>NC_083231.1:111840273-112140273 GCF_032191835.1 Heteronotia binoei | reverse complement strand
GCCTCCATATGCTAAAGCCATGTACTTTTATACTGATCAGGTAGCAGGTCCAGCTAAATCCCCTTCCATGCGTCGGATTGTGGAGAGCTGCAGCTAGCCATAAGAACATAAGAGAAGCCATGTTGGATTAGGACAATGGCCCATCCAATCCCACACTCTGTGTCATGCAATGGCCACACATAAGTGCCACCAGGAGGTCCACCAATGGAGCCAGAACTCCAGAAGCCCTCCTGCTGCTGCCTCCCAAGCGCCAAAAATATGAAGTATCACCTCCTCAGACATGGTGTTCCATCTATATCTTATGGCTAATAAATGATAAATCTCTGCTCCATATGTTTATCCAATCCAATCCAATCTGCTCTTGAAGCTGTCTATGCTTGTTGCTGCCACCACTTCCAACAGCAGCGTATTCCGCATGTTAATTTAGTCAGGACAGTGTTGGTCTGATAGTCTGATACAGGAGAAGATGGCTTCATAAGGTTTAAGACTAGAAACATTTATGGAAAGACAGCTTCAAGAGTGGATTGGATAAGCATCCGGAGCAGAGGTCCATCAGTGGATATTAGCCACAGCTTATTGTTGGAACTCTCTGTCTGGGGCAGTGATGCTCTGTATTCTTGTGCTTGCGGGGGGGCACAGTGGGAAGAAAAAGAAGAAGATATTGGATTTATATCCCGCCCTCCACTCCGAAGAGCCTCAGAGCGGCTCACAATCTCCTTTACCTTCCTCCCCCACAACAGACACCCTGTGAGGTGGGTGGGGCTGGAGAGGGCTCTCACAGCAGCTGCCCTTTCAAGGACAACCTCTGCCAGAGCTATGGCTGACCCAAGGCCATGCCAGCAGGTGCAACTGGAGGAGTGGGGAATCAAACTCGGTTCTCCCAGATAAGAGTCCGCGCACTTAACCACTACACCAAACTGGCTCTCCGCTTCTAGCCCCACTGGTGGACCTCCTGATGGCAGTTGGGGTTTTTTGGCCCCTGTGTAACACAGAGTGTTGGACTGGATGGGCAACTGGCTTGATCCAACATGGCTTCTCTTATGTTCTTATGAAACATTGACTTCCTTAGAATAAATCCTACCAGTGTTTTGCCCTCACCAAGAACTACCAAGAAAATTGAGTCGGGGTGAAATGCTGCTATCTTTTAGCAGGATCTATTGGAATAGATGTGATGGTTACCGTTAATCGAAAGCTGTCTTTGTTTAACTAGAATCCGCATTGCATGTGTAGGTATGCTTTAATGGGACAAAATGCACCGTGCTCTTTTTCCTTGGCATACTTTTTCTTTGCAGAAAGCCATCAATGGCAACAGCTGGCTTTGCTTAAAGAACTGTAAAAAAAAAAAATGTGAATGGAGTTTCCAGCAAATGTCAATACCAAACTGGTTCATATTATGTCAGGTGTATGGAAGAAAGAGTCATTGGAGGAATGATCTCATAGGCATTCTTTCGTGCGCAGCTGGCGAAAATCCAGCTCCTTTGCTCCTGCTGAAAAACCACTCCAGTCTTTGCGCATGTTGCTGACTGTCCTGCACTCTGGACGTTTCCTGCTTCATTTCTATTCGAGATGCCCATACTGTAGTTGGAAGGCTAAAGCTGATGGTTCAGAGCCTTCAAATTCCCTAATAACTTGTTGCAGAATTCTCAGACTTGATGGGATTTTGAACTTGCAGATCTTTTAAAAATAGTTTCCTGTTCAGAGCCAGTTTGGTGTGAGAGCCAGTTTGGTGTAGTGGTTAAGTGTGCAGACTCTTATCTGGGAGGACCGGGTTTGATCCCCCACTCCTCCACTTGAAGCTGCTGGAATGGCCTTGGGTCAGCCATAACTCTTGACAGTTGTCCTTGAAAGGGCAGCTTCTGGGAGAGCTCTCTCGGCCCCACCTACCTCACAGGGTGTCCACTGTGGGAGGGGTGGGGGAGTAAAGGAGATTGTGATCACTCTGAGACTGAGATTCAGAGTATAGGGCGGGATGTAAATCCAGTATCTTCTGTTCAAGGCATGATTGAGGGCAAAGTGCACTCAAGTGCACTCCAGAACTTCTGGTTGAGTAGGGACTTGAACCCTGGTCCCCTACCAGTCCTGATTAGGGTTGCCAAGTTGTGATGGGTGACTGTTCTCTCTCTCGGGCTTTGTGCGTTTGGTGTGATGACATCACCCGTAAGTGATATCATCATGCCAGGGATGCTCTAGGATTCACGATAAAACTCTATGGTACTATAGAGTTTTAGCGTGAGTCCTAGAGTGTCCCCGGCATGCCATCCCCGGCACAATGAAATCACTTCTGGGTGACTTCGTAATGCCGGGGATGGCGCACAGCAATGGGGCTCTTCAGGGATGGAGATCCCCCTGGCGGCTTTCTCCCTGCCAACAGGTTGGGGTCCTCCAGACGAGGGGATCCCCCACCCCCCAGTGGGAGCTTGGCAGCCCTGGTCCTGATTGCTGACTCATTGGAAGCAGGGCTCTTTTTCTAGCAGGAGCTCCTCTGCATATTAGGCCACGCCCCCTGATATAGCCAATCGTCCAAGAGCTTAGAGGGCAGTATAGGGCCTACTGTAAGCTCCAGGAGGATTGGCTACATCGGGGGGCATGGCCTAATAAGCAGAGGAGCTCCTGCTAGAAAAAAGAGCCCTGACTGGAAAGCAGCTTTGTATGTGGGAAGGACATAACTCAACAAGGTAGCAACTCCTGAGACCTCTTGAGGTCCTTTGACATTCTTTTGAACCACTATACAGCACTCTCTCTAACCACTATACCTCACTGTCTTTAACCATGATAACATGCTCCTGGTTTTTCCCTTCCCTTCAAAAGGCTTGCTCATCCATCTCATTTGCTTTGGTCCATTGGATTCATTGGAAGCCACTGGGAATTTTAAGTCCAAGCGCTAAACTCGCGTAGCTTCATCCAGATTCCTTTTCTTGGTCACACGAGAGCGTGACCGAAAGACAGAAGCCAGGAGATAACTTTTAGACACGTGGCTCTTAAAGTATTGGTTACACAACGCCGTGATTTAACCTCATTCCTTCTCAAGGAAACTCGAAAATCTAGCTGTGATCAGTTTAAGCCTTGGGCTCTTTCAATGGCAAAGCAATGCCTATGTTTGCCTGGGGTTTCAGAAATTTAGTCCTTTGAGTCCACTTCCTCTATTCGTGCTGTATAGCGAACCGTATATAACTTTTCAATTTTAAATAGCTGCTCGTGGACGAAGGTTCTTTTTCTGTAAACAGGTTTACAGCACCATTTGGCTCCCTTGGCTCTTGGCATGCAAATAAGTTTGCTTTTTTAATGAGAGAGCTCATTTATGCCTTATTCTGAAGCTTGCAAAAAATTGAATTTGACCTCAAAGGAGCTCTCTTTGACATACTATAGCATCTATTCAAGGGACATGGGCACGGAATTATTCATGGTCGTCCTCCGAAAATATCCATTCATATCAAAAGGGGCACGGACGATCCAAAATCACAAAGTGTCATGGGGCATCAGTTTTTGTGAACCTGGATCTATTTTTATCTGATGCATGACAAAGCAGGTTTGGCTGTTGAAAGGTGTTACTTACAGAGGTGGCATTCTAGCAGGAGCTCCTTTGCATATTAGGCCACACCCCTCTGATGTAGCCAGCCCTCCAAGAGCTGCCAAGGCTCTTTTTTGTAAGCTCTTGGCAGATTGGCTACATCATGGGGTGTGGCCTAATATGCAAAGGAGCTCTTGCTAGAATTCCACTCCTGCTTACCTAAGATACTTTGAAACCCCTGTTTCTCCAGGATGGACTTAACACACCTTACAAAGACTTTTAAAAACTTAAAACTTTCTTCAAACCACAGATAGGGTTTCCAGCTCTGGGTTGGGAAGTAACTGGGGATTAGGGAGGGGGGTGGGAACCTGAGGAATGTGGGGTTTGGGGAGGGGAGGGAGTTCAATGAGGTATAAGACCATAGAGTCCACCTACCAGAGCGGCCGTTTTCTGCAGATGAACTGATCTCTGTTGACTGAAGATCAAGTATAATCCCTGGAGATCTCCAGCTGCCACCTGGAGGCTGACAACCCTAACAAATGCTACATCTGGCTTCCAAAAAGCCTCCCAGGAGTTTAGGAAAGCTTTCTGGAATGACTCTTGCACAGTTTTCAGCAGCATCCTGGAACGGGGTTAGATGTCTTCCTGGAAGTCAGTTTGATGTAGTAGTTAAGTGCACAGACTCTAATCTGGCAGAACTGGGTTTGATTCCCCACTCCTCCACTTGCAGCAGCTGGAATGGCCTTGGGTCAGACATAGCTCTCTCAGAGGTTGTCCTTGAAAGGGCAGCATCTGGGAGAGCTCTCTCAGCCCCACCCACCTCACAGGGTGTGGAGGGGAAAAGTAAAGGAGATTGTAACTACTCTGAGACTCTGAGATACAGAGTATAGGGCAGGATATAAATCCAATATCTTCTTCTTCTTCTGGAAAGGGGTTAAATCCAGCCAGGTTTTGTTTTGTGCTTGCTGAATCTTTTCAAATTCCCGCTACTGCGGCCCCCGTATGGCCGTTTTTGTACATGCTGGCCCTGTGGACCTCCACATCACCTTTTGGGATGGTCAGAGATGCTCTTTCCTTTATTGCTAGTTGTGCAGAGTGGTAAAGCTGCAGGACTGCAGTCGAAACCCTCTGCTCATGACCTGAGCTTGATGCCAGCGGAAGCTGGTTCCAGGTAGCCAGCTCAAGGTTGACTCAGCCTTCCATCCTTCCGAGGTCGGTAAATGGAATACCCAGCTTGCTGGGGGGGGGGGGGGGAAGTGTGGATGACTGGGGAAGGTAATGGCAAACCACCCCGTAAAAAATCTGCCGTGAAAACGTTGTGAAAGGAACGTCACCCCAGAGTCGGAAACGACTGATGCTTGCACAGGGGACTGCCTTTACCTTTTTAAGTATCCTTGCATTCAACCTGAGCATTACTTCTACAGTAACACATACCAAAATGTCCCCTTCCAAAAATGACATCACTGATTGACTCCCTTCTCTGTCTTTGAACTGCCACTGTGGAATTTCTCAGTTGGTGCTGAATAGTTGGGTTCACAGTAATGTTTCTGTGTGCTTATGCAAATGCCCCCTGAGAAGTGGTGCCCCTCTGAGTCAGCCTGAAGTAGATGTTCTCCTTGCTTTTGAGTCCACATTGAAGAATAGATCAGAGGACACCTCATGCCACCTGAAACCTGGTGCAATTATTATTATTATTTTTACAGGGAATAAACTTTCATGCCCACCCACAGCGTACCACTTTTCTGGTATATTTCCCATTAGTTTTGTTCAACAGGGCAGAGAGGCTGAGGCCTTCATAAGAACGTAAGAAGAGCCCTGCTAGATCAGACCAGTGGTTCACCTAGTCCAGCATCCTGTCTCACACAGTGGCCAACCAGCAACAAGGCAGAGAGGCAGAGGCCTTCATAAGAACATCAGAAGAGCCCTGCTGAATAAACATCAGATGAGTGAGAGCCGCAAGACATGAATGCCAGATGTTTGAGAGCCACAAGACAGGAAGGAAGGAAGGAAGGAAGGAAGGAAGGAAGGAAGGAAGGAAGGAAGGAAGGAAGGAAGGAAGGAAGGAAGGAAGGAAGGAAGGAAGGAAGGAAGGAAGGAAGGAAGGAAGGAAGGAAGGAAGGTGGGAGAGAGAGACATGGCAAGAAAGCAACTTTAAATGCATTCTCCAAGTTGCTAGCTGACTTGAAGTGATTTAAAGAGACAAATGCAGCCTTGAATTCAGCAGGAGCTAACAGGAGCACAGCTCCTGAACCATTCGGAGGGTTCCCCCCCTTCCTCCCCACCTACCTGCCTTGTCCATTGAATAGTAGGCGCAGCTGCATAACAGTCCCTGGATGAGCTCCACCACCTATTTTTCTACAAAACAACCCCTGGACAAATGCCTTCTTCAAGCCAGCTGACAGGGTGGTGGGGGCTTCGAGAGCCATACAATATGTGTGAAAGAGACACGTGTGATTCCCAAGCCACCATTTGGCCATCCCTGTTACAGAGTCTCCATCAATCAGCTGAGACTTGATAGTGCTTTCTACCACTGATGCAAGTAAAGTGGGTGGCTCTTAGGCATTCATCATGCCCACCTTTCTCCTGAGCAGTCAAGGTGTGGTCCTCCCAGTTGCAAAGCAACAAAACTACATTCTGGTTTCTACAGACTATGTGTTGGACAGTTCCCTGGTCAACTACTTGCAGTCTCCATCTGCCTCTTCCCCTCCTCTCCCCAAGAAGAACAAGAAGCAGCAACAACAAGAAGATTATATTGGATTTATACCCCGCCCTTCTCTCTGAACCAGAGACTCAGAGCGGTTTACAATCTCAACAGACACCCTGTGAGGTGGGTGGGGCTGAGAGGGCTCTCACAGCAGCTGCCCTTTCAAGGACAACCTCTGCCAGAGCTATGGCTGACCCAAGGCCATTCCAGCAGGTGCAAGTGGAGGAGTGGGGAATCAAACCCGGTTCTCCCAGATAAGAGACTGCACACTTAACCACTAGACCAAACTGACCAGACTCTGCCATGGAAATGTCAGCTGAATCTTTCAGGGAATGTTTCTGAGGTGGGATTCCTCCATGTCCTATTGTGTGAGATGGGAGGGCATTGACCTTGGGAAAGTAGTTTCAAATTCTTGGAATACATAGCCTCAGGAGAGTGGTCTCTGATTCATCAGGACTGCAGCTCACATGCAGGAGCTGGGAAGATGTATGGTAGCCTGAAGGTCTCCCATTGACCCAGAAACAAGTTAAGCAGAATTAGTTCAATCAGCTGTTTTGCCCCACTGACCTAAATGGCTTAAATCCAAGATTTCAGAATTGGGTCAGGTTGTTCTCTGCAAAAGAGAGTGTGTCTGTGTGTATAGCAGGAGAGGGGCTGTGGCTCAATGGTAGAGCATCTGCTTGGCATGCAGAAGGTCCCAGGTTCAGTCCCCGGCATCTCCAGTTAAAAGAACCAGGCAGTAGGTGGTGTGAAAGACCTTTGCCTGAGACCCTGGAGAGATGCTGCCAGTCAGAGTAGACAATATTGACTTCGATGGACTGATGGTTTGATTCAGTATAAGGCAGCGTTGTGTGTGTGCCCCTTAATGTTTTAATAATAAACTGGCAGATTATAATGAAGTATTTGGTTTTGCAGGTCAGTGCCTTCATCCCGAAATATATTCAGCAGCTGCACGAAATTTCTCTCTCTGTATGCGTATGTCTCTCTCTTTCTGCATGACTTCTTATATTTCATCAAGGCTTTCCGTGTATGTCAACCCTGCCTTTCACCCTGCCGACCGAGGAACTAGCCGAATATTCAGGGAAAGAAATTGCTTCGCTCTGCCCTTTCCCCTCTTAGGTACACAACTCACACAAAAAGGAGGATTCTCCACTTTCTCCCCTAACCACGAAACCACTTATTTAAAGAGGGAAATGGCAGCCAAACCAAAGGGCCCCAGGTGGAGCAGACGGCTCTTTCTTCTCCCCTGACCTCCCTATTCACACACTTCCATTCATGCAGCGGGCATAATGATATGATGCCATGACTCTTATGTTTCCATTGGACGTGGCACGCCAGCGGCCCTTGCCAGGAGGAGCAATTTTTAGAAAGTGGAGCCAGGGTATGAATTTCCCACTTGTACGCTATCACAGCCTGTGCATTCTTGAGCATGAAAGGAGCTGGAGGTCAAATCGTGGGGCTTGTTTGCGAGGCCTGGTTTTGCACCCGCAGAAGCGACAGCTCGCAACTCGAGGGAAGTCTTCCCACTTGATGTGGGAAAGACGGGAGAGTTATTTATGCATCCTTGAGTTGCTGAGTGGGATCCGGGAGGGAGAGAGAATTCCCAGCTCATGAGCCAGGAACTGGAGTCACACAAGCAGAGGTGGGATTCTAGCAGGAGCTCCTTTGCATATTAGTGCACACCCCCTGATGTAGCCGATCCTCCAAGAGCTTACAAGGCTCTTTTTTTTTGTAAGCTCTTGGAGGATCAGCTACATCAGGGGTGTGTGGCTTAATATGCAAAGGAGCTCCTGCTAGAATCCCACCCCCGCTCACAAGTATTATGCGCAACATCATTCTCAGATTTGAGTCCAGTAGGAGATGTGGCTTGGTGGAAGAGTCTCTGCTTCAGAATGCACAGGGTTCAATCCCTGGTGACTCTGAGAAGGATCAAGTGGTAAGTGATGGAAAAGACTTCAGCCTGAGACCCCTGAGAGCTGCTGCTAGTTTGAGCTGACAATACTGACCTTGATGGACCAAGGGTCTGATTCGGTATAAGGCAGCTTCATGTGCATGAGTCGTAGACCAGTGAGGTTTTTAGGGTATAACCTTTCAACAGTCATGGTTCTCTTCATCAGATCTTTTTGGTCTCTAAGGTGCTTCCAAAGTCAAATCGAGCTGTTCTTCTGCAGATCAGTACAGCTGCCCCCTGAAACTATCCTTCTTGGAGCTTCTGTCCTATACTCCACCAGTTGTCCTTGCACCAGAAATTAACAGTTCAAGAAAACACCATGGTGATAAAGTCTGGTTGAAAGCAATGGAACTGGGCTTTAGTCACACTTAATTTTTCAGACTGGTAGAACTTAGGCTGATTCCGCAGTTGGCATTTCCCTTCCTTTCACTGCAGGTTTGTTCCCTGCAGGTCTGTTGTTCCAATTCCGCATTAGAGGATTTCTCCCAGATCAGCTTTCAATCTGCTCCGTGTCTTTTGATTCCACATTACTGTTGCTTGAGGAGTTCCCCCCACATTTGGAGCTATTTTCCCCTCCTTCCTCTCCTCCTTACACCCCTTCCCCCCCCCCACATGTGTGTGTGTTTGCATTACAATGTGATCAGCGATTTCCGGCATAATGAATATTAATGAACGTGACCACCATGCATATCATTGCCAAATCCCGATTGGGTACTCATCCATGCTACGCACACGGAAGTTTAATGTACCTTTCCCCCCTTCTTTTAAAAAACCCTCCCTGTGCTTGTTCCCGTTACAATGCAATCATTGAAGCCGGGGACCACGGAATCCGGGCAAAACTCGTTAATGCAAAGGGTGCGACACCATAAATGGCCTGACATGCTCACTAGCTGGCTTGTGACTGTGAGTAGAGGATTCTCTAATGTGAACAGGGGGCATCAAGATCTCGCAAGCCTGTGAATCCCACCGAGGCCACCGCCATCATTTGTCCCCCATGGTTTAATACAGAAAATGGCGGGTCAGTTTCAATGGGCATGCAAGCACACGATCAACAAGATATACATTGAATTAAAGCACCCTGTTATTTCTTGAAAACAGTACTGAAGCACAAATATCAACATGAATGGGATTGTTTGGGGTGGGGGGGTTGGTTGAGGGAAGAGAGGAGACGTTTTTCCCGTGGCAAAAAACAAAAGCTAAAAGCCCATGTTTGAAGATCATAACAAAACATGGAAAGCCGTAAAAGCACCGGGGGGGGGGGCATACAACGAAATAACAAAACATGGAAAGCCATAAAAGCACAGAGGAGGCATACAATGAAAATTGGTGTTCAGAGAATTGTGAAAATGAGGCTTGCATTACATTGCTATGTACTATGTTGTGTTGTAACGCAAATTGGAGTTCTTTTTTCTTAAAAAAAATCACTCATTGCCAGGCGTGATTTCAAAGGGAAGGGGGGGATGCACCAGTGAATGACGCAATAACAGGGTGGAATCATGGGCATAGAATGATGTGGGTGTGCTCTAATGCCATGGATGCTTGTCTGCGCATTTGCAAGAGTTCCGCACAAGAATCTAGAACCCCGAGCGCAGGGCAATCGAAAACTTCTGGCAAAATGAGGATCACGTTGGCGCGGTGCAAAAAAGGGGTGAGAAGCGGGTCAAACCACCACACCAGATAAGATAGTGCAGAATCTGACAGTAGCCCCAGGGTTCCCTCTAAGCTGAGTTAACATGAGCTAGCTCACAGCCGTGATTCCAGGGCAAATGCTATTGCGGAAACAGCCTTAGTTGTGATTAATTTTTACTGGCTGTATAGATACAGGATTACACATTCCATAAAGATATGTGATTTTCCACAACCGAGATAAGTTTATGCTTGAAGATAAGCAGGGCTTTTATCTGTAGCAGGAACTCCTTTGCATATTCGGCCACACCCACTGATGTAGCCAGTCCTCCAGGAGCTTACAGTAGGCCCTGTACTAAGAACCCTGTAAGCTCTTGGAGGATTGGCTGCATCAGGGGTGTGTGGCCTAATATGCAAAGGAATTCCTGCTATAAGAAAAGCCCTGGTTTTTAGAATATTTTTCTTCTTCATGACCCCTTGGAAGTCAAGTCCTCCTCAAACAATTTACCACCCTGTGCCCCTCATATATTTGTGCTTTGCAAGACAGCCAGAGTGTTTGATTGGGGTCCCCACCAGATTCAGTCTGGGGCCCAGAAGCCAAACATCTGGAGGTCATTCAGCAGCGTAGTGCAGACTGTCAAAATTATTTCCAGACTAAACTTGTGGGTTCCATCCAGCCCTAATCCGGTTGAGTAGGCATGGCCTGAAACCAAACGAATGAAAAAAAAAAAAGGAAACATGGAATCCCTTGGAAAACTACTAGTAACGGAATATTTCATTATGGTTTCTCCGTAGAATCTGATTTCGGAGGCCTACAGAATCTGGATTCCACTTACGCAAGCATGGCAGAACATCTCAATGAGACGCTGAGGCAACGGAGGCATGCTGGGGACGACGACTACAATATCGAAGTGCTTCTCGGGGTGGATGACTCAGTTGTCCGGTTCCATGGCAAAGAACACGTTCAGAACTACCTTCTCACCCTGATGAATATTGTGAGTGAGTTTCCTCAGTGTTTCTGGACGGCGGGGGAAGCTGTGGACTCAAAATTCCCTTTTTTAATGGCAGAGGTGCAATTAGCTATCCACCCGTCCACTTGATTAGAATCGTGGTATGTTCCCAACGGGGCATTTTCCAGATTTTGATGTGGTAGGCCTGTCTGTTTCTCCAATATCTGTCCTAGTTACTAGGGAAGGACAAAGACCTAAATTTGTCACACACCAGGGGCTGGTTTGTGGTCTGTTTGCTCAGTCTCTGCATTCATGGTTTAGATGGACCACCCATGGACTGTGACTTTTTTTACCCATAATCCTCTTAAAAATGGGCACCACATTTTAATAAGGATATAGACAAGCTGGAACAGGTCCAGAGGAGGGCAACAAAGATGGTGAGGAGTCTGGAGACCAAGTCCTATGAAGAAAGGTTGAAAGAGCTGGGTGTGTTTAGCCTGGAAAGGAGGTGGCTGAGAGGTGATTTGATCACCATCTTCAAGTACTTGAAGGGCTATCATACTGAGAATGATGCAAAAATGTTTTCTGTGTTCCCAGAAGGTAGGAACAGAACCAATGGGTTGAAATTAAATCAGAAGAGTTTCCGGCTCAACATTAGGAAGCACTTCCTGACCGTTAGAGCGGTTCCTAAGTGGAACAGGCTTTCTTGGAAGGTGGTGGGCTCTCCTTCCTTGGAGGTTTTTAAACAGAGGTTATATGGCCATCTGACAACAATGCTGATCCTGTGAACTTAGGGGGAGGTATTTGTGAATTTCCTACATTGTGCAGGGGGTTGGACTAGACGACCCTGGAGGTACCTTCCAATTCTATGATTCTTCTAACCTGTAACTTTTAGAACTATATGCATTGTTGTTGTTTTTTTAATTTCACTCTCACAAAAATTCCTGAACAAAACGGGGTGGGGGGGAAGTAGGGTGATATTGTGGCTTCTGAACAGTCTTCAAGGGCAGCTGCACACAGAACACATTGCAGTAGTCTATTTTAGATTCTTGCAAGGGAAAAAAAATCTTGTCACCCAAGATACGGCATAAATCAGGGCCAGTGCTCTTCTCTCCTTTTGTACCCAGTACAAATGGATGTATGACGTTGATTATGCATTAAATATATTGCTGTAGTCATTGTAGTCATGATACTGCTATAGTTACACTCATCAGCTAGGGGACCCTTCTGAACCATAAAAAGGAATCCACGTTGCTCTGTAGGCCTGGATGAGATACATCCCAACTGAATTTGTTTCCTCATCAGCAATTCTTATGACAAGTCTAATGGTGGTATCCCAACCCCCCAGCATGTATTAGAGCTGTCAGAAGCAATTGGAGCAGGGGTGGGGGGTGGGTCCAGATTGGGGATCCAGCACTGGGGTGGTTAACGTCTCCCCTCTTTTTGTTACCCTCATCATTCATTCATTCATTCACCCACTCATTCATAGTCCCCAATTCTCAATGGAACTCAAGGTGGATTAACTTCTCCCCTCTTTTTGTTACCCTGATCATTCATTCATTCATTCATTCATTCATTCATTCACTCATTCATAGTCCCCCTTTCTCACTGGGACTCAAGGCGGATTAACTTCTCCCCTCTTTTTGTTACCCTGATCATTCATTCATTCATTCATTCATTCATTCACTCATTCATAGTCCCCCTTTCTCACTGGGACTCAAGGCGGATTAACTTCTCCCCTCTTTTTGTTACCCTGATCATTCATTCATTCATTCACTCATTCATAGTCCCCCTTTCTCACTGGGACTCAAGGTGGATTAACTTCTCCCCTCTTTTTGTTACCCTGATCATTCATTCATTCATTCACTCATTCATAGTCCCCCTTTCTCACTGGGACTCAAGGTGGATTAACTTCTCCCATCTTTTTGTTACCCTGATCATTCATTCATTCATTCACTCATTCATAGTCCCCCTTTCTCACTGGGACTCAAGGCGGATTAACTTCTCCCCTCTTTTTGTTACCCTGATCATTCATTCATTCATTCATTCACTCATTCACAGTCCCCCTTTCTCACTGGGACTCAAGGTGCATTAACTTCTCCCCTCTTTTTGTTACCCTGATCATTCATTCATTCACTCATTCATAGTCCCCCTTTCTCACTGGGACTCAAGGCGGATTAACTTCTCCCCTCTTTTTGTTACCCTGATCATTCATTCATTCATTCACTCATTCATAGTCCCCCTTTCTCACTGGAACTCAAGGTGGATTAACTTCTCCCCTCTTTTTGTTACCCTGATCATTCATTCATTCATTCACTCATTCATAGTCCCCCTTTCTCACTGGGACTCAAGGTGGATTAACTTCTCCCATCTTTTTGTTACCCTGATCATTCATTCATTCATTCACTCATTCATAGTCCCCCTTTCTCACTGGGACTCAAGGTGGATTAACTTCTCCCCTCTTTTTGTTACCCTGATCATTCATTCATTCACTCATTCATAGTCCCCCTTTCTCACTGGGACTCAAGGTGGATTAACTTCTCCCCTCTTTTTGTTACCCTGATCATCCATTAATTCATTCATTCATTTACAGTCCTCCTTTCTCACTGGGACTCAAGGTGGACTGCACAAGGATTTGGATTGTAGACCCAGCCAGAAATCTAAAAAAACCCAAAACTGAAGCAAAGCATAAGTTAAGGGTGGACAAATTGTGGCTTGGGAGCCATGTGTGACTCTTTCACACACATTGTGTGGCACTTAAAGCCCCCACCACCCCATCAGCTGGCTTGGAGAAGACATTTCTCTCTTTAAATCACTTTGCCAAGCCAGCTGGTGGCTTGCATAATGCATTTAAAGTTGCTTTCTTTCTACCCCTCCTTCCTTCCTTCCTTCCTTCCTTCTCTAAAGGGAGCCAGTTTGGTGTAGTGGTTAAGTGTGTGGACTCTTATCTGGGAGAACCGGGTTTGATTCCCCACTCCTCCACTGGCACCTGCTGGAATGGCCTTGGGCCAGCCATAGCTCTGGCAGGAGTTGTCCTTGAAAGGGCAGCTGCTGGGAAAGCCCTCTCAGCCCCACCCACCTCACAGGGTGTCTGTTGTGGGGGGAGAAGATATAGGAGATTGTAAGCTGCTCTGAATCTCTGTTTCAGAGAGAAGGGCTGGGTATAAATCTGCAATCTTCTTCTTCTCCCTCCCTCCCTCCCTCCCTCCCTCCCTCCCTCCCTTCCTTCCTTCCTTCCTTCCTTCCTTCCTTCCTTCCTTCCTTCCTTCCTTCCTTCCTTCCTTCCTTCCTTCCTTCCTTCCTTCCTTCCTTCCTTCCTGTCTTGTGGCTCTCAAATATCTGATGCTCATGTCTTGCGGCTCTCAAACATGCGATGTTTATTCTCTGTGGCTCTTACATTAAGCGCGTTTGGCCACGGCTGGCATAAATGTTAACATGACACGTTAAACGATGTGAAATTACGTCGTCCCAGCAAGCTACACACAGTAGAATAGACCACAGTCCCTAATCATTTCTCCAAGTGAATCGTTTAGTGCTGTGCTACCCTATTGCCCGTGTAGAAAAGCCTTCTTGAATAATTCAGTTTTGCCTGTAAGTCCTCCTTGTGGATTCTTTTGTTCAGTTTTATGGAAGGATTTGAACCCAAGCCCTGAGAGTCACTTTGGTTCTAGCCCCAAGAATCTGCCTCAAAGGCGCAGATCTGTTTTTTCGGATTAGAGAGCCGATGCACTTGAAGAGTATTCCTTGGGTGATTGTCTCTTGACTTGACTGGGTATTTAGCCGTACAAATTAATCTCCTGCATTGCCTTTTAGATAGGATAATGATGCTTCCATTTGGGGGTATTGACTTTCAACGCTAATGCACTTTACTCTGCAAACTGCTGAGCCGACTGTTTTTACGACTGAAGCAGATCTGGAGTAAAATTATGACCCGTCTTTCTTTTTTTAAGAAAAGAGCACACCGCCATCTGCTGTTGATAAAGAGCATATCGAAGGACAGTTATTTTCCAAGGTGCTGGATGAGGGATAGCGTTTCCTCTGGTGATCTCCTGGAACACTCCTTTGAAATGTCTAATTTCACCCTGTCTAGCATTTTAAATCCTTAGAGCTTTCCGTTGTCATGACTTTTCTCAGAGTTTCAGAAGCTCTGGAAGGCTTCAATGGCAAGCCCCACCGAGAAAGGGGCCATCCAGAGATGGTTGATTGTCCCAGAGGGCTGGATCTCCTACATTTGTGTCAATAACAGCAGGGCTTTTTTTGTAGCAGGAACTCCTTTGCATATTAGGCCACACACCCCTGATGGAGCCAATCCTCCAAGAGCTTTCAGGGCTGTTAGCACAGGGCCTACTGTAAGCTCCAGGAAGATTGGCTACATCAAGGGGATTCGGCCTAATATGCAAAGGAGTTCCTGCTACAAAAAAGGCCCTAACAGTACCTTCTTCTCCCAGCCACAAGATGCCCCCCCCCCTTCCTCTCCTCAAGAGAAGCAGCCTTATACAGGAGGTCTGCAGGATCTCATGCTCCACGTCTTCAAATTGAGACACAGTCCTTGAGCGATAAGAGCTCCCTTTTTTTATTTTATTCTGCAGATCAGGGGTGGCCAAACTTGTTTAACATAAGAGCCACGTAGAATAAACGTCAGATGTTTGAGAGCCGCACGACAGGAAGGAAGGAGGATAGATGGGTGAGAGGGAGGAAGATAGATGGGGAAAGGGAGGAAGAGGTAGAAAGAAAGCAACTTTAACTTTAAATACATTCTCCAAGCCACAGATTTGCTTGGCTTGGAGAAGTGATTTAAAGAGACAAATGCTTTCTCCATACAGGGCAGTGAGGGGCTTCGGGGCCACACAATGTGTGTAAAAGAGCCACAGTTTGGCTGCCTGCACTCCAGATCCCCAGTGTTCCCTGGTTCCCAAGGGGAGCACTTATTTTTTCTATTGGGTAGTTGCTGTTCCTTGTCTGGGCAGATAAAAGTGATCCACCACCTATGATCCACTGAACGGAGACCCTGCTTTTTAAATTTTTTACTTACCGTATTTCTCAGACCATAAGACGCACTCCCCCCCCCAAAAAAAGTATGTGGGGGGAAGTGTGTGCGTCTTACGGAGCGAAGGGACGATAGGACGTACCTTCCTCCGAGGGGGGGGGGGGCGATCCGCTGCCTCCGCCTCCGATCCTGGCATTTCTCCCACGCCTGCCTGCCTGGCTCCAGCTCTGCTTCCAGCAAGCGCTGGGATCGCTCCACGCTGCCCCCACCGCAAACCCAGCGCTTCACGAGCACCGGCTGAGGAGGGGGCAGCGTGCTTCCTCCGTGCCTGTCTGCCTGGCTCCAGCTCTGATGCTTAAAGCAAGCGCCAGGATCGCTCCCTCCGCCCTCCGATCCCGGCGCTTGCTTTAAGCATCAGAGCTGGAGCCAGGCAGACAGGCACGGAGGAAGCAACCGCCCCCTCCGCAAACCCAGCGCTTCGCGAGCGCCGGCTGTGGAGAGGGCAGCGTGCTTCCTCCGTGCCTGTCTGCCTGGTTTCAGCTCTGATGCTTAAAGCAAGCGCCGGGATCGGAGGGCAGAGGGAGCAATCCTGGTGCTTGCTGTAAGCGTTAGAGCTGGAGTCAGGCAGGCAGGCGCAGGGGAAGCGCCGGGATCGGAGGCGGAGGCAGCGGATCGCCCCCCAGGAGGAAGGTGCGTCCTATGGTCCGGAGCGCCTTATGGACCGAAAAATACGGTACATTATTTACATTCCGCTTTTCTCAGCGGGACTCAAGGTGGATTGCACAGAGACAGTCACTCCAGTCCAGAGGACGGGGGCATTCAGCAAACAGTATAATATTAATTAGGGTTGCAGAACCAACCTGTAGTCTAAATGACGCAATAGAGGTTTACAAGGTTATGCATGGCATAGAGAAGGTAGAGAAACAAGTCCTTTTCTCCCTTTCTCACAGTATGAGAGCTCGTGGGAACTCAATGAAATTGCTGAGCAGTCAGGTTAGAACGGATAAAAGGAAGTCCTTCTTCACCCAAAAGGTGATTAACACATGGAATCCACTGCCACATGAGGTGATAACGGCTGACAGCATCGACAGCTTCAAGAGGGGATTGGATAAACATCTGGAGCAGAGATCCATCAGTGGCTGTTAGCCGCAGCGTATTGTTGGAACTCTCTGTCTGGGGCAGTGATGCTCTGTATTCTTGGTGTTGGGGGGGGGGGCACAGTGGGAGGGCTTCTAGCCCCACTGGTGGTCCTCTTGATGGCACTTGGGTTTTTTTGGCCACTTTGTGACACAGAGTGTTGGACTGGATGGGCCATTGCCCTGATCCAACATGGCTTCTCTTATGTTCTTATTAAAAACAGAACAGAAGCAAATTAAGTATTGATGCAAAAGGACATAGTAAGATCCAGCTGACAGAAAGCTCTATGCAGTAGAATAGACTACAGTCTCTAATACTTTGTCCAAGTAACTTTGCAAATCCTTTTGAACTAGTGCTGGCCTATTGTCCACGTAGAAAAGCCCCCCTTGAGTAATCCAGTTCTGCACAGTTTCCAGAAAACCAGGAGAACGGGGGCCTTCCTGACCTCCTCGGGCAGGCCGTTCCACAAAGCGGGGCCACAGCAGAGAAGGCCATGTGTACGGGCAGCTGTCGATACTGCCCCTTTTCCGGTTGGCACCTGCAGAAGAACTGCTCAGGTAAACGAAGCTATGACTGAAGATGGCAGGGATTGAACCCAAAACCTTCGTCATGCCAAGTGTGTGACCCTGAGCCCAGGCCTCTGGCTGCTGTCCCCTTTGCCTCTCACCACCTGTTGTGCTCTGTGAAGCTATTCTCGGGTAGCAGATACGCTTTAATGGATACACTTTAGCAGGGCTTCTTTTATAGCAGAAGCTCCTTTGCATATTAGGCCACACAACCCTGATGTAGCCAATCCTCCAAGAACTTACAGGGCTTTTCTTACAGGGGCTACTTTAAGCTCCAGGAAGATTTGGCTACATCATGGGTGTGTGGCCTAATACGCAAAGTGAAATGATTCTCCATCCCGTCTCCCACTGGACGGCAACTTTCGGAGAGCCAGTTTGGCGTAGCGGTTAAGTGCACAGACTCTCATCTGGGAGAACCAGGTTTGATTCCCCACTCCTCCACTTGCAGCTGCTGGAATGGCCTTGAGTCAGCCATAGCTCTCTTGTCTGGGAGAACGGGGTTTGATTCCACACTCCTCCACTTACAGCTGCTGGAATGGCCTTGGGTCAGCCATGGCTCTCGTAGGAGTTGTCCTTGAAAGGGCAGCTGCTGTAAGAGCTCGCTCAGCCCCACCTACCTCACAGGGTGTCTGTTGTGGGGGTGGGGGGAGGTAAAGGAGATTTTGAGCCACTCTGAGATTCAGAGTATAGGGCGGGATATAAATCCAATATCATCATCTTCTTCTTCTTCCTTTGTCAATAACCAGTCTCCATTACAGCACATGAAAAGCGCGGCGAACGAAAGAGGGAAATCAATGCGTCTGCAGCTTTTTAGGAAGGATCAATTATTCATAAGCCTCCTCATAAGCCTCTTCAAAACTAGATTTTGGCAAAGCATCATAGAGCAATTGATTGCCTGCTGGAAACAGGGAAGAAGCTCATGACTTGTTGGGTCTCTGACTCGTTGAGTCCGTAGTGGGAATTTTCACTGGACAGCAATGTTTTCTCAGGTTATTGAATCTTTCTTCTGGCCATTGAAGGGATGGGAAAGATCCAGAAGGTCCCTTGCCGCGTGGTTGGGAGGATCAGCATTGAGCCTTTTTGCTTGTACGGTAGAGAGGACTTATTTGGGAGAGGGAACCTGAGGAGAAAACAAGCCCCAGAGTGGATTATTCTTGTGATTCTTTTAGACTCTCTCTCTGCCCCTTGGTGCAGATGACAAAGACTCCACCAGGGGTCCCCAGACTTTTGAACCATGAGCACCTTTGGTAGGTGCGGCCACAAAATGGCTGCCGCAAGAGGTGGAACCAGTCACAAAATGGCTGCTGCAGCTTATCTTCAGTCGAGTTTATCTTCAATCAAGGAAGGGTCCTTGTGCGGAGGTGGCAGCTAACTGCCAACGCAGTGTTTTCGAAAATCTGTACGGCCAATCAGATATCCAGGTAGAAACCTTGTTAGGCAAAAGCCCCGCCTCACCCTGCCTCCTCTCAAAAACCTCTGAGCAGACACCAGAAAAGGCTAAATTCCACCAGAGCCTTCTCTGTAGCAGCCCCAACCTCCCAGAAGACATCAGGACCCTGCGGGACATATCACAGTTCCGCAGGGCCTGTAAGATTGAATTGTTCTGGATGGCATATGATATCTAAATGGGAGAGGGCTGCCACCCCACCTGGACTTACCTTGTATTGGAGAGCCAGTTTGGTGTCGTGGTTAAGTGTGGGGATTCTTATGTGGGAGAACCGGGTTTGATTCCGCACTCCTCCACTTGCAGCTGCTGGCATGGCCTTGGGTCAGCCATAGCTCTGGCAGAGGTTGTCCTTGAAAGGGCAGCTGCTGTGAGAGCCCTCTCCAGCCCCACCCACCTCACAGGGTGTCTGTTGTGGGGGAGGAAGGTAAAGGAGATTGTAGGCCGCTCTGAGACTCTGTCCTTGGAAGGGCAGTTGCTGTGAGAGCCCTCTCAGCCCCACCCACCTTACAGGGTGTTTGTTGTTGGGGAGGAAGGTAAATGAGATTGTAGGCCGCTCTGCGATTCTGTCCTTGAAAGAGCAGCAGCTGTGAGAGCCCTCTCCAGCCCCACCCACCTCTCAGGGTGTCTGTTATGGGGGAGGAAGATAAAGGAGATTGTAGGCTGCTCTGAGACTCTGTCCTTGAAAGAGCAGCAGCTGTGAGAGCCCTCTCCAGCCCCACCCACCTCACAGGGTGTCTGTTGTGGGGGAGGAAAGTAAAGGAGATTGTGAGCCGCTCTGAGACTCTTCGGAGTGGAGGGCGGGATATAAATCCGATACCTTCTTCTTCTTTCGTCTTCTATTAATATCATCCGCCTAGGATTGGATGGCCTTGGAGAGAGGATGACGCCATATGATCCGCCTATAATAGATGTAGTAGCAGCACTGTGATTTTATTGGATTGTTTTACTGTTACGGCTGTAATAGCGTTTACTAACGTTGCCTCTGTTTATTTTGTGTTGTTAGCTGCCTTGAGTCCTCGCAGAACGGGCGGGATATAAATCTAACGTAATCGACAAATACATGTTTCTCTTCGTTGCTCAGGTGAACGAAATTTACCACGACGAATCGTTGGGCGTCCACATCAACGTGGTGCTGGTGCGCATGATGATGCTAGGCTACGCCAAGGTAAATAAACCAGATGAGCAGGTCGCGTCTCTCGTTTTCTCCTTCAGATTGGTCTTGCGGGAAGGCTGGGTAGGCGAAAGAACCAGTTCATTGGCACCCGCGAGGGCTCTCAGATCACTATTGCATTCGCAATTGAACGCATATGTATATTTGGGGAATTTCCAGGCCTCTCGTGAAAGATACTAGAGGCTGGTGTGAACGTATATCTCCTTTTCCCCTATACGTTGTATTACAAGACTGCCTTTATTGGATTTGTTAAATTTAGGAGACATTAATAGATACTTCGCCGAAAAGATTTATAACATAAAATACGATAATGTTGATGATCTGTAATCTAGAGATTTATAACATAAAATACTATAATGCTGATGATATATAGTCTAGAGATAATAATCATTGACAATGTATGCGTGCTAAGAAGATTTTGTAAATGCCGACTTGTATTCTTTGAAAGCTTTATGTAGAAATAGATTAATATGTATTTTTACTTTCTATCCCCTTCTATTTCCCATTCCTAAGTTCCTGAAACTAATAAAACTTTTAAACTTCAAAGAAAGATACTAGAGGTTGTGTGTGCTGCGTGCTTGTGGAGAGGGGGCTGCCTTAAGAACATAAAAAGATCCCTGCTGGGTCAGACCAGTGGTTATAATATTTATATGAACATATGAAGCTGCCTTATACTGAATCAGACCCTCAGTCCATCAAAGTCAATATTGTCTACTCAGACTGGCAGCGGCTCTCCAGGGTCTCAAGCTGAGGTTTTTCCACGCCTACGTGCCTGGACCCTTTTTAGTTGGAGATGCCAGGGATTGAACCTGGGACCTTCTGCTTACCAAGCCACCGTCCCTCCCCTAGTCATCTAGTCCATCATCCTGTCTCAAATGGTGGCCAACCAGCTCCTCTGGAAGTCCAATGAAAGGGCATAAAGGCCGAGGCCTTCCCCTGAAGAGAGCCAGTTTGGTGTAGTGGTTAAGTCTGCGGACTCTTATCTGGGAGAACCGGGTTTGATTCCCCACTCCTCCACTTGCAGCTGCTGGAATGGCCTTGGTGCAGCTATAGTTCTGGCAGAGGTTGCCCTTGAAAGGGCAGCTGCTGTGAGAGCCCTCTCAGCCCCACCCACCTCACAGGGTGTCTGTTCTGGGGGAAGGAGATCAAGGGGATTGTAAGCCACCCTGAGACGCTGATTCAGAGAGAAGGGTATAAATCTGCGGTCTTCTTCTTCTTCTTCTGATGCTGCTTCCTGGCTCTGAGATTCAGAGGATTAGTGCCTCCGAATGGGGAGGTTCCTCTCAGTCACCAGGGCTACAGCACCCACTGATAGACTTATCCTCCATGAATCTATCTAATCCCCCTTTAAAGCTGTTTGTTCCAGCGTCCATCACTACATCCTCTGGCAGCGAATTCCACATTGTATTCACTCTCTGTGTAAACCAGTGTTTCCTTTTGTCCATCTTGAACCTACTGCCCATCAGCTTCTCACAAGGGGTTGTTGTTTCATAAGAGCGGCACCTTCATCCCAGTGAGTTATGTACAGTAACCACTGGAAGCAATAAAACTCTCACATGAAGCGTATATAAATGCGTTCTTTTAGTGCAAACTAATTGAAACAGAACTAAGGAACACTAAATGCTCAGTACTTGAAATTTCCTCACAAAGTCTCTCAACCGTCTTTTAAGAATAACAGCCTCTTCAAAGTAGATGTAATACATGTGTGGTCTCTTAGTGTTCCACTCGTGATGGTACGGAGAGAATAAGGAACCGCTTTTGAAAGGAATCCTCACGGTTTCGCTTATCAGTTCTTCTTCAGCCTCTTTCTCCCGACGTTACACAGAGCCACAACACAATTCTTTACAGCATGGATCAATGCATGCTCTCATCTGTTGCTACCGGCTCTCCATGAGGATTCCTTTCAAAAGTGGTCCATACCATCACGAGTGGAACACTAAGAGATTAAAGACGCCGCCCACATCTTTACTACATCTACTTTGAAGAGGCTGTTATTCTTAAAAGATGGTTGAGAGACTTTGTGGGGAAATTTCAGGTTTTGGGCATTTAGTGTTCCTTAGTTCTGTTTCATTTGGTTTGCACTAAAAGAACGCATTTATACACGCTTTGTGTGAGAGTTTTATAAGCAAAGCTCAGCTGTATGGCTGCAGCCGTCTCCTGTAGACAGCCTTCCTTTTGCTGAGCATTGCCCTGCAGGGGAGGGGCTGTGGCTCAGTGGTGAAGCATCTGCTCGGCATGCAGAAGGTCCCTGGTTCAATCCCCAGCATCTCCAGTCAGGGATCAGGCAGCAGGCGATGGGAAAAACCTCCACCTGAAAAACCTGGAGAGTTGCTGACCAACTGAATAGCCAGTGCTGAATTTGATGGACCAAGGGTCTGATTCAGTACAAGGCAGCTTCATGTGCATTTGTCTGTGCTTCCTTTTCTGCTTCCCACCCACCCATTTACCTACCTTTGGAGAGGGCCCATGGCTCAGAGGTGGCCAAACTTGCTTAACGTAAGAGCCACATAGAATAAACGCCAGATGTCTGAGAGCCACAAGGCATGAATGTCAGATGTTTGAGAGCCACAAGGAAGGAAGGAAGGAAGGAAGGAAGGAAGGAAGGAAGGAAGGAAGGAAGGAAGGAAGGAAGGAAGGAAGGAAAATAGATGGGGAAGAGAGAGGTGGAAAGAAAGCAATTTTAACTTCAAATGCATTCTCCAAGCTGCCAGCATGATTTAAAGAGAGAAACGCCTTCTCCTAGTTGGACAGTGGGGTGGTGGGGGCTTTGAAGGCCACACAGTATGTGTGAAAGAGCCACATGTGGCTATCGAGCTGCAATTTGGCCACCGGTGGCATAAATGGTAGAACACCTGCTTGGCGTGCAGAAGGAACTAGGTTCTGTCCCCAGCATCTCTAGCTCAGGATCAGGCAGCAGGCCAAGCTAAACATCTCCACCGGTCTGAGACTACAGTACCTTGGTAGACCAACAGTAGGATTCAGTGCAACGCAGCTTCTAGTCCTACTCTGACTTACACATCGCATTGCCTTAGTCCATCAGCCTGATCGAGCGAGGAAATCCATCCAGGAGCCTGGAGAACGTTTGCCGTTGGGCGTACCAGCAGCAGCGGGCCGACCTCAAGCATTCTGAGCACCACGACCATGCCATCTTTCTCACCAGGCAAGATTTTGGACCGGCTGGAATGCAAGGTATTGCAGCCAAGTGGGTTTGTAATACTGTCTCTCGCTTCATTCGGATTGCCATCGCATTACTCCACAGAGCGTTTGGGCTTCCATTTTTAAGGCCGAAAGCAAAGGGATCTCGTACGGGTGGATCATTTAGGGGAAAGAAGAAGGTATATCACCTTCTGCTCCAGTCACATATAACATTGTTTCAGTCTCTGCTGTGCTGTCAAAAGACTGCGATTTCAAGGAATCCTCCACTCCCATTCTTCCACCAGGTTATGCTCCGGTTACCGGCATGTGTCACCCGGTCAGAAGCTGCACCCTTAACCATGAAGATGGGTTTTCTTCAGCTTTTGTGGTCGCCCACGAAACTGGACATGTGTAAGTCTTGCAATAGAATAAGGGCTGGCAACTCAAACTGGAGTTTTCTGACTTTCCCAGTTCCCAACTGAAAGACAAGAGGTTTGTGGAGGACACAGTGATGACGGCGAGGGGCTCACTGGAAGACCCTCTGCTTTCATTGCCCTCTATCCTAGGTGTAACAAGGTTGTCTCAGTGGTAGAGCCTGTGATTGATACACAGAAGGTCCCAGGTTCACTGGAAGAAACCTCTGCTTTCATTGCCCTCCATCCTAGGTGTAACAAGGTTGTCTCAGTGGTAGAGCCTCTGATTGACACACAGAAGGTCCCAGGTTCACTGGAAGAAACCTCTGCTTTCATTGCCCTCCATCCTAGGTGTAGCAAGGTTGTCTCAGTGGTAGAGCCTCTGATTGACACACAGAAGGTCCCAGGTTCAATCCCCAGCATCACCAGTTCAAAGGACCAAGCAGTAGGTGCTGGGAAAGATCTGGAAATCCTGAAGACATGCTTCCAATCTGAGTAGACAATTATGACCTTGCTGGATCGAGCCAATTCAGTACAAGGTAGCTTCATAGGTTCATGTGACCATGACATAGGTAAATCCTGAAGTCTTTATGGAGCCAAGCGTGTTTTCAAGCCTAGCACGGCTTTTTTTTGTTTTGTAGCAGGAACTCCTTGACATATTAGGCCACACACCCCGATGTAGCCAGTCCTCCAAGAGCTTACAGTAGAAGAAGATATTGGATTTATATCCCGCCCTTCACTCTGAATCTCAGTCTCAAAGCGGACACAATCACCTTTACCTTCCTCCCCCACAACAAACACCCTGTGAGGTAGGTGGGACTGAGAGAGCTCTTGCAGCAGCTGCCCTTTCAAGGGCAACTCTGCGAGAGCTATGGCTAACCCAAGGCCATTCCAGCAGCTGCAAGTGAAGGAGTGGGGAATCAAACCCAGTTCTCCCAGATAAGAGTCCACACACTTAACCACTACACCAAACTGGTTCTTAGTAGGCCCAAGAGCCCTGTAAGCTATTCGAGGATTGGCTATATCAGGGTGGCGTGGCCTAATATCAGGGTGGGAGAGCCAGTTTGGTGTAGTGGTTAAGTGTGCAGACTCTTATCTAGAAGAACTGGGTTTGATTCCCCACTCCTCCACTTATAGCTGCTAGAATGGCCTTGGGTCAGCCATAGCTCTGACAGAGGTTGTCCTTGAAAGGGCAGCTGCTGTGAGAGCCCTCTCAGCCCCACCCACCTCTCAGGGTGTCTATTGTGAGGAGAGAAGATAAAGGAGATTGTAGGCCGCTCTGAGACTCTGCTCTTGAAAGGGCAGCAGCTGTGAGAGTCCTCTCAGCTCCACCCACCTAACAGGGTGTTGTGGGGGAAGAAGATAATGGAAATTGTAGGCCGCTCTGACACTCTTCGGAGTGGAGGGAAGGACATAAATCCAATATCTTCATCTACCTCACAGGGTGTTTGTTGTGGTGGGGGGGAGGGAAAGGAGATTGTGAGCAGCTCTGAGACTCTTCGGAGTGGAGGGCGGGATATAAATCCAATATCTTCTTCTTCTTTTAGTATGCAAAGGAGTTCCTGTTACAAAAAAAGCCCTGAAGCCTAGTATGGTAAACTTTTGAAGAGCCAAAGAACAGATTGTTCAGCCTGCATGTGTATATGTAGAAATCACAGTTTCTCCCCTTTTAATTTCTTTGGTTCTAGGCTGGGAATGGAACACGACGGGCAAGGGAACCGGTGCGGGGACGAGACAGCCATGGGAAGCGTCATGGCCCCGTTGGTGCAAGCAGCCTTCCACCGTTACCACTGGTCCCGCTGCAGTGGCCAGGAACTTAAGAGATACCTGCAGTAAGAATTCGCCTGTGGCTCGCAAATGCTATGCTCTGAGCGGCTGACGATGTGGAGAGCTCGCTTCCCGGTCAAGCGTGGGACTAGGATGAGTTTAGAATCTCTATGCAAGCTCATCTGATTACTGTTCCCCTTATTGACTTTCAGCAGCCCCGTGGCGCAGAGTGGTAAAGCAGCAGTACTGCAGTACTGTGGTCTGAACTCTCTGCTCACGACCTGAGTTCGATTCCGGCGGAAGCTGGATTCAGGTATCCGGCCCAAGGTTGCCTTCCATCCTTCCGAGGTCGGTAAAACGAGTCCCCAGCTTGCTGGGGGGAAAAGTGTAGATGACTGGGGAAGGCAATGGCAAACCACCCTGTAAAAAAGTCTGCCGTGAAAACGTTGTGAAAGCAACATCACCCCAGAGTTGGAAACGACTGGTGCTTACACAGGGGACCTTTCCTTTTTTTCCTATTGTCTTTTCTCTAACCTATTTCAGTGTTCCTCCCTCCCTCCCTTCCTCTTTGGTTCCTATATGCATGCCAATGTCGTGTGGTGATTAATGTTTCAGACTAGGAGCTCGTCTGCATTCTTGTTTTTGACACTTGTGTGTCCCTGTCGCTTTGCGTATTCTTTTCCAGGGGTGTGTTTTGCTCCCCCTAGTGGCCGATTTGATATGATATTGCTGTATGTCTGGCAGAAGAGCCCTAGGTTCTGGGTTCAAATGATTACTCTCCCATGACTCTCATGGAGTGATCTTGGGCCAGACACTCTCTCTCACTCTCACTTACCTCACGGGATTGTAGTGCGGATGAAATGAGACAGAACTACGTCTGTCGCACAGTGTCTTCGAGAAAGGCTGGGATAAAATGCACTGGATAGGTAGATCCTTGGAATTCCTACCTCTCTGAATGTACCAGTCCCTTTCATCTTCTCCTCCAAGACTTTGCTCAAGGCAGTCTTCTCCAGCTGTTTCATCTAAGTTGTGTCCTTTTTCTACACTTCACAGGGTAGTTGTCAGGGGAAGACAAGGAGGAAAGGAAAACCGTATGTGTCCCTCTATGCTTCTTGAAGGAGGAAAGATATGATAAAATATAATCAGCAAATCCAGGGAATGTTGTATCAAACATAACAGTGGGAGAGCCACCAACGTTCACTAAAGAGTTGTTTTTTATGCCACACACATCCTTCCATTAGCAGCGATTTTCCATGGGATCTAAGCTCTTGGACTGATGGAGTAAGGAAGTCCCCAAACTATACAAACTAGGGAGGGATGGTGGCTCAGTGGTAGAACATCTGCTTGGTAAGCAGAAGGTCCCAGGCTCAATCCCCGGCATCTCCAACTAAAAGGGTCCAGGCAAATAGGTGTGAAAAACCTTAGCTCGAGACCCTGGAGAGGCAAGGGACAGTGGCTCAGTGGTAGAGCATCTGCTTGGTAAGCAGAAGGTCCCAGGTTCAATCCCCGGCATCTCCAACTAAAAAGGGTCAAGGCAAATAGGCATGGAAAACCTCAGCTTGAGACCCTGGAGAGCCGCTGCCAGTCTGAGTAGACAATACCGACTTGGATGGACCGAGGGTCTGAATCGGTATAAGGCAGCTTCATATGTTCATGTTTGGAGAGGGACAGTGATGCACTGGTAGAGCATCTGCTTGGTAAGCAGAAGGTCCCAGGTTCAATCCCTGGCATCTCCAACTAAAAAGGGTCAAGGCAAATAGGCATGAAAAACCTCAGCTTGAAACCCTGGAGAGCCACTGCCAGTCTGAGTAGACAATACTGACTTTGATGGATTCAGTATAAGGCAGCTTCATATGTTCATATGGTCATGCCTGGAAGTCATGGGAACTCTGGAGGCTCCTACTGGGGAAGTGGTTCAGTGGTTCAGAGAAGTGGTTTAATATATCCTGCCTCTGCCTCCCTGTCCTGGTATTCCAAGAAGGTCTCCCATCCAAGTACTTACGAGAGTTGGCCCTGCTTAACTTCCATAATCTTAACTTCCGAGATCAGGCTTGCCTGGACACCCAAACTAACCAGTTTACATAAACTAGAAGATGATCTAAACTGAGAAACATTTTCATGATGCACATTTGAGCGAAGGGAACTGTCGATGCTAAAAAGCTTCCTTTCCTTGTTGACCCCAAGGTTACGGTCAGGCCGCCGGCCAGTCATTCCACCGTTTGCTCTTCCCACAGCTCCTATGACTGTCTCCTCGACGACCCCTTCGAACACGATTGGCCCAAACTTCCAGAGCTGCCAGGCATCAACTATTCGATGGACGAACAGTGCCGCTTCGACTTTGGAGCGGGCTACAAAATGTGCACAGCGGTATGTCCCTGGAAAGATTAAATGTTTAACAACTTGACGCTCTTCGGGAGGTGCAGCATTGGTTGGCAGAAGTAAAACGGTGGAGGAGGAAACTATCTCCGTGAATTGTGGTGCTCATACCGTGAAGACTGTGGCTGAGTTAATTTGGAACACGGTTCGCCCGGGACAACCATTATCCCATTGTTATTTTCCTTTTACACAGCACCTTCCGTGCGCTCAAAGAGGTAGCCTAGGTTAAGGAACAACGGTATGTTCGCGGCATGTTTCCGTTTCTTAAAGGGGAAATGCAATTTCAACGAAGCAAAAAATTCGGTCTGTCCCCGAAACAATGGACAACTGGTGCGAAAAATCAATCTGTAGCTGAGGCTCTTTAGCGCAGGTGTTAAGCCTCAAAGCGATCAAATCCCTGCATGATGCCAAAAGACGTTTGCAGGAACACGACTCCGAGGAAGCTGTGCCATGATGACCTGCATCCAGGGCTCTTTTTCTAGCAGGAGCTCCTCTGCATATTAGGCCACGCCCCCTGATGTAGCCACTTGCACCTGCTGGCATGGCCTTGGGTCAGCCATAGCACTGGCAGAGGTTGTCCTTGAAAGGGCAGCTGCTGTGAGAGCCCTCTCAGCCCCACCCACCTCACAGGGTGTCTGTTGTGGGGGAGGAAGGTAAAGGAGATTGTGAGCCGCTCTGAGACTCTCCGGAGTGGAGGGCAGGATATAAATCCAATATCTTCATCTACCTCACAGGGTGTCTGTTGTGGGAGAGGAAGGTAAAGGAGATTGTGAGCTGCTCTGAGACTCTGTCCTTGAAAGGGCAGCTGCTGTGAGAGCCCTCTCCAGCCCCACCCACCTCACAGGGTGTCTGTTGTGGGGGAGGAGGATAAAGGAGATTGTGAGCCGCTCTGAGACTCTTCGGAGTGGAGGGCGGGATATAAATCCAATATCTTCATCTCCCTCACAGGGTGTCTGTTGTGGGGGAGGAAGGGAAAGGAGATTGTGAGCCGCTCTGAGACTCTTTGGAGTGGAGGGCGGGATATAAATCCAATATCTTCATCTCCCTCACAGGGTGTCTGTTGTGGGGGGGGGGGAGGTAAAGGAGATTGTGAGCCGCTCTGAGACTCTTCGGAGTGGAGGGCAGGATATAAATCCAATATCTTCATCTACCTCACAGGGTGTCTGTTGTGGGGGGGGGGAAGGTAAAGGAGATTGAGAGCCGCTCTGAGACTCTTCGGAGTGGAGGGCGGGATATAAATCCAATATCTTCATCTACCTCACAGGGTGTCTGTTGTGGGGGGGGGGGAGGTAAAGGAGATTGTGAGCCACTCTGAGACTCTTCGGAGTGGAGGGCGGGATATAAATCCAATATCTTCATCTACCTCACAGGGTGTCTGTTGTGGGGGAGGAAGGTAAAGGAGATTGTAGGCCGCTCTGAGACTCTTGAGTGGAGGGCGGAATATAAATCCAATGTCGTCTTCTTCTCCTTCAATCATCCCGGAGCTTACTGTAGAATCATATAATCATATAGTTGGAAGGGACCTCCAGGGTCATCTAGTCCAACCCCCTGCACAATGCAGGACCCACAAATACCTACCCCAAATTCACAGGATCTTCATCGCTGTCAGATGGCCATCTAGCCTCTGTTTAAAAACCTCCAAGGAAGGAGAGCCCACCACTTCCCGAGGAAGCCTGTTCCACTGAGGAATCGCTCTAACGGTCAGGAAGTTCTTTTGATTTAATTTCAACCCGTTGGTTCTGGTCCTACCTTCTGGGGCCACAGAAAACAATTCCACACCATCCTCTATATGACAGCCCTTCAAGTACTTGAAGACGGTGATCATATCACCTCTCAGCCGCCTCCTCTCCAGGCTAAACATCCCCAGCTCCTTCAACCTTTCCTCATAGGACATGGTCTCCTGACCCCTCACCCCTCCAGACCCCTCACCATCGTCATCCTCCTCTAGACCCATTCCAGCTTGTCTGTATCCTTCTTAAAATGTGGTGCCCAAAACTGAACACAGTACTCCAGGTGAGGTCTTACCAGAGCAGAGTAAAGCGATACCATCACATCACGTGATCTGGACACTAGACTTCTGTTGATACAGCCCAGAATTGAATTGCCCTGCACTAAGAGCCCTCTAAGCTCTTGGAGGATTGGCTACATCGGGGGGGGGGGCATGGCCTAATATGCAGAGGAGCTCCTGCTAGAAAAAGAGCCCTACCTGCATCAATTAAGCTCCCCAGGCTTGGAGACGGAAGCTGTGCACTCTTGGAGCTAACCCCAAAGGGCCATATGTGGAGAAATCCTCCAACTGAACCAGAACTGGGACAATTCTCCTTTATAGTCCCTGTGTCATCACACTCTGTAAACCGAGTGACCGTGGTGAGGGTCAGGCTTCTCCTGAGACAGGCTATTTGTCTGTCAAGCGCAGTATGAATTAAGAACATAAGAGAAGCCAGGTTGGATCAGATCAATGGCCCATCCAGTCCAACACTCTGTGTCACATAAGAACACAAGAGAAGCCATGTTGGATCAGGCCAGTGGCCCATCCATTCCAACACTCTGAGTCACATAAGAGAAGCCACGTTGGATCAGGCCAAAGGCCCATCCAGTCCAACACTCTGTGTCTCATAAGAGAAGCCATGTTGGATCAGGTCAATGGCCCATCCAGTCCAACACTCTGTGTCTCATAAGAACATAAGAGAAGCCATGTTGGATCAGGCCAGTGGCCCATCCAGTCCAACACTCTGTGTCACATAAGAACATAAGAGAAGCCACGCTGGATCAGGCCAAAGGCCCATCCAGTCCAACACTCTGTGTCACATAAGAACATAAGAGAAGCCATGTTGGATCAGGTCAATGGACCCTCCAGTCCAACACTCTGTGTCACATAAGAACATAAGAGAAGCCCTGTTGGATCAGGTCAATGGCCCATCCAGTCCAACACTCTGTGTCACATAAGAGCATAAGAGAAGCCATGTTGGATCAGGTCAATGGCCCATCCAGTCCAACACTCTGTGTCACATAAGAACATAAGAGAAGCCCTGTTGGATCAGGTCAATGGCCCATCCAGTCCAACACTCTGTGTCACATAAGAACATGAGAAGCCCTGTTGGATCAGGTCAATGGCCCCTCCAGTCCAACACTCTGTGTCACATAAGAGCATAAGAGAAGCCATGTTGGATCAGGTCAATGGCCCATCCAGTCCAACACTCTGTGTCACATAAGAACATAAGAGAAGCCCTGTTGGATCAGGTCAATGGCCCATCCAGTCCAACACTCTGTGTCACATAAGAACATAAGAGAAGCCCTTTTGGATCAGGTCAATGGCCCCTCCAGTCCAACACTCTGTGTCACATAAGAGCATAAGAGAAGCCATGTTGGATCAGGTCAATGGCCCCTCCAGTCCAACACTCTGTGTCACATAAGAACATAAGAGAAGCCCTGTTGGATCAGGTCAATGGCCCATCCAGTCCAACACTCTGTGTCACATAAGAACATAAGAGAAGCCCTGTTGGATCAGGTCAATGGCCCCTCCAGTGCAACACTCTGTGTCACATAAGAACATAAGAGAAGCCCTGTTGGATCAGGTCAATGGCCCCTCCAGTCCAACACTCTGTGTCACATAAGAGCGTAAGAGAAGCCCTGTTGGATCAGGTCAATGGCCCATCCAGTCCAACACTCTGTCACATAAGAGAAGCCCTGTTGGATCAGGTCAATGGCCCATCCAGTCCAACACTCTGTGTCACATAAGAACATAAGAGAAGCCCTGTTGGATCAGGTCAATGGCCCCTCCAGTCCAACACTCTGTGTCACATAAGAACATAAGAGAAGCCCTGTTGGATCAGGTCAATGGCCCCTCCAGTCCAACACTCTGTGTCACATAAGAGCATAAGAGAAGCCATGTTGGATCAGGTCAATGGCCCATCCAGTCCAACACTCTGTGTCACATAAGAACATAAGAGAAGCCCTGTTGGATCAGGTCAATGGCCCATCCAGTCCAACACTCTGTGTCACATAAGAACATAAGAGAAGCCCTGTTGGATCAGGTCAATGGCCCCTCCAGTGCAACACTCTGTGTCACATAAGAACATAAGAGAAGCCCTGTTGGATCAGGTCAATGGCCCCTCCAGTCCAACACTCTGTGTCACATAAGAGCGTAAGAGAAGCCCTGTTGGATCAGGTCAATGGCCCATCCAGTCCAACACTCTGTCACATAAGAGAAGCCCTGTTGGATCAGGTCAATGGCCCATCCAGTCCAACACTCTGTGTCACATAAGAACATAAGAGAAGCCCTGTTGGATCAGGTCAATGGCCCCTCCAGTCCAACACTCTGTGTCACATAAGAACATAAGAGAAGCCCTGTTGGATCAGGTCAATGGCCCCTCCAGTCCAACACTCTGTGTCACATAAGAGCATAAGAGAAGCCATGTTGGATCAGGTCAATGGCCCATCCAGTCCAACACTCTGTGTCACATAAGGACATAAGAGAAGCCCTGTTGGATCAGGTCAATGGCCCATCCCGTCCAACACTCTGTGTCACATAAGAGCATAAGAGAAGCCCTGTTGGATCAGGTCAATGGCCCATCCAGTCCAACACTCTGTGTCACATAAGAACATAAGAGAAGCCCTGTTGGATCAGGTCAATGGCCCTTCCAGTCCAACACTCTGTGTCACATAAGAACATAAGAGAAGCCCTGTTGGATCAGGTCAATGGCCCCTCCAGTCCAACACTCTGTGTCACATAAGAGCATAAGAGAAGCCATGTTGGATCAGGTCAATGGCCCCTCCAGTCCAACACTCTGTGTCACATAAGAACATAAGAACAGGTCAATGGCCCATCCCGTCCAACACTCTGTGTCACATAAGAGCATAAGAGAAGCCATGTTGGATCAGGCCAATGGCCCCTCCAGTCCAACACTCTGTGTCACATAAGAGCATAAGAGAAGCCATGTTGGATCAGGTCAATGGCCCATCCAGTCCAGCACTCTGTGTTATACAGTGGCCAAAAAAACCAAGTGCCATCAAGAGGTCCACCAGTGGGGCTAGAAGCCCTCCCACTATGCTCCTCCCCAAGCACCACGAATACAGAGCATCACTGCCCCAGCAGAGCTGTGACTAACAACAGTTCTGCAAGGTCTCAAGGAGACAGCTCTTGTTGCTTGAGATCCTTCAACTGGGGATGCCAGGGATTGATCCTGGGCAGGGCCCTTTTTTTTGTAGCAGGAACTCCTTTGCCTATTAGGCCACACCCTCTGATGTAGCCAATCTTCCAAGAGCTTACAGGGCTCTTCGTACAGGGCCTACAGTAAGTTCTTGGAGGATTGGCTACATCAGGGGTGTGTGGCCTAATATGCAAAGGAGTTCCTGCGACAAAAAAAGCCCTGATCCTGGGACCTTCTGCATGCAAACTGTGCTTTCAGCTACTGTGCTATGGCCCTTTCTCTGATGGAAACGTGCCATCGAAAGACTTTTGTGGGGAATGGTAATATTGTGTCCCCAAATTGAGAGGTGATATGATCACCATCTTCAAGTCCTTGAAGGGCTGTCATCTAGAGGATGGTGTGGAATTGTTTTCTGTGGCCCCAGAAGGTAGGACCAGAACGAATGGGTTGAAATTAAATCAAAAGAGTTTCCGGCTCAACATTAGGAAGAACTTCCTGACTGTTAGAGCGATTCCTCAGTGGAACAGGCTTCCTCAGGAGGTGGTGGGCTCTCCTTCCTTGGAGGCTCTCCTTCCTTGGAGGTTTTTAAACAGAGGCCAGATGGCCATCTGACAGCGATGAAGATCCTGTGAATTTGGGGGAAGGTATTTATGGGTTTCCTGCATTGTTCAGGGGGTTGGACTAGATGACCCTGGAGATCCCTTCCAACTCCATGATTCTATGAAGCTCTGGGAGAGGGGAGGAAAGAAGCACAATTGAACTCTGAAGTGCATTCTGGGTGAGCTGGCCGTCACATTTAAAGGGATTGAGTTCCTTTTAAATGCCTTCCCTCTTTGGAAATGATGGAGGATGGGGCTACCTTCTTTGAGGGTCATAGAACTGAACCCCCTGGTCCAAACTTTTTGAAACTTTGATGTTTTTTTGAGGAGAGGCACCGGATGCTATGCTGAAAATCTGGTGTCTTTATTTCAAAAAACACCTCCTTCCGAATCCCAGATACCCGTGGATTGATTCTCCATTATGTCCTGTCGGGACCAGTCTCTATAGGGTATAACGGAGCACCCAGCAGCCATTTCCCCTTCTTTTTCTGATAGCCCTGAAGTGGAGGGAGGGACTCCAGACTGGGGAATCCCTCGCTTCTAAGTGGGGATTTAAACTCGGTTGAATCTTTGCAACTGTTTTTCTTAATGGCATCCTCCGTCTCTTCAGGGGGGGAAACCTATCTTGATTTCTCATCCTTTTAGTTCCGAACCTTCGACCCTTGCAAGCAGCTGTGGTGCAGCCATCCGGACAACCCCTATTTCTGCAAGACCAAGAAGGGACCTCCGCTGGACGGGACGGAGTGCGCACCGAGCAAAGTGAGAATGCCCTTTCGGGTATAAACCGTGGGTCGTGTTTTGGTGCATAGAGACAGAAGCCAGATGATGGGTTGGGTCAGTTTTGTCCCCCCCTCCCCCTTCCCACATAATATGTTCTCGAGAAAACCGAATTAAATGAGATTTGCTTCTTTATTGTTGAGGGTATGAATAACCGAGTATCTCTGGGAAATCTAGTTTTAGAAACATTGGTTCACAGTAGAAGAACATAAGAAGAGCCCTGCTGGTTCAAACCAGTAGTCCATCTAGTCCAGCATCCTGTCTCATAAGAACATAAGAGAAGCCATGTTGGATCAAGCCAATGGCCCATCCAGTCCAACACTCTGTGTCACATAAGAACATAAGAGAAGCCATGTTGGATCAGGCCAATGGCCCATCCAGTCCAAAACTCTGTGTCATATAAGAACATAAGAGAAGCCATGTTGGATCAGGCCAATGGCCCATCCAGTCCAACACTCTGTGTCACATAAGGACATAAGAGAAGCCATGTTGGATCAGGCCAATGGCCCATCCAGTCCAACACTCTGGGTCACATAAGAACATAAGAGAAGCCATGTTGGATTAGGCCAATGGCCCGTCCAGTCCAACACTCTGGGTCACATAAGAACATAAGAGAAGCCATGTTGGATCAGGCCAATGGCCCATCCAGTCCAACACTCTGGGTCACATAAGAACATAAGAGAAGCCATGTTGGATTAGGCCAATGGCCCATCCAGTCCAACATTCTGTTCCATAAGAACATAAGAGAAGCAATGTTAGATCAGGCCAATGGCCCATCCAGTCCAACATTCTGTGTCACACAGTGGCAAAAAAACAACAGCAACCAGGTGCCATCAGGAGGTTCATCAGTGGGGCCAGGACACCAGAGGCCCTCACCCTGTTGCCCCTCCCAAGCACCAAGAGCATCACTGCCCTAGACAGAGAGTTCCAACAATACCCTGTGGCTAAGAGCCACTGATGAACCTCTGCTCCATATGCTTATCCAATCCCCTCTTGAAACTGGCTATTCTTGCAGCTGCAACTCGCACCGCCTCTTTCAGGAAGCAGCAAACAAGATCCTCTGAAAACCAGTTTCTGCTTGCTGTGTGAAAAAAAAGCAAAACTAGTTGCAGCCCCAGGGCAGATAGTGTGAAATCCGATGGAAGCCCCGCGGAGAAGAGGAGCGTGAGAGCGGCATAAGGCTAGTGGGAAATCGGTATTTGAATCCAGCGACACCTTTAAGACCAACAACGTTTAATTCTGGGTATAAGCACACTTCCTCAGATGCCTTGAAACTGATTTCTTCAAGCCTTAACATACTGATACTAAAACCTTTAGTAGGCTTTTGTAGATAAGAATCCAAATAATAGGAAATAGGAGGCAATACAGTGATGTTATAAAAGAAAATGCCATTTAAAACTTTAAACATCTAAATTTAGTATATAATCAAAGATAAACTTTTAAAAAGATCCTGTCAGTACTTGGTTTCTTCCCTAAGCCGATAAACCCATCTTACTCAGCTCTGCAAAACGCCCTACAGACTACAAATTGCAGAAGGTCACAGAACAACCAGCACATTCCAGAGAACAATCAGCACAGTCAGCAACCATCTTCCTTATCTTCACACCCCTTCCAACCCTCCCAGCAATCAACACAGAACAACGGTCACATTCCACAGCCAGTTTCCTTATCACCACCCTTCCAGGAAGCCCCACCAAACAATGGGCACATTCATAAACCAATTGCTCTCTCACCACACCCCCTCCAGCCTAGAAATAGCAGCTCTCCAGCAGCCCTGGCCTCACTCAATGCACAGCAGCCAAGAAGGTCAGAGCGCCTGCTCCGGCTGCAACGCCACTGAGGATGTTCTCCGCAGCTGAGAACGAAACGTCTGGAAGAAAAACTTTCTCCAGTAGAACACGGCACTTGAGCCCGAAAGATTCTACAAACCCTAACCGTCTTACTCAGTTTGACCCAACAGTGAAAATAGGCAAAGAAATAATAATATTAGTTGAGACCAGGGGTGAAATTCTATCAGGAGCTCCTTTGCATATTAGGCCACACACCCCTGATGTAGCCAATCCTCCAAGAGCTTGTAAGCTCTTGGGGGATTGGCTACATCAGGGGTTTGTGGCCTAATATGCAAAGGAGCTCCTGATAAAATTCCACCCCTTGTTGAGACATGCATACAAAGAACGGGGGGCGGGGGGGATTACTTGCCAGGAAAGGCTAGCCAGAGTCAAAATGCCTAGTAACTGGGAGACAAGTATAGCTGATATTGCATTAAAGCAACAAATACAAGAATTAACAAGCAGATGTGAGAACTAAGTTTGAGCCCTGTGGCACCTCCAAGACCAACAAAGGTCAACTCTTTTGTTTATGCAAGAACAGAGAGAGTTAGCATGTGAAGATGCACACTTTTTAAAAATACACTGAAGCAGAGTTCTTCAAACGTCTCCAGGTTAGTTGCCAGGAAGGGCTGATTAGAGCCGAGATGCATGCCCTCTACATGGGGCTGCCCCTGTGCCGAACCCGGAAACTGCAGCTAGTGCAGAACGCGGCATCCGAGCTCCCTAAGTGGGAGCATATACAGCCGAGGCTGCGGGAACTGCACTGGCTGCCAATAGTGTACCACATTCGTTACAAAGTGCTGGTTATTACATTTAAAGCCCTATACGGCCGAGGACCTGCCTACCTTAGGGACCGTCTCTCCCCATATATACCCAGAGGGTACTGAGATCTGGTTCGCAAAATCTGCTGACAATCCCTGGGCCGAAGGAGGCCAAACTGAAAGCTACAAGAGAAAGGGCCTTTTCGATCACAGCTCCCCACTGGTGGAGCCGGTTACCAGAGGAGGTGTGGGCCTTGCGGAGCCTTACCCAGTTCTGCAGGGCCTTCATAGGGTTGCCAATTCCAATTCAAGAAATATCTTGGGACTTCGGGGGTGGAGCCAGGAGACTTTGGGGGTGGAGCCAGGAGACATTAGGGGTGGAGACAAGATCAAGGCTGTGACAAGCATAATTGAACTTCAAAGGGAGTTCTGGCCATCTCATCTAAAGGGACGGCACACCTTTTCAATGCCTTCCTTCCATAGCCAGTTTGGTGTAGTGGTTAAGTGTGTGGACTCTTATCTGGGAGAACCGGGTTTGATTCCCCACTCCTCCACTTGCAGCTGCTAGCATGGCCTTGGGTCAGCCATAGCTCTGGCAGAGGTTGTCCTTGAAAGGGCAGCTGCTGTGAGAGCCCTCTCCAGCCCCACCCACCTCACAGGGTGTCTGTTGTGGGGGAGGAAGGGAAAGGAGATTGTGAGCCGCTCTGAGACTCTTCGGAGTGGAGGGCGGGATATAAATCCAATATCTTCTTCTTCTTCTTCATAGGAAATCATGAAGGATAGGGGCACCTTCTTTTGGGGCTCATAGAATTGGACCTCCTGGTCCATCTTTTTGAAACTTGGGGGGTATTTTGGGGAGAGGCACAGGATGCTATACTGAAAATTTGGTGCCTATACCTAAAAAACAGCCCCCCCCCCCCAGAGCCCCAGATACCCGCGGATCAATTCTCCATGATTTTCTACGGGAATAAATCTCCATAGGGAATAACAGAGTTCCCAGCAGATATTTCCCTCCCCTCCCCCTGCTTTCTGACAACGCTGAAGCGGGGGGAGGGCCTCCAAACCGGGGGATCCCCTGCCCCCACCTGGGGATGGGCAACCCTAGGCCTGCAAGACTACCCTCTTTCAGTTGGCTTTTTCTTAATGTGGAATCTATTGTACCGTCGTCACGGAAAAATTGTAAGATGGGTAACATCGAGACTGTAGCACCAAACTAATTTGATGGAACTAAAATTGATGGTTTTAATTAGATGAATGTATGATAATAGTATCTATAAGTGAGTTGTAATATGTTATGTAAACAGTTTGTTTTTTAACTATTATAATGTTTGTAGTTTATGTTATGCTATATGAGCCGCCCTGAGCCTGCTTCAGCGGGGAGGACGGGATACAAATTAAATATTAGTAGTAGTAGTAATAGTAGTAGTAGTAATTGAGCAATAAGTACAACTAAGATTGGAATAACATGTTTAGTAAGACCTGTGAATAGCTGCATGTCGGCATACGGATAATAAAAGAGTTCACAACAGATGCAAGACCAACGAAGTTTAATTCTGGGTATAAGCGAGAACTGAGTGACTTAGCATGTGTAGTGAGATAAGAAGCCAATATCTCTGTTAAGCCCTGGGGGCTTCCATTGCCCTGAGCGTTGTAATAACTTGTAATTCAGCAATCTCCCATTCCAGTCTGTTTTTGAAATTTCTTTGCAAGCAGCTAGGGCTTCTGAGGCTCAGACTGGCACTTTGAATTCTACTTGGAAATCCTTTGCTGGTCAAATGAGCGGTACTCTAAAATAAAATCCAAGATCCAAATCCAAATCTGTGTTATTGTTGTCCTCCCTTAGTGGTGCTACAAAGGTCACTGCATGTGGAAGAACACAAACCAATTTCAACAAGATGGCAACTGGGGTGCTTGGACGAAATTCGGCTCCTGCTCACGGACGTGCGGGACCGGCGTCCGCTTCAGAACGCGACAGTGCAACAATCCCATGTAAATCAGAAGAGTCTTTTTGTACCTGCTGGATTTCGGTATTTATATTGATAGGGGAGAGGGGTTAATAAACGATCCATTAAGACTTGAGAGCCAGGAGAGAAACAATATTGGATCCTCCTCCTTCTCAAAGCAGACATGCACCTGGGGCTTTTTTTTGTAGCAGGAACTCCTTTCCATGTTAGGCCACACCTCTCTGATGTAGCCAATCCTCCTGAAGCTTAGGAGGCCCTGTACTAGGCCCTGTACTAGCAGTTCTGTAAGAAAACCTTCTCTTTTTAAACCACATAACCTTGAAAACAGTAAGGCTTGCATTTTAGTCAATACGGTATTATGTAGGAATACATGAATTCACATCAGGAATGGCCACACTGTGGCTTCCACATATATTGTGTGGCTCTCAAAGCTCCCACTGCCCCATCAGCCAACTTGGAGAAGGCATTTCAAAGCCAAGCCAACCAGCGGCTTGGAGAATGCATGTAAAGTTGCTTTCTTTCCACCTCTCCCTCCCCCATCTATTTTCCTTCCTTCCTTCCTTCCTTCCTTCCTTCCTTCCTTCCTTCCTTCCTTCCTTCCTTCCTTCCTTCCTTCCTTCCTTCCTTCCTTCCTTCCTTCCTTCCTTCCTTCCTTCCTTCCTTCCCTCCTTCCTTCCCTCCTTCCTTCCTTCCTTCCTTCCTTCCTTCCTTCCTTCCTTCCTTCCTTGATTTGCAACTCTCAAACATCTGACATCCACGTCTTGCTGCTCTCAAATGACTGATATTTATTCTTTATTTTCAAATAATTTTATTGGTAATGTATGGTAATGTATTCAATTTCTTACATCATTAATAACTACTTTTTCCCTCTATCCCATATATTACTTTCTACCTACCCCTCCCCCCGTTACTTGAGCCCCGCCGGTGTACTATACTTAAGATATTAGCATTAAAGGTACCCTTAATTAATAAGAACCAATATTCATATCCTCCTCCCTCTTGTACTTAGTCATTATCAAAAATTGTCCAATGTCCTTTTATTTTCCACTCTTTTTCTACGTATCTTCTGAACTTTTTCCACTCCATCTTAAATACTTCTAAATCACAGTCTCTTAAGGTTCTTGTTAACTTGTCCATTTCACTCCATGTCATGACTTTTACAATCCAATCCCATTTCTCTGGTATTTTTTCTTGCTTCCACAACTGCGCATACAATGTCCTAGCAGCTGAGAGCAAGTACCAGATTAAAGTCCTATCTTCTTTTGGAAATTTTTCCATTTGTAATCCCAGCAGAAAAGTCTCTGCTACTTTGTTGAATTCGTATCCCAAGATCTTAGAAATCTCTTGTTGAATCATCTGCCAAAACTTTTCGCTTTTTCACAAGTCCACCACATAGGGTAGAAAGAACCTTCAAATGACTGATATTTATTCTATGTGGCTCTTACGTCAAGTACGTTTGACCACCCCGATCCACATGAAGCTGCCTTATACTGCATCAAACCCTTGTTCTATCAAGGTTGGTGTTGTCTACTCTTACTAGCAGCTCTCCAGGGTCTCAGATGGAGGTTTTTCACATCATTTGCTGCCTGGGAACATACATAGTGGTTGAAGATGAGAAGATGACCGATTTCCCACTCGCCTTATGCCGCTGTCACGTTCCTCTTCTCCGCAGGGCTTCCTTCCAATTTCACACTATCTGCCCCAGGGCTGCAGCTAGCATCGGCTTTTTTGCACCGCAAACAGAAACTGGTTTTTAGAGGTTTCTGTCTGCCGCACGAAAAAGCCGACGCTGGCTGCAGCCCCTGGGCAGATAGTGCGAAATCGGAAGGAAGCCCCGCGGATAAGAGGAACGTGAGAGCGGCGTAAGGCGAGTGGGAAATCGGTCAATGATTCTTGCAACGGTAGCAAACTTTTGGTGCCTTTTTTTGGCCTTTCCTTCCCTCCTTCTCCAAAACACTGGGAACATCAGCTTTCGCTGACAAAATGGGGCAATAGAGTTTGTGAGGAGGACGAGGGGGGCAGTGAGAATCGGATTCACAATGCGACTTCTGAGTCTTCGTAATATGATTTCTTTTCTAACCCTTCTCCCCACTAAGGCCAGTGAACGGAGGTCAAGACTGCGCGGGCGTCAACTTTGAGTACCAGCTGTGCAACACGGACGAATGCCCAAAACATTACGAAGACTTCCGAGCCCAGCAGTGTCAACAGCGCAACTCGCATTTCGAGTATCAGAGCAGCAAACACCATTGGCTGCCGTATGAGCATCCCGACGGTAAGCGACCCCGTTTTCCTGCTTTTGTCCCCTTTCTCCAAACTTCGTTTGGGCTTTCCACAAGGAAAGGTTTTGACCAGTCTCCCACTGGCCTTACGCCTCTCTCACGCTCCTGTTCTCAGCGGGGCTTCCATCTGATTTCACGCTATCTGCCCCAGGGCTGCAACTAGCATTGGCTTTTTCGCACGGCAAAGAGAAACTGGTTTTTAGAGGTTTCTGTTTGCCGCGTGAAAAAGCTGAAGCTAGTTGCAGCCCCGGGGCAGATAGTGTGAAATCAGACAGAAGCCCCACTGAGAAGAGGAGCGTGAAAGCGGCGTAAGGCGAGTGGGAAGTCGGTCTTCGTTGTTTGCTTCGCTTACCTGGGAGAGAAGTCACGTTTGTGCATTGCCACCAACTTACAGTGACCCCAGCAAGGGGTTTTCAGGGCAAGTGGGAAGCAGAGGTGGTTTGCTATTACCTGGCTCTGCACAGATTTCCTTGGTGATCTCTCTCATGTTTTGACCCAGTTCGGTGTAGTGGTTAAGTGCACGGGTTTGATTTCCCACGCCTCCACATGCACCTGCTGATGTGACCTTGGGTCAGCCACAAGTTCTCGCAGAACTGTTCTGCTCAAGAGCAGTTTCTGTCAGAGCTCTCTCAGCCCCACCTACCTCACAGGGAGGAGAAGGGAAAGGAGATTTGTAAGCCACGCTGAGATTGCTCTGAGTAGTGAAGGGCAGGATAGAAATCCAATCTCTTCTTTCTTTAAGCGTTTGAGATCTGACGAGATTGAGCCATACCGTGTTGCCTTCTCTTCCAAGAAGCCATTCGGTGGGATGAAAATCCACACAATAAGGGACAAGCATATGAACATATGAAGCTGCCTTATACTGAATCAGACCCTGGGTCCATCAAAGTCAGTATTGTCTACTCAGACTGGCAGCGGCTCTCCAGGGCCTCAAGCTGAGGTTTTTCACACCTGTTTGCCTGGACCCTTTTTTGGAGATGCCAGGGATTGAACCTGGGACCTTCTGCTTCCCAAGAAGATGCTCTACCACTGAGCCACCGTCCCTCCCCTTAGACATATGAACATATGAAGCTGCCTTCTACTGAATCAGACCCTCGGTCCATCAAAGTCAGTATTGTCTACTCAGACTGGCAGCGGCTCTCCAGGGTTTCAAGCTGAGGTTTTTCACACCTATTTGCCTGGACCCTTTTTTAGTTGGAGATGCCGGGGATTGAACCTGGGACCTTCTGCTTCCCAAGAAGATGCTCTACCACTGAGCCACCGTCCCATCCCTCCATGTTTCCTTGTCCTTTACCAGAATTTGGCTTTGCATGCTGCATTCCATTTCTCCTGAATTCTGGTTTAGCTAAGGAACATCTGTCAACTTAATTTTGAAATTAGCTTGCTACCAGTTCTAGTTCATTGCGTTTCCCCCCCCCCCAATTTTCCATGGTACTGATGCATTGCCAAAGAACAACTCTGATGTGATGATATTAAGATTGTATCAGTATTTGGGAAGGCAGTAGTCAGTGTCATGTGCTACCGAGCACAGCTAAAACTTAACCCTGATACATCATGGCAGGACTTCTTTACATATTAGGCCACACACCCTTGATGTAGCCGATCCTCTTAAGAGTTTACAGGGCTCTTAGTACAGGGCCTACTGTAAACTCTTGGAGGATTGGCTACATCGAGGTGTGTAGCCTAATATGCAAAGGAGTTCCTGCTACCAAAAAAAGCCCTGCATCGTGGCCATGATACTGGAGAAGGATGGTTGACTCTGGTCCATGCACTATTTACCTGATCAAAAAATGCCTCTAGGACTGAATTAAGGCATTGTAGGGGGAAAAGACAGGCCCAATATGGAAAAAAGACAGGCACAGTACAGTACAGGCACAGTTACCTTATTGAGGTTTAGAAAACTGTGGGGGAGATGTTTTCAGTCAGGGAAATGGTCCCAATCCTTCCCAACTCCCTTCCCCTCTGCCATTGTTTTTAGGTCCAAATAACATCTGTAGTTCTAGTAGTAGAACTGTCTTTTGGCCTACTGGATTCATTGAGCTTCATGCTTTAAACTTATTGACAGCCATTGGGGTGCAGTGGTTAGGATACTGGACCTGGGAGACCTGGGTGCAAATCCTCATTCTGCCATAAAACTCACTTGGTTGGACCCAACTAGCTTTTCTGCTAGTTAGAATGGAAGGAGGGCCACTGTGACCACCAAAGGAAAACCAGGGGACCTGAATGGAGAAAAAAAAATGTGGAATGAATGGAATTGAGCAAAATTGATGGGGAGTATCTGGCTGGGCCCAATCCATTAAGGGACTGTGGAACAATCATTGTCCCTCATCCTCACTTCCCTTTGTTTGGGTCAAATAAGGAGGAGGAAACCATGTCCTCTAATCTGTGGTCCATAGAGCAGGGCTCTCCAGTCTTTTTTGAACCTCTGGGTAGCTTTGAAATTCTGACACAGAGTGATGGATACAACCAGAAAAACAGCTGCTAGAGGAGGTGGTACCAGCCACAAAATGGCTGCAGCAGGAGGTGGAGCCGGCCACAAAATGGCTGCAGCAGGAGGTGGAGCCAGCCACAAAGTGGCTGCAGCAGGAGGTGGAGCCGGCTACAAAATGGCTGCAGCAGGAGGTGGAGCCGGCCACAAAATGGCTGCAGCAGGAGGTGGAGCCGGCCACAAAATGGCTGCAGCAGGAGATGGAGCCGGCTACAAAATGGCTGCAGCAGGAGGTGGAGCCAGCCAAAAAATGGCTGTAGTAGGAGGTGGAGCCAGCCACAAAATGGCTGAACCAGGAAGTGGAGTCATATACCCTCTGAGAGAGGATGCCCAGTGTAGGAGGAGAAGGGGGTAATTAAAAAGAAACACAGAGAGGAGCGAGAGAATAAAACTAACAGTTCAGTGATAGCTGCCTCTGAAACAATATTATTGTATCCTCCCCAGCCAATTGGATCTCCAGTGGCCAGTTGGAAGCAAGTGCCACACCTGACCTTATCCATTTTCTAAAACCACTGGACGGGTACCTGGGAAGGAGTTGGCAGGTGTATGGGTACCTATGAGCAAGTCTTTTGGGGACCTCTGCTTTTGAGGAAGCAAGAGATAGCAATGTTGCTCAGTAACGAACGAGTTCCTGTCTTCTGTAGCCAGCAAGAGATGCCAGCTGTACTGCCAATCCAAGGAGACAGGAGATGTTGCGTATATGAAACAACTGACCCATGACGGAACCCGCTGCTCCTATAAAGACCCCTTCAGCATTTGTGTGCGCGGAGAATGTGTGGTGAGTGACAACTGTGACTATTCCGTGTCTCTTTAAAAAGATCCTTTTGAAGGGTGTCACACAGCAGGGGGCCAGGAAGGGCCTTCTACTGTCTGCCACCCCACTGGTCTGGGTCTGTCTGGGAGGGCCCAGAGCACCCACCCAGCCCCAGTGTCTTCCTTCTCAGCAAGCACCTGTGATCTGTGACCAAAGAGATGTGAGGACCAATGTTTCCTCTAAGATGTGGAGTCTTGTGAGCAGAAATACTACAGTGCCCAGCCTGTTCCCCTGGAGGCCCAACAACAGGGCATTAGAGGCCAAGGCCTTCCCTTGACAATATAATTTAAAGCCTGGATGGCCAGACTTGCTTAATGTAAGGGCCACATAGAATAAACGTCGGATGTTTGAGAGCCGCAAGACATGAGTGGCAGATGTTTGAGAACAGGAAGGAAGGAAGGAAGGAAGGAAGGAAGGAAGGAAGGAAGGAAGGAAGGAAGGAAGGAAGGAAGGAAGGAAGGAAGGAAGGAAGGAAGGAAGGAAGGAAGGAAGGAAGGAAGGAAGGAAAACAGATGGAGGAGGGAGATGTGGACAGAAAGCAACTTTAACTGCATTATCCAAGCTGCTGGCTGACTTGACTTGGAAAAGCAATTTAGAGAGAGAAACACCTTCTCCAAGTTGACCGATGGGGTGGGGGGGGGCCTTCGAGTGCCACGCAATATGTGTGAAAGAACCAGTTTGGTGTAGTGGTTAAGTGTGCGGACTCTTATCTGGGAGAACCGGGTTTGATTCCCCACTCCTCCACTTGCACCTGCTGGCATGGCCTTGGGTCAGCCATAGCTCTGGCAGAGGTTGTCCTTGAAAGGGCAGCTGCTGTGAGAGCCCTCTCAGCCCCACCCACCTCACAGGGTGTCTGTTGTGGGGGGAGAAGATATAGGAGATTGTAAGCCGCTCTGAGTCTCTGATTCAGAGAGAAGGGCGGGTTATAAATCTACAATTCTTCTTCTTCATGTGGCTCCCGAGCCACAGTTTGGCCGCCCTCAATTTAAAGGATCACGTCAGCATTAGAGCTGTGTAACAAGGGGGTGGGGGGAATAAGAAAACGTATTGCATGCATAACTCGAGAAAACAGATTTTCACAACCTGTTTGAGGAATATACCTTCAGCCTGTATCTGCATATCGTTTTGGACTCGGCCTCTTTCAGTTCTGGGGAAAGGCATTTTCCTACCGCTTAGCCCTTTTTTGCTTTCTGAAATTTTCATCAGCCGTCTGGGCATCTCAATTTTTGGTAATAAAAGTGGAGATTCTCTTGCAAGTACATTTTATCGCAATTTTACAAAATATATACAGCACAGATATGAGATGAAGAACTGATGTAGTATAAGATCACTTATTACTTATTGCAGATAACCCAAAGACATTTACAAATAATGAGACCACTGAACCACAAATACAATCAAATTTAGAACTCAGAAATGAAAATAAAATAAAATAGTACTGAAAATCCCTGAATTTTTGACCTCTAATCACTTTGTTCGTCAAAACATGTAAACACTACCACAAGGAAAGGTCATTAACTATATCTGGAATACCTTCTTGTGAAATGAGATATTCTAGAATAGGAAACCATATAGCATAGAAGTTGGAAGAACGGAGAGGACGTCCTAGTTTGATGTAGTGGTGAAGTGTGTGGACTCTTATCTGGGAGAACCGGGTTTGATTCCCCACTCCTCCACTTGCACCTGCTGGAATGGCCTTGGTCAGCCATAGCTCTGGCAGAGGTTGTCCTTGAAAGGGCAGCTGCTGTGAGAGCCCTCTCCAGCCCCACCCACTCACAGGGTGTCTGTTGTGGAGGAGGGAGGTAAAAGAGATTGTGAGCCACTCTGAGACTCTTCGGAGTGGAGGCGGGATATAAATCCAATATCTTCATCTACCTCACAGAGTGTCAGTTGTGGGGAGGAAGGTAAAGGAGATTGTGAGCCGCTCTGAGACTCTTCGGAGTGGAGGGCGGGATACAAATCCAATATCTTCATCTACCTCACAGGGTGTCTGTTGTGGGGGAAGAAGGTAAAGGAGTTTGTGAGCCGCTCTGAGACTCTTCGGAGTGGAGGGCGGGATATAAATCCAATATCTTCATCTACCTCACGGGGTGTCTGTTGTGGGGGAGGAAGGTAAAGGAGATAGTGAGCCGCTCTGAGACTCTTCGGAGTGGAGGGCAGGATATAAATCCAATCTCTTCTTCTTCTTCTTCTAGTTGGTTAATGTCAGATATTTAAAAATGGAGATTCTCAGAATGCTGAACGCTGGGCTTAAGGATATGATTCCCGTGGAGTGCAGTTTGCAGAATACAGAAAGCCTGACGTTTACAATGATCGATAACAGCAACAGATATGAGCTAGATTGAATGCTTTCCGAATGATACCTACCGCACTTCTGAGTTCCGGTGCTTTGCTTGAACTTCTCTCCGCAGAAAGTGGGCTGCGACAAGGAAATCGGGTCCAACAAAGCGGAAGACAAGTGTGGAGTGTGCGGAGGGGATAATTCTCACTGCCGGACGGTCAAAGGGACCTTCACGCGAACCCCAAAGAAGCCTGGTAGGGATAATTCCACCTCCCTGACTCTTCCGTATTGCATTTAGCATTATAGCTGTAAATAAGGCAAGTTAAAAAAAGCTAAACTCTCTGGCTGCGGTCAGACACACTAAATAACGCACTTTTGATGCACTTTCCAACTGGATTTTGCCAGTTCACACAGTAACATCCAGTTGGAAAGTGCAGTTAAGGTGAATTGAAAGTGCATTATTTAGTGTGTGTGATGATAGCCTCTCTGCCAGCCACTCTGCTGCGGATAAGGAGACTCCAGCCTGCGCGTGGAGTTCCTCATGTTCAGGAACTCCCCATTGGCTTCTGGGCCAAGGAATGGTCTGTGCAGATATAGTGTGAGGATGTAGATAGCGTGAGGATTACAGGAGGGGCTGCGGCTCAGTGGAAGAGCCTCTGCTTTGCATGCCGATGGTCCCAGGTTCAATTCCCGGCATCTCCAGTTATAGATCCAGGCAGGAGATGATGTGAAAGACCAGATGTGATTAGACCCTGTGGGGGCCCCTAGGAAGTCGAAATCTTAGAAGCCACCTTGCAAATTATCTCAAAGTTTGAGGCCCGCCCCACTGCCCATGGCCCCCACTGCAGCTTGCAGGCACCTTCTTAAAAGTCGCTTTTATTAAACTGCGGGGGAAGGGCAGAGAGAGGCAAACTTGGCAATGACGCCAGCAGTGGCTGTACCAGGCAAGTTGGGCCAAGAGCAGTTGCTGGCTGCACGTGCAGGCTGGGAGGGCTGCAAGCAGGGGGGAAATGGGGGGGGGGGGAAACTGTCCCAGGGCCCCTAAATGAACTGTCCCAGCGCCCCTAAAGGCATAGGCCAGTGCCACCTTGAACTAATTGTTAATCCGGCTCTGTGAAAGACCCCCACCTGAGACCCCAGAGAGCCACTGCCAGTCTGAGTGGACGATATTGACATTGCGAGATGGATGGTCTGATTCAGTATAAGGCAGCTTCATGCTTGTTCGCGTGTGATGTACACCCAGAACATTCTGCAGTACTGAAGACCTGAGGTAGAACCTAGCCATGACACTCACTGTGGCCCTCTGTGCGGTCTGATAAACTGAAAACTGCCAGATATGGGACACATAAACCACATTGGACTCGAACCCAGCTCTACCACAGACCAGTGTGCCTACCCTCCTGATCTAATGGATAGTCTCATAAATACATGGGTCCACTGTCTATATCAGGGGTGGCCAAGGGTAGCTCTCCAGATGTTTTTTGCCTACAGCTCCCATCAGCCCCAGCCATTGGCCATGCTGGCTGGGGCTGATGGGAGTTGTAGACAAAAAACATCTGGAGAGCTACCCTTGGCCACCCCTGGTCTATATCATAACTCTTAAATTTACCTCAGTTCATGTGACCTCCTGTGAGGTCAACCTAAAATCGTCTTTTTTTTACTGTTAGATTTATGTGACTTAGGCATCACTTAGTTCATATTGCATATTTCTCCCAAAATACTATAACTCAAGGGCATCCAATTAAGCTGATAGACAGTAGGTTCAAGACAGACTAAAGGAAATACTACTTGACACAATGATTAAAATGTGGCATTTGCTGCCAGAGGATGTCGTGATGGCCACAGCTTGAAAAGGGGATGAGATAGATTCATGATGGATGTTGATCAGTAGCTACTCGCCATGACGACTGAGGGGAGCCTCTGAATCTCAAATCCAGGAGGCAACACTGGGGAAGGTCTTGGCATCTCTGCCCTGTTGTTGGCCCTCCAGAGGAACTGGTTGGCCACTGCATGAGGCAGGATGCTGGACTAAATGGACCACTGGTCTCATCCAACAGGGTCTCAGATCAGTCCACTTTTGGAAGATGTTTTAGGCCATGTTGCCCTGAGGTTTGGGCAGGGATGGAATTCTAGCAGGAGCTCCTTTGCATATTAGGCCACACCTCCCTGATGTAGCCAATCCTCCAAGAGCTTACAAGGATAGGTTGACCTCACAGGAGGTCACATGAACTGAGGTAAATTTAAGAGTTATGATATAGACCAGGGGTGGCCAAGGGTAGCTCTCCAGATGTTTTTTGCCTACAACTCCCATCAGCCCCAGCCAGCATGGCCAATGGCTGGGGCTGATGGGTAGAACACGGCACTTGAGCCCGAAAGATTCTACAAACCCTAATCTCGAAGGATTGGCTACATCAGAGAGTTGTGGCCTAATATGCAAAGGAGCTCCTGCTAGAATTCCCCCCTGGGTTTGGGCATGTATAATGTGGATGATGAGTAGTGTAAAATGTGGTATTGATTTTAAATAGTTATTATTTCATTTACTTACTTTTAATTACTAAACGATTACGTTGCTGTAACCCAGCCTCAACCTACTTGTCGGGGAGGGTGGGCTAAAAGCCTAATAAATGAAATTAAATACGAACCATTCACAAGATCAGTCTAATGGGGAGGGGAGGGGAATCCGGTTGATCGTCATCCTTAAGGCCAGTATTTGGAACAGTGGGCCATTTTATCTTTACGTCTACAGGGATGCTTTACCTTTTATCACTAGATTTCATTTGGCATTTGAGGAATCAACCCCCAAACACATTTAACCAACCTCTTCCAACAGGGAAACAGTTAAGCAAGAGGTGCCATCAGGAGCTCAAAGTCCTGGAAAACCAAATCTGCAAGTATCCGACTCATTTTTCACGGCTCTTGTTTTAAGTCTTAACTTTCATTGACTCTGTGCAGAATCGCTTCAGGCTTGTTGTGTGGGTGACAGTGCTTAAAAATGGAACCACAAACATCATTTCTGTGTTTGATGGATCAATGACACCCACCTGAAGCTAGTCAATGAAAATTCAAGACTTCGGTGCCCCGGTTGCTAACAAAAGACATTCTGTTTAAGGGAAGACAAGAGGAGCGTTCACTTTGCCCAAAGGAGCCCGCGACGTGTCTGTTTCTGAAACCCAAGACTCTAAAAATATCCTGGGTAAGTGTCACCCTTTTGCAGAATGTTGGACATCCATAGCCACCGTAGATGGTTCTTTCTTTTTGCTGCCCGTCTCCTTGCTGGGAAGTCACGCTCATTTGCAATAAAACCCCATGAGGGCAAACTTTTTATGCTTCCTGTGAGAAATTATTGGTTGTTGGTGATTCTAGTGACAGAATCATAAGAACATAAGAGAAGCCATGTTGGATCAGGCCAATGGCCCATCTAGTCCAACACTCTGTGTCACACAGTGGCCAAAAAAACCCACAAGTGCCATCAGGAGGTCCACCAGTGGGGCCAGGACACTAGAAGCCCTCCCACTGTGCCCCACAGTATAACTGCCCCAGACAGAGAGTTCCAACGATAAGCTGTGACTAATAGCCACTGATGGACCTCTGCTCCATATGCTTATCCAACCTCTCGTGAAGCTGTCTATGCTTGTAGCCACCACCACCTCCTGCGGCAATGAATTCCATGTGTTAATCACCCTTTGGGTGAAGAAGTGCTTCCTTTTATCAGTTCTAATCCGACTGCTCAATCATCTGAGAACAAATTATACCTCCATCATCCGTTAACTAAAAAAAAATGAATGAAGATGAGATCCTCAGTGAGCTTAATTTTGTATCCAGTAGCAATTGCGGCAGTTTCACTGAGACCCAGCGTGGCATGGTGACTCAGGTGTCAGACTGGGATCTGGGAGACCCAGGTTCAAATTCCAATTCCGCCACGGAAGCTCACTGAGAGACTTTGGGCCAGTCATGCGCTGTCTGCCTAACCTATCGCACAGAGTTTTTTTGTGACGATAAACTGGAGGAGAGGAGAATTCTGTAAACCGTCTCGGGTCCCTTTGGGGAGAAGGGCAAGACATAAATGAAGCAAATAGATAAGCGCACAATCCCGCGGTCTCAATCAGTGGGAAAACAACTGGATACTTCATGATTTGCATTTATTTATTTATGTCTATCCCACTTTTCACCCGAGGGGGGGGACCCAAAGAGGTTTACATCGTTCTCCTCTCCTCTGTTTTATCCTCACAACAACCTTATCAGGTAAGTTAGGCTGAAAGTATGTAACCGGTCCAAGGTCACCCGGCGAGCTTCCATGGCACAAGTGTGGATTTGTATCCAGATTTCCCAAATCCTAGTTCAACCCTTTAAGCGCTACTGAGCTGGCGAACGATCAAAAGAGAAAAGGTTCTCTGTCTCCCTTCGTTCTGGTCCTCCCGCGAAAGTCAGGAAGCCTAAATTGTTTCCCTAAATAATCCAAAAGCGTTATGGCCATCGTAACAACAGAAGTGGCTGGTAGGTTTGCAACAAGATTAGGGTTTGTAGAATATTTCGGGATCAAGTGCCGTGTTCTACTGGAGAAAGTTTTCCTTCCAGACGTTTCGTTCTCAGCTGCGGAGAACATCCTCAGTGGCGTTGTAGCCGGAGCAGGCGCTCAGACCTTCTTGGCTGTTGTGCATTGAGTGGGGCCAGGGCTGCTGGAGAGCTGCTATTTCTAGGCTGGAGGGGGTGTGGTGAAACAGCCAGTTTCCTTATCACTACCCTTCCAGGAAGCCCCACCAAACAATGGGCACATCCACAAACTAATTGCCCTTTCATCACACCCCCTCCAGCCTAGAAATAGCAGCTCTCCAGCAGCCCGGGCCCCACTCAATGCACAGCAGCCAAGAAGGTCTGAGCGCCTGCTCCGGCTGCAACGCCACTGAGGATGTTCTCCGCAGCTGAGAACGAAACGTCTGGAAGGAAAACTTTCTCCAGTAGAACACGGCACTTGATCCCGAAAGATTCTACAAACCCTAATGATGTTACCAGCCGTGAAAACCTGAAATCTTTGCAACAAGATTAGCTTGCTTCTCTCCTCCGCACCCAGAGGAAGGAAAAGCAAGACTTCCCGACTGTGCCAGTGTGGCACCCCTCTTTCGCCTGTTCTTAGAACTCTTCATGGGCCTATGGATGTTCCCCATCTGCAAATGGGACTCGCCTCTTCCTGCCGCTCACTAACCGGAGCTGTGATTTTTTTTTTCTGTTTCCTTGCATCTTTCTGCTTTCCCTTACTGCACATGCTCAAGGGTACCTTAAGATGTTTGACATCCCGCCGGGTGCTAGACATGTGTCTCTCCAAGAAGACGAGGCTTCCCCTCACATTCTTGGTAAGTGCTTCTCTGCTTACGCTTGGCCAGTACAGCAACAGCCTTTATACAGGGATTCTTTTTTGTAGCAGGAACTCCTTTGCATATTAGGCCACACACCCCTGATGTAGCCAATCCGCCAAGAGCTTACAGTAGGGCCTGTACGAAGAGCCCTTGTAAGCTCTTGGAGGATTGGCTACATCAGGGAGGTGGAGCTTAATATGCAAAAGGGGTTCCTATTACAGAAAGAAAGCCCTGCCAAAGCCACTTTCTGCAGTACCAGGAGGGCAATACTAGCCTTCGTTCCAGGGCTGTTGTAATAAACTGCTACAATCTGAATGCTTGAACAACACTATCATTGAGCCGTCCTGCTGTTTATTTATCTATTTTGTTTATCGTCTGCTTTTCTCACTGAATCTCAAGATGGTTTTAATAATGTAAGGCAGTACAATTGATCGGATGAGCTGTCTAACCAACAATGTAAAACCGTAATAACGATCTGTGTGTAGTATAGCCAGGAGATCCTAAGACTGTCTGGCAGCCAGATGTTCTAGCTCTTCTAGCATTATGCACCACTACGTGGCAAGCTAGACTTGTTTTTAGGGTAAGAGTCATTCCAGAAGTGGTTTTCTGTTGCCTGCCCCTACGTCATGGCCCTGGTATTCCTTGGAGGTTGGCCCATCCAAATACTAGCCAGGGTCAACACTGCTTGGCTTCCAAGATCTGATGAAATCAAAGTATCCTGGACACACAAACAGTGTAATAGGACTTAAAAAAAATGGTCCCCTATGCAACCAACAGTCGTTTTCGACTCTGAGGTGACGTTCAAACATTTTCATGGCGATCTTTTTACAGGGTATTTTGCCATTGCCTTCCCCAGTCATCTACACTTTCCCCCAAGCGAGCTGGGTACTCATTTTACCGACCTCAGAAGGAAGGAAGGCTGAGTCAACCTGAGCCGGCTGCCCGAAACCACCTTCCACCGGGATCGAACTCAGGTCGTGAGCAGAGAGCTCAGACTGCAGTACTGCAGCTTTACCACTCTGCGCCACAGGGCTCTTGTAACAGGACTAGGAGAGCAGAAATCTGAAATGAGCCATAAGGATTCAATGTGACATATTGAACAATGAAAGAAGAAGAAGAAGAAATTGGATTTATACCCCACCCTCCACTCTGAATCTCAGAGCGGCTTACAATCTCCTTTATCTCCCCCCCCCCCACCCGCAACAGACACCCTGTGAGATAGGTGGGGCTGAGAGAGCTCTCACAGAAGCTGCCCTTTCAAGGACAGCTCTGCGAGAGCTATGGCTGAATCAAGGTAATTCCAGAAGCTACAAGTAGAGGAGTGGGGAATCAAACCCGGTTCTCCCAGATAAGAGTCAACACACTTAATCACTAAACCACACTGGTATTGCGTAAGTAGAAATATAATGCAGTGAGAACAAGATAAAAGCATACAACAACTGAGAATACATATCAGTATAGTCCACAGCACTTTTCCTTTGAAATAAAATCTTCTGCAATCATTCTGTCGTAATCCCTTTATCAAAATGCCCTTCTGAACGTTTCTGTTTCACGTAGTTTGCTCTTGTCGGGGCTCATCTTGTGCTTCATTTGGTAACTTTTTGATATTTTAGAAAATTTAAAAGTAGGGTAGAGGTATCTCCACTTAAAGTCTCGGGCAAGCGCTCGTCCTGACTTTATGAAATATCACGTAATTCCAATTTGCTTTTCGCAAACGGGCCTTTTTAAACCCAGCTTCCGAGTTAAAAGCCGCTTTCAGGCATGCACAACAAAAAAAAAAATCCATTTCATACCCTACTTTTAATATCAAAACATATTTTCTCACCCCCCCTCCACGATTGCGTGTCTCATTCCTGTTACCGTGTATTTAAGAATATCAATTTGGGGAAGTTTCTATTATAGTTTTAAAAGCCTGATGACAGATAACAATTTACAGGCATCGGAGTGCTCTGAGTTTATAATAACAGAGGCAAGAAGTCTGCTTTCCCCTCCCTGCAGGGGACTATCCAAGTAGACGTAGAGAAATGCCGGTAATGTTCCTTCGATGCAGGCAGCCACCAAAGGAATCTTTTTGTAGCCATTGGGTTCCTCTCCATGAGCCTATTACTGACTATCGCTGCTATGAATCACAATTGCAGATTCAGTTCGGGGTTAGAAGAGCGGTCGTAAGATGGGAGGCGGTTGAGTGGCCCTCGTCTCTGACCAAGAAAGCTGTTGTTATTATCTTAAGAACATAAGAGAAGCCATGTTGGATCAGGCCAATGGCCCATCCAGTCCAACTCTCTGCCCCACAGTGGCCATATATATATGTACACTCACACACACTGTACTGTGGCTAATAGCCACTGATGGACCTCTGGTCCATATTTTATCCAATTCCCTCTTAAAGCTGGCTATGCTTGTAGCTGCCACCACCTCCTGTGGCAGTGAATTCCACATGTTAATCACTCTTTGGGTGAAGAAGTACTTCCTTTTATTTATTTATTCCAAATGAGACTGCACCATCGATTTGTACAGGGCCGTTATGATACTGGCTGATTTGTTTTCAATTCCCTTCCTATTGATTCCCAGCATGCAATTGGCGTTTTTTTTTATTGCAGTCGCACACTGTCTTGACATTTTCAGTGAGTTATCTACCACGACCCCAAGGTCTCTCTCTTGGTCAGTCTCTGCCAGTTCACAACCCATCAACATCTTTGAGTAGGAAACCAGGAGGAAAAAGGGCTCTCCCTTTTATCAGATCAATAGCTGATGGAGCGGGATTTAAGAGCCGGCAGGCTTTTTTAGCTGCGAGCAATTTGTCAAAAAGCAGTACAGAAATGGGGGCCGCGAGAGCCGATGCTTCTCAGAGCAGGAAGAACGAAGCTGTCAGAGGAATCCAGAGGACTCGTGAGACGGTCAAAGGATTGGCGGGGGGTTGTGGCTCAGTGGTAGGACATCCGCTTATCAAGCAGAAGGTCCCGGGTTCAGCATCTCCTGCTGAAAAGGCTTGGTGGCAGATGATGTGAAAGACCTTTGCTTTGAGACTCTGCCAGTTTGAGTAGACAGCCTTGTAGGCCGTGATTTTAAAAGCCTTCCTGCTCTGGTATTATTGAGCTGAATGCCAGGGCGAGTAGATACTCATCAGCGCTTTTGATGTCAGCTGGCCTCTCAGTCCCTCTGAGTCAGAAAAGCAAACAAAGGACATTTCTCCATTGGAATGACAAAGAAGAAGACTGCAGATATATACCCCGCCCTTCTCTCTGAATCAAGAGACTCGGAGCAGCTTACAATCTCCTATATATTCTTCTCCCACAACAGACACTCTGTGGGGTGGGACTGAGAGCAGCTGCAAGTGGAGGAGGAGGAGAAGAAGACTGCGGATTTATACCTCGCCCTTCTCTCTGAATCAGAGACTCAGAGCGGCTTACAATCTCCTATATCTTCTTCCCCCACAACAGACACCCTGTGAAGTGGGTGGGGCTGAGAGGGCTCTCACAGCAGCTGCCCTTTCAAGGACAACCTCTGCAAGAGCTATGGCTGACCCAAGGCCATTCCAGCAGCTGCAAGTGAAGGAGTGGGGAATCAAACCCAGTTCTTCCAGATAAGAGTTCACACATTTAACTATTATGCCAAACTGGCTAGCGGCCATTCCCTCTGCCACTAAAATGGCTGGGTCCATCCAGACCGACACACTAAGCTGACACAGGGACGGCTCGCAGATGGATCAAAAGATCAAATCCAAACACTCACATCTGCCTTTCATCCCACTTCCATACTCACCCCGTTCTTAGGCATTTCGGCTGCAGCTCAAAAAGCTACCACTTCTGAAGTGGTAGCAAATTTTAGCACCGCACGCCATCCGCCTTTCTGGCATATGAATGTGGGAGCACGCAAAAGTGGTGGATTGGTGGTGTGATCCCACCAATCCGCTCTAGGTGCTCACTAGTATTCTTTTTTTTAAAAAAAGAAATTGCCAAGAGCACATGAGCACATATGTACACACATAGAGGACTTATAGTATCCTGGCCCCACCGATGGACCTACTGATGGCACCTGGGTTTTTTGGCCACTGTGTGTACAGAGCGTTGGACTGGATGGGCCATTGGCCTGATCCAACATGGCTTCTCTTATGTTCTTCTGTGACACAGAGCGTCGGACTGCATGGGCCATTGGCCTGATCCAACATGGCTTCTCTTAAGTTCTTATGTGACACAGAGCGTTGGACTGGATGGGCTATTGGCCTGATCCAACATGGCTTCTCTTACGTTCTTCTGTGACACAGAGCGTTGGACTGGATGGGCCATTGGCCTGATCCAACATGGCTTCTCTTACGTTCTTATGTGACACAGAATGTCGGACTGGATGGGCCATTGGCCTGATCCAACATGGCTTCTCTTACGTTCTTTTGTGACACAGAGCGTCGGACTGGATGGGCCATTGGCCTGATCCAACATGGCTTCTCTTACGTTCTTCTGTGACACAGAGCGTCGGACTGGATGGGCCATTGGCCTGATCCAACATGGCTTCTCTTACGTTCTTCTGTGACACGGAGCGTCGGACTGGATGGGCCATTGGCCTGATCCAACATGGCTTCTCTTACGTTCTTCTGTGACACAGAGCGTCGGACTGGATGGGCCATTGGCCTGATCCAACATGGCTTCTCTTACGTTCTTCTGTGACACAGAGCGTGGGACTGGATGGGCCATTGGCCTGATCCAACATGGCTTCTCTTACGTTCTTCTGTGACACAGAGCGTCGGACTGGATGGGCCATTGGCCTGATCCAACATGGCTTCTCTTACGTTCTTCTGTGACACAGAGCGTCGGACTGGATGGGCCATTGGCCTGATCCAACATGGCTTCTCTTACGTTCTTCTGTGACACAGAGCGTCGGACTGGATGGGCCATTGGCCTGATCCAACATGGCTTCTCTTACCTTCTTCTGTGACACAGAGCGTCGGACTGGATGGGCCATTGGCCTGATCCAACATGGCTTCTCTTACGTTCTTCTGTGACACAGAGCGTCGGACTGGATGGGCCATTGGCCTGATCCAACATGGCTTCTCTTACGTTCTTCTGTGACACAGAGCGTCGGACTGGATGGGCCATTGGCCTGATCCAACATGGCTTCGCTTACGTTCTTATGTGACACAGAATGTCGGACTGGATGGGCCATTGGCCTGACCCAAAATGGCTTCTCTTACGTTCTTCTGTGACACAGAGCGTCGGACTGGATGGGCCATTGGCCTGATCCAGCATGGCTTCTCTTACGTTCTTCTGTGACACAGAGCGTCGGACTGGATGGGCCATTGGCCTGATCCAGCATGGCTTCTCTTACGTTCTTCTGTGACACAGAGCGTCGGACTGGATGGGCCATTGGCCTGATCCAACATGGCTTCGCTTACGTTCTTATGTGACACAGAGCGTCGGACTGGATGGGCTATTGGCCTGATCCAACATGGCTTCTCTTACGTTCTTCTGTGACACAGAGCGTCGGACTGGATGGGCCATTGGCCTGATCCAACATGGCTTCTCTTATGTTCTTATGTGACACAGAGTGTTGGACTGGATGGGCCACTGGCCTGATCCAACATGGCTTCTCTTATGTTCTTATGTGACACAGAGCGTCGGACTGGATGGGCCATTGGCCTGATCCAACATGGCTTCTCTTATGTTCTTATGTGACACAGAGTGTTGGACTGGATGGGCCACTGGCCTGATCCAACATGGCTTCTCTTATGTTCTTATGTGACACAGAGTGTTGGACTGGATGGGCCATTGGCCTGATCCAACATGGCTTCTCTTATGTTCTTATGTGACACAGAGTGTTGGACTGGATGGGCCACTGGCCTGATCCAACATGGCTTCTCTTATGTTCTTATGTGACACAGAGTGTTGGACTGGATGGGCCATTGGCCTGATCCAACATGGCTTCTCTTATGTTCTTATGTGACACAGATCGTTGGACTGGATGGGCCATTGGCCTGATCCAACATGGCTTCTCTTATGTTCTTATGTGACACAGAGTGTTGGACTGGATGGGTCATTGGCCTGATCCAACATGGCTTCTCTTATGTTCTTATGTGACACAGAGTGTAGGACTGGATGGGCCATTGGCCTGATCCAACATGGCTTCTCTTATGTTCTTATGTGACACAGAGTGTTGGACTGGAGGGGCCACTGGCCTGATCCAACATGGCTTCTCTTATGTTCTTATGTGACACAGAGTGTTGGACTGGATGGGCCATTGGCCTGATCCAACATGGCTTCTCTTATGTTCTTATGTGACACAGATCGTTGGACTGGATGGGCCATTGGCCTGATCCAACATGGCTTCTCTTATGTTCTTATGTGACACAGAGTGTTGGACTGGATGGGTCATTGGCCTGATCCAACATGGCTTCTCTTATGTTCTTATGTGACACAGAGTGTAGGACTGGATGGGCCATTGGCCTGATCCAACATGGCTTCTCTTATGTTCTTATGTGACACAGAGTGTAGGACTGGATGGGCCATTGGCCTGATCCAACATGGCTTCTCTTATGTTCTTATGTGACACAGAGTGTTGGACTGGAGGGGCCACTGGCATGATCCAACATGGCTTCTCTTATGTTCTTATGTGACACAGAGTGTTGGACTGGATGGGCCATTGGCCTGATCCAACATGGCTTCTCTTATGTTCTTATGTGACACAGATCGTTGGACTGGATGGGCCATTGGCCTGATCCAACATGGCTTCTCTTATGTTCTTATGTGACACAGAGTGTTGGACTGGATGGGTCATTGGCCTGATCCAACATGGCTTCTCTTATGTTCTTATGTGACACAGAGTGTTGGACTGGATGGGCCATTGGCCTGATCCAACATGGCTTCTCTTATGTTCTTATGTGACACAGAGTGTTGGACTGGAGGGGCCACTGGCCTGATCCAACATGGCTTCTTTCATGTTCTTATGCACATGACCACTAAAAATGTATGGAAAAAAAGAAGCCCAAACCACACCAAGGAGATGGTGCACAACAACCATCCGATCGCACCAAAGCACCTCCCGCACGGGGAATGGGCGACTCACAAGGGAGCATTTGATCGAGATTCAGCCACTTCATTTTGAGCCAGCCCAATCTGAGACACCTCCCATGTGCCTGAAGCTGCTGGTCTGGACCCTGCCAGTGAGTTACACAGAGTTCTTATCTCTCTCTCTCTCTCGGCTTGGCTTCGCGAACGAAGATTTAAGAAGGGTGCAATAGTCCATGTTTGCTGCAGGCTCGCTGATGGCTGACAAGACCAATGTGGGACAGGCAGGTCCGGCCACAGCGGCTGCAGGGAAAAGTCTGATTTAGGGTTGGTCCTGTAGCAGTGCGATTCTTCCTCAATCTCCTTTTGTCCTCAAGACCAGCTATGCGTGTGTTCTCAAAGGAAGAGACAGCCTGGTGGATGGTGTGCCTCCATGCTTTGCGATCTGAGGCTAGGTCAGACCACTGGTGATGGTTGATGTGACAGGTGCTAAGGGATTTCTTCAAGGAGTCCTTGTACCTCTTCTTTGGTGCCCCTCTATTTCGATGGCCGGTGGAGAGTTCGCCATACAGGGCAATCTTGGGAAGGCGGTGGTTTTCCATCCTAGAAATATGCCCTGCCCAGCGCAGCTGCGTCTTCAACAGCAGTGCCTCGATGCTGGTAACCTCTGCCCGCTTGAGGACTTCAGTGTTGGTCACAAAGTCACTCCAGTGGATGTTGAGGATGGTGCGAAGGCAGCGCTGATGAAAGCGCTCAAGGAGTCGCAGGTGATGACGGTATAAAACCCACGATTCGGAGCCATGGATGAGGGTTGTCATCACAACCGCTTTGTAAACATTGATCTTAGTGCCTTTTTTCAGATGCTTGTTGCTCCACACTCTTTTGTGCAGTCGGCCAAATGCACGGTTTGCCTTTGCCAGCCTGTTGTCAATCTCCTTGTCGATCTTGGCATCTGAGGAGATGATGCACCCCAGGTAGCTGAACTGCTGGACTGTCTTCAGAACTGATTCACCCACAGTGATGCAGGGAGGGTGATAATCTTCCTGGGGTGCAGGCTGGTGGAGAACTTCTGTCTTCTTCAGACTAACTTCTAGGCCGAATAGCTTGGCAGCCTCTGCAAAGCAGGACGTCATATGCTGCAGAGCTGATACCGAGTGGGAGACGAGTGCAGCATCATCAGCAAACAGTAGCTCTCGGATGAGTTTTTCCATTGTCTTGGAGTGTGCCTTTAGTCGCCTCAGGTTGAACAGGCTGCCATCGGTGCGATAGCGGATGTAGACACCATCGTCCTCATCTAGATCTACTGCGGCTCTTTGAAGCATCATGCTAAAGAAGATCTTAAAGAGAGTTGGCGCGAGAACGCAGCCTTGCTTTACACCTGTGCCTATTGGGAAGGGGTCCGAAAGGTCGTTGCAGTGTCTGACTTGGCCTCGCTGGTCTTCGTGTAGCTGGATGATCATGCTGAGGAACCTTGGGGGACATCCTAAACGTTCCAAGATTTGCCACAGGCCTTTCCTGCTAATGGTATCGAAAGCTTTGGTAAGGTCGACAAAAGTCACATACAGACCCTTGTTCTGTTCCCTGCATTTCTCTTGGAGCTGCCTGAGAACAAATACCATGTCGGTCGACAAAAGTCACATACAGACCCTTGTTCTGTTCCCTGCATTTCTCTTGGAGCTGCCTGAGAACAAATACCATGTCGGTGGTGCTCCTGTTAGCTCTGAAGCCGCACTGGCTCTCTGGGAGGAGTTCTTCTGCAATGGTGGGCACCAGTCTGTTCAGGAGTATTCTGGCAAGGATTTTGCCTGCGATGGAGAGCAGGGTTATCCCCCGGTAGTTGGAGCAGTCTGACTTTTCCCCTTTGTTCTTGTATAGGGTGATGATGATTGCATCACGAAAGTCCTGTGGTAATTTGCCTTGTTCCCAGCAGGTGACAAGTACTTTGTGAAGTGAGCTATGTAGTACTGTGCCCCCATGCTTCCAGATCTCTGGTGGAATTCCATCAACTCCTGCTGCCTTGCCACTTTTCAGTTGCTTGATGGCTTTAACAGTCTCTTCTAGGGTGGGGATCTCATCCAACTCTGTTTTCACCGGTTGAAGTGGGGTGAGGTGGATTGCTGAATCTTGAACTACGCGGTTGGCACTGAAGAGAACCTGAAAATACTCCGACCACCGGTTCAGTATGGATGCCTTGTCTGTGAGGAGCACTTGGCCGTCTGCACTATGCAAGGGACTCTGAGCCTGATATGATGGACCATATACTGCCTTCAGGGCTTCGTAGAACCCTCTTAAATCACCAGTGTCTGCACACAGCTGGGTTCTCTCTGCAAGCTTGGTCCACCACTCGTTCTGAATGTCTCGAAGCTTGCGCTGGAGGTTGCTACATGCAGCGCGAAAGGTTGCTTTTTTCCCAGGACAGGAGGGCTGAGCAAGATGTGCTTGGTAGGCAGATCTCTTTTTTGCCAGTAATTCTTGGATCTCTTGATTGTTCTCATCAAACCAGTCCTTGTTCTTCCTTGTGGAGAACCCGAGGACTTCTTCAGAGATCTGCAGGACGGTAGTTTTTAGGTGTTCCCAGAGTGCTTCTGGAGAAGGGTCTGTGGGGCAACTGAGGTCCTCAATTCTTGACTGGAGTTTTGCCTGGAAGGCAGCTTTAACTTCGGCTGACTGGAGGCTGCCAACCTGAAACTTCCTCCGAGGGATACCTCCTCTCCTGGGTGTGGGTTTAAAGTGAAGACGGAGATTGCAGCGTACAAGACGATGATCCGTATGACATTCTGCGCTGGGCATTACTCGGGTGTGTAAGACATCTCGAAGGTCTCTCTGGCGCACCAGAATGTAGTCGATAAGGTGCCAATGCTTGGACCGTGGGTGCATCCAGGTTGTCTTCAGACTGTTCTTCTGCTGGAAGATAGTGTTGGTGATGGTGAGCTGGTGCTCCATGCAGAATTCTAGCAGGAGGCGCCCGTTGTCATTGCAGTTGCCAATGCCGTGTTTGCCAAGTACTCCTTTCCAGGCTTCCGAGTCTTTACCTACTCTGGCATTGAAGTCGCCAAGGATGATCATCTTGTCCTCTGTAGGGGTCTTCCGTACGAGGTTGCGTAGATCAGCATAGAACTTGTTCTTTTCTGCAGGATCTGCTTGAAGGGTTGGGGCATACACACTGAAGAGTGTTGCATGCTGCTTGTTTTGAAGTGGGAGGCGCATGGACATGATGCGATCTGAGTGACCTGTTGGAAGGTTTTCGAGTTTGGAGGCAATGGAGTTCCTGACCATGAAGCCAACGCCAGAAAGGCGGCTCTCAGCCTTTGACTTACCCGACCAGTAGAGGGTATAGCCAGCACCGTGTTCTTGAAGACTACCTTCCTCAGGGAAGCGGACCTCACTGAGAGCTGCTATGTCGATATTCAACCTGAGAAGTTCGTGGGCAACTAGAGCAGAGCGTCGTTCAGGGCGACCACTGCCTACTGTGTCAAGCATGGTTCTGATGTTCCAACACGCAAGCTTTAGTCTTTGCACACTTTGTGAGGCAGGTGCATGCCTTTTCTTTGTTGTTATTTTTCGACCGCAAGTAAGGATGCCCGTTGACCGCGGCTAGCCAACTGGGGTGGGGGAGACGAGCTTTGTTTAGGCCACCTTTTCTAGGCCCCTCTCCGTGTGGAGCAAGCAGTGCTGTCCCTAGATAAGGCTGCTTGGTCGTTCAGGGTGCTGCCGAAAGATGCTTTCGTCTCCGGGTTAGCATCAGGCGACCAATATCCTGAACCGCCTACATGCAGGATCGGGACTGCGGCTTCCAGTGGCACCTTCCACCTGCCGTTTCGCCCCTTGCCTATCGCTGCAGGACTTGATGCGTTGTGGGTTGTGTGTGTGGATATGCCCTTCAGGCCTGCGCATCAAACCCGGGCAGATAGAGCTCGTTAATGTAACACCTACCACCTGGAGGACTCACTGCCGGCGTCCCGGCTTACTGGGCCATGGCAGATGACCCCCAGGTGAAAGGGTGGAGCCAGTACCGCGCACACTGCGCTTCACCTAAAAAATTCCTCTGCGCAGGCCTGAAGGGCATATCCACACACACAACCCACAACGCATCTTATAAAGGAGAAAGGAATTCCTTCATTGTCATTGTATGAACCATTTTGGAGATAAATGTAACGTGATGGTGTCGGTGTACAGTCGAACGAGTCCATGTTGGATCATTTTAACTCACGTTGGGGGTCAATTCCCATATGCACAGGCTCTTGCTAGTTTGCTCTTCTCCAATGGACACAGTCCTCTTTGCTGATTCAAGTATTTCCAAAGCAAACTTTCTGCCCTCGGACTGGCCCATAATCAGAATCCACAAACCGATCACAATCCACAGAAGAAGCCTTGACCAGGATAGCCCAGGCAAGCCCAATCTCGTCAGATCTCAGAAGCTAAGCAAGGTTGTTTCTGGCAAGTACAAGGTTGGGAGACCCCCTTGCAATACCAGGAGTCAAGAGGTGGGGGGCGGGCTTTATGCAGCCACCTCCCTGAATATTCTCCACGCCCCCAGTAGGGGTCAGCATGCACACATGCACAAACACAATCCACAGAAGACCTTTTTATTAATATTAGCCGCTGTGACACAAAATGGCGGGCAAGTTTTTGAACTGGCTAGAACTCTCCCTTTCCACAATGGGTTGAATAAGGAGCAGGTACCTAAGTGCATTTATTTGGACTAAGTCCCACTGCACTCATTGGAGCTTACTTGCAAGTAAACGTGCATCAAGAGTGAGCTAAAATCTCAAAATATCTAAATCTAAAAATATGGAGCAGAGGTCCATCAGTGGCTATTAGCCATAGTGTGTGTGTGTGTGTGTGTGTATATACACACATACAAAAAAAAATTGCCCACTGTGTGACACAGAGTGTTGGACTGGATGGGCCATTGGCCTGATCAAACATAGCTTCTCTGACATTCTTATGTGGCACAGAGTGTTGGATTGGATGGGCCATTGGCCTGATCCAACATGGCTTCTCTTATGTTCTTATGAGCTGTGAGAGTAGACAGTGGCGGCCTGGCCAGGGTGTCAGCTTGCTCGAAGGCAAGTGGGCCCTGTAGGCCCCTTAAACATTAGGCGATATGTTAAAAATGTTCATGACCTTTTAGTAGCTTGAAAATATAATAGAAGTTCCAGTATTATTACTGTAATGCAACTAAAATTGACACTGTATTTAGGGTTGCCAGCCTCCAAGTGGGGCCTGGGGATCTCCCGCTTTTACAGCTGATCTCCAGCTGGCAGAGATCAGCTCCCCTGGGGGAAATGCAGTCTGTATTTACATTGAGTATCTACTGTATACTGCCAGTGATATGTGCAATATATGTATCCTGTAATGACTAAAGTACATATATCTATTTTGCAAAAGTTTTAATTGTACTTTTTTCCCACTTATGTACTTTTTGAAAATTTTATTCGTTTCTTACAAAAATTAAATGATGGCTTTATAGTTGTGGGTGGGCCCCCTATGTCTCCTGGCAACCAATAGTTTTAGACCCAGTCCGCCACTGAGAGTAGATAATATTTTCCAGTTCAAATCTCAGCTACGAACGTATCTAAGGTAGACTTAGGCAGGGGTGGAATCCTAGCAGGAGCTCCTTTGCATGTTAGGCCACACACCCCTGATGTAACCAATCCTCCTGGAGCTTCCAGCAGGCCCTGTACGAAGAGCCCTGTAAGGAATTCTAGCAGGACCTCCTTTGCATATTAGGCCACACACTCCTGATGTAACCAATCCTCCAGGAGCTTACAGCAGGCCCTGTACAAAAAGCCCTGTAAGGAATTCTAGCAGGAATTCCTTTGCATATTAGGCCACACACCCCTGATGTAGCCAATCCTCCTGGAGCTTACAGCAGGCCCTGTACGAAGAGCCCTGTAAGGAATTCTATGTCACGGCTGGGGCCGGGTCAGGCAAAGTCCAGAGGCAGTCCGAGGTCTGTAGCCAGTAAGCAGGAGGGTCCGAGGCGCCAAATCCGAATCACTGTAGAAGTATCGCAGGTCTGAGGTCCAGAAGCCGAGGTCAGGGAGTCCAGAAGTCCAAAGCCAAAGTCAGGGAGTCAGGAACCAAAGTCAAGCCGGAGTGGATGCTAGAATGTCAGGGAGATGACTAGTTGCTTCCACAAAGCTTCCTCCCAAAGCCCACAGCTATATAGCCCTCTGCTGGCTGTTGCCCGTTTGGGCTAATTGCTGGCTCAGGGAGGCAGCCAGGATCCTGTTACCACTCAAGCATCCTTGCTCTTAGAAGGGCCAGTATCCTCTCAGAACTCAGGGCTCAGGGAGCGTCTTGCTTGTGAGCGTGCCGCCCTCCTCCGATCCCTGAGGTCCTGCCGGAGGCGGTCACGCACACGAGCCACCCGAGAGGGCGAGGCAGGGGGGCTGGGATCTTCTCCAGCAGGAGGCAGGGGCACTGGTGCAGGTGGCAGGGGCACAGTTTCCTCATCAGACTCAACTTCCTCTGAAGGGTCCCCAGCACCCATGACACTATCCCCCCCCCCCAGGGCCCCCCTCCGTCGAGGGACCTGGAAGGTCGGGGTGGTCGTTGTGGAACTGGTGCACCAAGTCCGGGGCATGAAGATTGTCCTCGGGCTCCCAAGACCGGTCTTCTGGGCCGTATCCCTCCCAGTCCACCAGGTACTGGAGGCCTCCACGATGGTACCGGGAGTCCAGGATCTGGCGCACCTCATATTCTTCCTCGTCATCCACCAACACTGGTGGTGGCGGCGGTGGGGAAGGAGTCCGAGCTGGGTCAGGGGGTGCAGCCGGAACAAGGAGGGAGCAATGAAACACGGGGTGAATGCGGAGGTGGGGTGGCAACTGGAGCCTGAAGGCGACGGGGTTTATTTGTTCAACGACGGGGTAGGGTCCAATGAACCGTGCATCCAGCTTGTGAGACCGACCAGGCCGGCGCAGGTAGCGAGTTGAGAGCCACACCTGATCCCCCGGCTGCACTGGAGGGCCTTCTTGCCTCTTTCGGTCCGCAGCCCGTTTATATGCCTCCTTGGCTTGCTGTAGCTGCTCTCGGAGCAAGTCTTGGCTGGCACGGAGTTCTTGCAGGTAGGCATCGACGGCGGGGACATTCGTGGGTGGTAGGATCGCTGGGAAGAACCGAGGGTGGTACCCGTAGGTTGCAGCAAACGGGGTCATTTGGGTGGATGAATGGACCGCGTTGTTGTATGCAAACTCCGCTAGGGGCAATAGAGTGGTCCAGTCATCCTGCTGGTAACAGGTGTAACAGCGGAGATATTGCTCTAGCGTGGCATTGGTGCGCTCTGTCTGGCCATCTGTCTGTGGGTGGTAGGCTGAGGACAGGTGCACTCGAGTACCCAGGCTGGAATGGAGGGCTTGCCAGAACCGAGAGGAGAACTGAGGGCCCCGATCGGAGATCAGATGGGCTGGGAGTCCATGCAGACGAAAGATGTGTTGCAGGTAAAGCTGGGCCGTCTCCTGAGCTGTGGGGAGTTTCGGGCACGGAACGAAGTGGGCCATCTTGGTAAATAGGTCGACGACCACCCAGATACAAGTCTGACCCTTGGAGCGTGGAAGTTCCGTGATGAAGTCCATCGAGATGGTATCCCAGGGTCCTGAAGATGTGGGCAAGGGCTGCAGCAACCCTGAGGGTTTGGCTGGGATGTCTTTGGCCCGTCGGCAGACGTCACAGGAGCTGACATAGCGGGCAACATCAGCGCGAACTCGTGGCCACCAGAATTCCCTTGTCAGCAAGTGGGTGGTCTTATGCTGTCCAAAGTGCCCGGCGGGTAACGAGTCGTGGGTCAGGCGTAGCACTTCTGCCCGCAAGGGCCCGGGCGGCACATAGAGGCGTTCGCGGTGTAGCAAGAGGCCGCCTCGAGTCGTGAACTCCCCTGTTGGGTCATCTTGGAGAGCCTGGAGGTGTTGCTGGACCCAGGGATCATTGGCCTGGCTAGCCCGAATGTCCTCCACGAGTGCTGGTGAAGTGGAGGTGGCTGCAAATACTGAGGGCGGCAGGATTGGAGCAGCGGGCGCGGTCTCAGTTGAGGCAGGGGCGTATTCCGGTTTCCGGGAGAGCGCGTCTGCTTTCCGGTTCTGGGTATGGGGGATGTAGGAGATCCGGAAGTCGAAGCGAGAGAAGAATAGGGACCACCGGATCTGGCGCTGGTTGAGACGGCGGGTGGTCTGGAGGTGTTCCAAGTTCCGGTGATCGGTGAGCACTTGAACAGGGTGGTGAGCCCCTTCGAGGTAATGTCGCCAAACCTCAAACGCCGCCTTGATCGCGAGCAACTCCCTCTCCCAGATGGTATAGTTCCTCTCTGCAGCAGTGAGCTGCCGCGAGTAATAGGCGCAGGGCTGGAGTGGCTGGGACGGCTCCTCGCGCTGGGACAGCACTGCTCCCAGGGCCACATTGGAGGCATCAGCTTCCACCGTAAAGGGAAGCTGGGGGTCGGGGTATCTCAGGAGTGGCCCGGTGGCAAAGCGAGTCTTCAGGGTGGAGAAGGCGTTATCGGCCTCTGGGGACCAGTGGAAGGGTTCTTTGGGGCGGAGTAGTTGAGTCAGGGGTGTGGTCAGGGATGCGTAGGCCGGGATGAATTGCCGATAGTAGTTGGCAAAACCGAGGAACCGCTGCAGGTCTTTGCGATTCTGAGGAGCCTGCCAGGTCAGGACCGCTTCTACTTTTTTCGGGTCCATGAGGATCCCCTGCGGTGACACAATGTGCCCAAGGAACTCGACGGAGCGCAGGTCGAAGTCGCACTTCTCCAGCTTGGCGTAGAGACCATGGGCTCGTAGGCGCTGCAGGACCTGGCGGACGTGCTCGGCGTGCTGGGCAGGATTGCGGGAGTAAATTAGGATGTCATCCAGGTATATGATCGCGAAGCGGTCGAGCAGGTCCCGGAATATGTCATTCATGAACCTCTGGAAGACAGCGGGGGCGTTGGTCAGTCCGAAGGGCATTACCAGGTGCTCGTACTGCCCGTATCGGGTCCCAAACGCGGTCTTCCATTCATCTCCGGGCCGTATGCGCACCAAATTGTACGCTCCACGGAGGTCCAGCTTGGTGTAGATTTGGGCCCCCTTTAGGCGATCCAAGAGTTCAGGGATCAGTGGTAGAGGGTACCGGTCGCGGATGGTGATCCTGTTCAGGGCCCGGTAGTCATTGCACAGCCGGAGCTCCCCACTTTTCTTCTTCACAAAGAGCACTGGAGCAGATAGGGGAGAGGTTGAGGGTCGGATGAATCCGCGTTTCAGGTTCTTGTCCAGGAAGTCTCGCAGAGCTGCCAACTCCGGCTCCGACATTGGGTACAGACGCCCCACCGGGAGTGGTGCCCCAGGTACCAAATCAATGGCACAGTCGTAGGGCCGGTGAGGGGGAAGCTGATCAGCTCCTGTCTCTTCGAAGACATCAGCAAAGTCCACATACTTCTGAGGGAGCTGAGGACCACCACTCGGGATGCCAGCTGCTAGAGTGGTGGGAGGAGTCAGATGGGGGCATGGGTCTCGGAAGCGTAGTTCCTGCTGGGCCCAGTCCACGATGGGGTTGTGCAGCTTCAGCCAGGAAAGGCCTAGAATCAGCGGGAAGCGAGGCATGCGGGCGACATCAAACCGCAGCTGTTCTTGGTGCTGCTGGACGTGGAAGGTGATGGGACAGGTCTCCTGGGTGACGGGGCCAGAACGGAGGAGGCGCCCGTCAATAGCCTCCACCAGCGACGGAATCCCTTTTGTCTGCACAGGGATCTGGTGCTGCTTCACAAAGGCGGCATCTATAAAACAGTGGGCCGCTCCCGAGTCCAGCATGGCATACACGAACAGCCAGCGTTCGTCAGGCAGACGGAGTTTGACTGGTAGCAGGAATGGCCCTGGGGTATCAGCCCGCTGTTCGGAGGACCCAGCTAGTCGCCCCAGGCTGGGGGGTCCACTTACGCCTGGGGCTGCCCTTTTGGCGGCGGTGGCAGCGAAGGTCCAGGTATCCGATGCTTAGCAGGGCAGCCAGAGGCATAGTGGCCTGCCGTGCCGCAGTAGAGGCACAGATTCTGCGTGCGGCGTCTGGTCTTTTCCTCTGGGGTCAGGCGGGGTCGAGCAGCTCCAAGCTGCATAGGCTCATCCTTGGTGCTGGTACTAGCTGGGGACGGGCGAGGAGCCAGGTAGCACGGCGCAGGGAGCTGGCGCCCTCTGGTCTTGGCTTGGCGGCGACTTTCCAGGCGGCCATCGATGCGGAGGCAGAGGGTGATAAGTTCTTGGAGCGTGGGTGGCTGCTCCACCCTGGCCAGTTCATCCAGGACCTCCTCTGCCAACCCCTCAGTAAACTGGTCCATCTGGGCAGCCTCATTCCACGCCAAGTCCTGGGTCAGGAGCTTGAATTCAGTGGCATATTGAGCCACCGAGGAGTTGCCTTGTTTCAGTGCCCTGATCTTCCGGTTGGCTGTGGCTGCTTGGACTGGGTTTGAGAAAGCAGCAGACAGGTGGGCCTCAAACCCCTGGTAATCAGTCAGTAGGGGAGAGGACGCGACCAGCAAGGGTGTGGCCCATTTGGCCGCCTGCCCCTTTAACAGACTGATGACGAAACACACCTTGGTTTTGTCATTGAGGAAGTCCCGTGCTCTCAGTTCAAAGTACAGCCGACACTGTGCTAGGAAGGCAGGAAATTCTTCCACGGCACCCCCAAATCTGTCAGGTGGGGGAACTGGGCACTTGGCTGGAGCACTGGCCGCAGGTTGTTGCTGCAAGTGCACTACTGCCTGTGTTAGCTGCTGTACCTGGTCTTGGAGCGCAGCCAGTAGTTCTGTGGTTTCACTTGCTTCAGCATCCATCCTGTGGAGTGGGTGTTTGTCGGTGGAAGCAATCTGTCACGGCTGGGGCCGGGTCAGGCAAAGTCCAGAGGCAGTCCGAGGTCTGTAGCCAGTAAGCAGGAGGGTCCGAGGCGCCAAATCCGAATCACTGTAGAAGTATCGCAGGTCTGAGGTCCAGAAGCCGAGGTCAGGGAGTCCAGAAGTCCAAAGCCAAAGTCAGGGAGTCAGGAACCAAAGTCAAGCCGGAGTGGATGCTAGAATGTCAGGGAGATGACTAGTTGCTTCCACAAAGCTTCCTCCCAAAGCCCACAGCTATATAGCCCTCTGCTGGCTGTTGCCCGTTTGGGCTAATTGCTGGCTCAGGGAGGCAGCCAGGATCCTGTTACCACTCAAGCATCCTTGCTCTTAGAAGGGCCAGTATCCTCTCAGAACTCAGGGCTCAGGGAGCGTCTTGCTTGTGAGCGTGCCGCCCTCCTCCGATCCCTGAGGTCCTGCCGGAGGCGGTCACGCACACGAGCCACCCGAGAGGGCGAGGCAGGGGGGCTGGGATCTTCTCCAGCAGGAGGCAGGGGCACTGGTGCAGGTGGCAGGGGCACAGTTTCCTCATCAGACTCAACTTCCTCTGAAGGGTCCCCAGCACCCATGACACTCTAGCAGGACCTCCTTTGCATATTAGGCCACACACCCTGATGTAACCAATCCTCCTGGAGCTTACAGCAGGCCCTGTGAGAAGAGCCCTGTAAGGAATTCTAGCAGGACCTCCTTTGCATATTAGGCCACACACCCCTGATGTAGCCAATCCTCCAGGAGCTTACAAGGCTCTTTTTTGTAAACTCTTGGAGGATTGGCTATATCAGGGAGGTGTGGCCGAATATGCAAAGGCGTTCCTGCTACAAAAAAAAAAAAAAGCCCTGAATACCATTATATATAGGTAGAGAGAGGTGTGGGGGTGGGTATAGTTGCCAGGAAGGGCTAAATTAGAGTCAAGATGTATAAGCAACTGGGCAATTATAGCTGAAATTGGATTAAGGTGATTGGTAAGATCATACAGATAGCATTCAAACACAAGAGTTCACTAACAGATGTGAGAACTAAATCTGAGTCCAGTGGCACCTCCAGGACCAACAAATTTCAATTCTGGGTATAAACGAGAACTGATTCAGTATAAGTCAGCTTCGTGTGTGTTGGATATGCAGGTGTGGGAATAGATCTGCTGGTTTCTATGACAAATTGTGGCTCCGCCCCCCCTCCTTTTAGCCGTTAAGAACCAGGCAACGGGCCACTACATTCTGAACAGCAAAGGGGAGGGATCTGACTCCCGCACCTTCATCGACATGGGCATCGAATGGGAGTACCACGTAGAAGACGACATCGAAACTCTTCACACTGATGGCCCTCTGCATGATGCTGTTGTCGTCCTGGTAAGTCTCACGGCCTTCACTGTTTGGTGAGATTCTCCTGATCCGATCAAATAGGGCGGTTCTTATTTTCTTACGGTTTCCCCTTCCTCCCTCTTTTGTTCAACTCTCCTCGGGCAGCTGTTCATCCCCAGGGTTTCACAGTGGAAGGCGCAGAAGCTGTTTGCTGCTAAAGAAGTGATAAGAGAAACCAGGCCTCATTTTGGGCAGGAGCTCACAGGAGCAGAGCTCCAGGACCTCTAAATTTTATTCTTCTTTCTTTCTTACGCCCCTCCCCAAATACTTGCTTCTGGGCTCTATTGTTCGACCCCCCCCCCCCCCCGTGAGAATTTTGCTTAAGATTTGACAAGCTTCCTAATATTTCTAAGCAACCAATGAAGGAGAGGTCTTCAGTTTCCAATCTGATGCTATAGCATACTATCCTGTCCAGGCTGAGACGGGACTCCGTTGGGAGCCCCTCCCTCGCACCCCTCCGAGGCTGCCACCTACCCCCTGGCCGCCTGACACGGCCCGGCCCTCCGCAACACCAGCCAAAGCTGGGAACTGATAGGCCCGCCTGGAGCCCCCCCCCACACCCCCCGAGGCTGCCACTGACCTCCGAGCCGCTCGATGCGGCCCAGCCCTCTACGATGCCAGCCGAAGCCAGGAACCGACGGGCTGGCCTAGAGCCCCCCCCCCACACTCCCCAAGGCTTCCACCTACCTCCGAGTCGCCCGACGTGGCCCAGCCCTCTGCGACGCCGGCCGAAGCTGGGAACCGACGGGCCCGCCCCCAAGCCCGGGCCAGGTGGCCAAGCCGCAACTACAGTGGCGCGAGACAGAGGGCAGGAATGCCGACCGGCCAGGAGAACAGGGGAGGCAGGAACCCTGAGCCTCGGCAGCTAGTGCCGCCATGCCCCGAAGCAACCACAGCGCCCCAGCCGCCTGAAGACCATGTCCCAGGGAGCCCTTCCTCAGCATCCCCGCCTATAAGCGGGGGCAGAGCTACCCAGGGGTGGGACTGGGGTGGAAGGGAGGGGGCCGGGAGAGGGATAAAAGGCCGCAAGGCTGAGAGGTCAGGGAGCAAGCTGGCTGATGCAAGAAACGGGCTGGTGAGACAGAGAGAGAGTGGAGCCCCAGCACAGCCGGGGAGGACAAGAGCATAAGCGGGTGAAGTAACCCAGCTCTGTCCTCCCGTATTCTGAGACCTCTGGGACGCCTAGACACCACAGTCAGCAATAAAGATATCGACTCACCCTTTGATTCCAAAGCCCTAAAGTTTTCCCAAAGATTAAGAAGACAAATATTAGGGGACTGAAGAATCCATACACCCATTATAAAATAGATTTCGGTTATGACCTGCAGGGAGGGCCCTAGACTGCCTGTCACCCTAGACAAAGCTAACCTCTGGCACCCCTCCTGCACTGATAACCTCACTCAGTCACATGGGAGGCAATTTGGTATCCCTAGAAGGCTACCGCCCTAGGCAATCATCCGGTTTTCCTAGTGGCAGGGCTGGCCCTGATGACCTGAGACCAAAACCAAGAAATAATTGGACAGGTCCATCACACATGCTGTATTTCTTCTCAAGCATGTTCAGTTTCCACCAGCAAATGGGGGAGAGGGGGTTAAGGTTATTCAGCTCTTCCGTTTCCCACCTCACAACCGTTTCCAAACGATGGAATTATTCATTCACACTTCTCTCAACATCTCATTCCTCTTGACCCTCAGAAAGGCCACTGCCGTGTCTCCATAGTGCAGGAGTGGCCGACGGTAGCCCTCCAGATGTTTTTTGCCTACAACTCCCATCAGCCCCAGCCAGCTTGGCCAATGGCTGGGGCTGATGGGAGTTGTAGGCAAAAAACATCTGGAGATCTACCGTTGGCCACCCCTGCCATAGTGACTTGATTCTTCAAAATCCTAATCACATAAACACAGGAAGCTGCCTTCTACCAAACCAGATCCTTGGTCCCTCAGCATCCATAGAAGAAGAAGAAAACTGCAGACTTATACCCCACCCTTCTCTCTGAATCAGACTCAGATCGGCTTATAATCTCCTATATCTTCCCCCCCCCCCCCACGACAGACACCCTGTGAGGTGGGTGGGGCTGGAGAGGGCTCTCACAGTAGCTGCCTTTTCAAGGACAACCTCTGCCAGAGCTATGGCTGACCCAAGGCCATTCCAGCAGGTGCAAGTGAAGGAATGGGGAATCAAACCCAGTTCTCCCAGATAAAATTTCACGCACTTAACCACTACACCAAACTGGCTCTCAGTGTTGTCTACTCAGACTGGCAGCCTCTCTCCAAGTTCTTGGGGTGAGGCCTTTCACATCAACTCCTACCTGATCCTTTTAGGTGGAGATGGCCGGCATCGAACCAAGACCTTCTGTATGCCAGTCAGATGTTCTGCCACTGAGACACTCCTAAAGCTCTGGAATAACCACTAAGCAAGATAAACATGGGCTTAGGACACCAAGGGAAGGGAGATGCCACAGAACCCCCCTCCCTGGAGAGCCAGTTTGGTGTAGCGGTTAAGAACAGTGGACTCTAATCTGGAGAACCGGCTTAGATTCCCCACTCCTCCACATGCAACTGCTGAGTGACCTTGGGTCAGTCACAGTTCTTGAAAGAGCTTCAGTCTCAACAGCAGTTCTCTCAGAGCTCGCTCAGCCCCACCTCCCCACACAAGGTTTCTGTTATGGGGAGACGAAGGGAGGGAAGATTGTAAGTTGCGCTGAGACACCTTTGGGTAGTGAAAAGTAGGATATAAAAACCAGCTACTACTACTACTACTACCACTCCTCTCTTCTTCTCCCTTTCTTTCTTCTTCTTCTCCTCCTTCTTCTTCTCCTTTTCCTCCTCCTTCATCATCTTTTTCTCCTCCTCCTCCTCCTTTTCTCCTTCTTTCTCCTCTTCTTCTTTTCATCTTCTCCTCCTCCTTCTTCTTCTCCTTTTCCTCCTCCTTCTTCATCATCTTTTTCTCCTCCTCCTCCTTTTATTCTTCTTTCTCCTCCTCTTCTTCTTTTCATCTTCTCCTCCTCCTTCTTCTTCTCCTTCTTCATCATCTTTTTCTCCTCCTCCTTTTCTTCTTCTTTCTCCTCTTCTTCTTCTCCTTTTCCTCCTCCTTCTCCTTCTTCATCATCTTTTTCTCCTCCTCCTCCTTCTCCTCCTCCTTTTCTCCTTCTTTCTCCTCCTCCTTTTCATCTTCTCCTCCTCCTTCTTCTTCTCCTTTTCCTCCTCCTCCTCCTTCTTCTCCTTCTTCATCATCTTTTTCTCCTCCTCCTCCTTTTCTCCTTCTTTCTCCTCTTCTTCTTTTCATCTTCTCCTCCTCCTCCTTCTTCTCCTTTTCCTCCTCCTCCTCCTTCTCCTTCTTCATCATCTTTTTCTCCTCCTTCTCCTCCTCCTTTTCTCCTTCTTTCTCCTCCTCTTCTTCTTTTCATCTCCTCCTCCTTCTTCTTCTCCTTTTCCTCCTCCTCCTCCTTCTTCTCTTCTTCATCATCTTTTTCTCCTCCTCCTCCTTTTCTTCTTCTTTCTCCTCCTCTTCTTCTTTTCATCTTCTCCTCCTCCTCCTTCTTCTCCTTCTTCATCATCTTTTTCTCCTCCTCCTCCTTTTCTTCTTCTTTCGCCTCCTCTTCTTCTCCTTTTCCTCCTCCTCCTCCTTCTCCTTCTTCATCATCTTTTTCTCCTCCTTCTCCTCCTCCTTTTCTCCTTCTTTCTCCTCCTCCTTTTCATCTTCTCCTCCTCCTTCTTCTTCTCCTTTTCCTCCTCCTTCTTCTCCTTCTTCATCATCTTTTTCTCCTCCTCCTCCTTTTCTTCTTCTTTCTCCTCCTCTTCTTCTTTTCATCTTCTCCTCCTCCTCTTCCTCACTATCATGCCCTTAATTCTTTCACTGCCACACTCAACTTTAGCCAGTCTTTTTTTTAAAAAAATGGTCCTTATCTGCCATGTTCCACATTAAAGGTATCATCTGATATCACATTTGTTTCTGCCTCATGGCTGGAGAGCTGTGCTTCCCTCTTGTCAGTTAAGCAGCAGGAAGGCTGAGGGGCACCATGGTTGGGCTTAAAGGCATCCGTTGGTCTTAATCCGGCCCTGCATCCTTTCCATCAGGAAACTGACTTGCCTCTTTTTCCATAACATCAACTTTCCCGCTTGTCCTTCTTCAGATCATCCCTCAGGACAACGACACGCAGTCCAGCTTGACTTACAAATACATCATCCACGAGGACTCGGTGCCCAACGTCAATAGCAACAATGTTCTGCAAGAGGAACTGGACTCCTTCGAGTGGGCTTTGAAGATGTGGTCTCCGTGTTCCAAGCCTTGTGGAGGAGGCAAGTCATAATGGGGTGTGAGTGTACTGGCTGGGTTAAAACAGGGCTGTAGGGCAGGGGTGGCCAACAGTGGCTCTCCATATGTTTTTTTTGCCTACAATTCCCATCAGCCCCAGCCAGCATGGCCAATGGCTGGGGCTGATGGGAGTTGTAGGCAAAAAACATCTGGAGAGCTACTGTTGGCCATCCCTGCTGTAGAGAATTTGTGTGTACTTGTGTGTGTGTCTTCTGGCATACATGTGATGCACTCACACCCAAAAGGTCTAGTGTAAGCCTGAACTCTCTCTAGAAGTCTAGATGATAAAAGAACCAACTGAAACTATTGTACTTTGGTCACATTATCTGAAGACAAGAGTCACTGGAAAAGACAGTAAGGCTTACAGTAGTCCCTGTACGAAGAGCCCTGTAAGCTCTTGGAGGATTGGCTACATCATGGGGGTGTGGCCTAATTTGCAAAGGAGTTCCTGCTACCAAAAAAAGCCCTGAGTATTCTTCACCATGGTTAAGAGACAACCAGTGTTTCATTTGGATTAAAGAACAATGGGACATAGGTAGGATACTTGGAAGGTCCAGTTGTAGCTTAGGAGCACTGCCGCAGATTTGCATGGAAGAGATTCCAGGTTCAATCATGATGTATCTCTGAGTTAAAAAAGAGGATCCTCTGATAACAGGGATAAGAAAGGCACCTACCCAGCGGTTGTTTTGCAGAAAAATAGGTGGTGGAGCTCATCCAGGATTGTTATGCAGCTGCACCTACTATTCAATGGACAAGGTGAAAAGAAGGAGGTGGAACTCTCAGAAAGGTTTAGGAGCTGTGCTCCTGTGAGCTCCTGCTGAATCTGAGGCCTGCGCCTATCCAAAGTCTTGGAGACTAGACCACAGTGGTCCAGATAGACCAAAGGCTTATCTCACTGTAAAGGTCTATCTCACTGTAAAGGCTGTGCATACTTGATCAGGACTGACCACCAGAGCTTTCTTTGTAGCAGGAACTCCTTTGCATATTAGGCCACACACCCCTGATGTAGCCAATCCTCCAAGAGCTTACAGTAGGCCCTGTAAGAAGAGCCTTGTAAGCTCTTGGAGGATTGGCTACATCATGGAGTACATCATGGAGCTCCTAGAGGATTGGCTACATCATGGAGGTGTGGCCTAATATGCAAAAGAGTTCCTGCTACCAGAAAAGCCCTGCTGACCACCCCTGTCAAAGCATGAAAAGGTGCTTCACCAGGGATTCCAGTGTTCCAAGAAGGTCTTTCTGATTCCCATCATGGAGAGTCATCAAGATTTCTCCTTTTTTCAGCCGTCACATTTTTAACCGTCTCTCTTGTTTTCTCCCCAAATGTCCCTTTTGCTTTTCTCCAGGTTTCCAATACACCAAGTACGGGTGTCGCAGGAAGAGCGACAACAAAATGGTCCACCGTAGCTTCTGTGAAGCCAGCAAAAAGCCCAAGCCCATTCGCCGGATGTGCAACCTTCAGGAATGCACACAGCCGTTGTAAGCATCGGCAAGCATTCAGAGATGTGCGGGTGCCAGCCGCGTGGGGTTCAAAAAACGGCTAAAAACGTGGGGGTCAGCTAAGGTCAAAATGCGAGGCAGTCTGACTCGGTGGGAGCAGGCCTTGGAGAAAGCGCTACAGCATTCCAAGGCATCGGTCTGTAAGAGGCGCCATGGAAACAGAAAGCTCTAGCTTCAAGACCTATGTGATAGGAACGTAAGAGAAGGCAAGTTGGATCAGGCCAATGGCCCACCCAGTCCAATGCTCTGTGTCATACGGTGGTGAAAACCCAGGGGCCATCAGGAGGTCCACCAGTGGGGCCAGAACTCCAAAAGCCCTCCCTCTTTGCCCCCCAAGCACCAAGAATACAGAGCATCACTGCCCCAAACAAAGTGTTCCCTCTATACCTTGTGGCTAATAATCACCTCCATTTTACCCTTATAAAACTCCCTTGCATGGTTGGCTATACTCAGGGCTTTTTTTGTAGCAGGGCCTCCTTTGCATATTAGGCCACACACCCCTGATGTAGCCAATCCTCCTGGAGCTTACAGTAGGCCCTTTATTAAGCACCCTGTAATCTCTTGGAGGATTGGTTACATCAAGGGTGTGTGGCCTAATATGCAAAGGAGTTCCTGCTGCAGAAAAAGCACTGGTCTGTCCTCATATAAGGCAGATTTATGTGTGGTTATGTAGGGTCTATAACTGATAATTGAAGAGATGATCTCCTACCTCTCCAGTTAAAAGAGCAGGGCATATAGGCAAAGGCCTTTCTCTGACTGAAACCCTGGGGAACACCTAAAAGCATAAGAGAAGCTATGTTGGATCAATCCAATGGCCCATCCAATCCAACACTCTGTGTCACACAGCGGCCAAAACCCAGGTGCTATCAGGAAGTCCACCAGGAGGGCCAGAACTCCAGAAGCTCTCCCAAGGGTACAAAGCATCAGTGCCCCAGACTGAGTGCCCTATCTATAATTTGTATCTAATAGCTACTCATGGGCCTCTGCTCTTAAGGATTTAAGAGAAGCCATGTTGGGTCAGACCAATCCAGTCCAACATTCTGTGTCACAAAGTGGTCAAAATTCAGGTGCCATCAGGAGGTCCACCAGCAGGCTCAGAACTCCAGAAGCCCTTCCACTGTTGCCCCCCCAGAACCAAAAATACAGAGCATCAGTGCCCCAGACAGTGTTCCATCTATACCTTGTGACTAATAGCCACTCATGGACCTCTGCTCCATATGTTTATCCAGCCCCTCTTGAAGCTGTCTATGCTTGTAGCCGCCACCACTTCCTATGGAAGGGGTGTCAAACATGTGGCCTGCGGGCCACAACAGGCCCACAGAGAGCTCCAATCAGGCTCTCCAGCAACCAGCTGTCCTCTGCTTCATTTTCCCTTGCCTGTTTTTTTCAGTCGCCATTTTGTGTTTCTTCCCAGATAAGCCAGAGCAGCAAAGCAGCCTTTCCCTCCCCCCCTCCCTTTTCCCAAAGGGAGGAGGAGGGAGGAGCAGCCTCAGCCAATGAGAGAGCTTGGCTCTATAGTCCTGCTGGGTGATTAAGTTTGCCAGGCTCAATTAATCACCCTGCAGAGCTACTGAGACAAGTCTCTCTTCCTTCTAATGAATGGCTGAGGTTCCTCCCCCTCCTCATGCCCCAGGGAAGGAAAGAAAGAGCCAGAGCTTCCTTTGCGCAGTCCCCACCATCAGGAGAGCTACAAAGAATGCTTTTTAACACTAGCAACGTTTTAGTGAAGGTATGAGCTTTTTGCCTACAGAGAGAGAAAGTTTTGTTGGGTTTGTTATGGGTGTCACTGGGTTCCTCTCTTCTTTTTCACTGTACTCATGCCCTCCAGTCTTTCTCAATAGGAAAGCATGTGAACTATTTAGAAGAGAAATATCAGCATTGGGCTGAGAGTGTGTTCCACCTCAGGATTACCCAACAAATTTTCCTTAATTTTTCTTTCACGTTTTCCTTTGATTGGGGGTCTTGAATTTAGACTTCTCAGATAGTAGGCTGACACTGACCACTGTACATGGCTGTCTCTCTGTTCTTGTAGTTTTTTTTGGGGGGGGGGGAGTTGTATTTTTTTTTAGTTGTAGTCATTTTTCTGGGGAAGATTTTAGCTTTGTAGACAAGCACATAGCCCTCAGCCTGTGCCATGGTGCCTTCACATGCTCTTAAAGCAACTTCTGTACAAAAGCTCACAATGCCCAGCCATTTCGTGTTTCCCCCTGGGTCTTAGGCTCAAAGCATTGACCATGAGACGTCTGTAATGAATGTCAAGGAATCAAAAGTAGGTTTGCAACTCACAGACGTGCGCACCTGAACAGCACCTATTCAAGACTGGCACAGCACAAACATTGTCTGCAGTGTTTGACGCAATAATTCATAGCGAGAGGTGACATTTATCAGAGACTGTAAAACAAAATATTGCAAGCGGGCTAATATTTTAAGCATGCTTTATTTTAATTTTAAAAAATCTTTAATTGTGTGTCCGTGCCCTTTATAAAGTTTATATGTCCGCTGCCTGGCATTACATTTTATGATGCACATGGCCCGGCCCGACAAGGTCTCACTTAGCGTATTTTTCGCACCATAAGACGCACTCCCCCCCCCAAAAAAAAAGTGGGGTAAAAAGTGTGTGCGTCTTATGGAGGGAATGTACCGTACGTACCTTCCTCCGGGGGGGGGGGGGCGATCCGCTGCCTCCGTCCCGGCGCTTCCCCGCACCTGCCTGCCTGGCTCCAGCTCTGACGCTTACAGCAAGCGCCAGGATCGCTCCCTCCGCCCTCCGATCCCAGCGCTTGTTTTAAGCATCAGCGCTGAAGCCAGGCAGGCAGGGAGAAAGCACGCCGCCCCCTCCACAGCGGGCGCTCGCGAAGCGCTGGGTTTGCAGAGGGGGTGGGTGCTTCCTCTGCCTGGCTTCAGCTGCTGCTTACAGCAAGCGCTGGGATCGCAGGGTGGAGGGAGCGATCCTGGCACTTGCTGTAAGCATCAGCTGAAGCCAGGCAGGCAGGCACGGGGAAAGCACGCCGCCCCCTCCACAGCCCAGCGCTTTGCTGGGTTTGCGGAGGGGGCGGGTGCTTCCTCTGCCTGGCTTCAGCTGCTGCTTACAGCAAGTGCTGGGATCGCAGGGTGGAGGGAGCGATCCTGGCGCTTGCTGTAAGCTTCAGCTGAAGCCATGCAGGCAGGCACGGGGAAAGCACGCCGCCCCCTCCACAGCCCAGCGCTTTGCTGGGTTTGCGGAGGGGGCGGGTGCTTCCTCTGCCTGGCTTCAGCTGCTGCTTACAGCAAGCGCTGGGATCGCAGGGTGGAGGGAGCGATCCTGGCGCTTGCTGTAAGCATCAGCTGAAGCCAGGCAGGCAGGCACGGGGAAAGTACGCTGCCCTCTCCACAGCCCAGCGCTTCGCGAAGCACTGGGTTTGCGGAGGGGGCGGGTGCTTCCTCTGTGCCTGTGTGCCTGGCTGGGAGACAAGCAGTGAGATCACTCCTCCGCCCCCATTGCAAACCCAGCACTTTGCAGGGAGCGATCTTGCCGCTTGTCTCCCAGCCAGGCATGCAAGCGCGGGGGAAGCACGCCGGCGCCTGCGTGCCTGGCTGGGAGACAAACGGCGAGATCACTCCCTGCAAAGTGCTGGGTTTGCAGTGGGGGCAGAGGGAGCGATCTCGCCGCTTGTCTCCCAGCCAGGCACCTGCATCTACTGGTCCGGAGCGTCCAATGGACCGAAAAATACGGGTATGTCAAATCTGGCCCTCATAACAAATGAGTTCGACACCCCTGCCTTAAAGGTTAACGGAAAAACCTTGGACCTGGAGGAAACTGTGGCTGCAGGCAGGCAGGGGGTCCTTTTGTAGAAAAATGGAGCTCATTAGCATAACTCATTAGCATATGACACCCCCTCCAGCCACAAGCAACCTGATGCAAGAAAGGAGACCCCTGGGCAAGTGAGGCCTGCTTGGGCTGGATAGAGATGCAGCCAGTCCAAGCAGGCCTCGCTCACCTGGGGCTCTCCTGGGCTGCCCCTCCCCAGTCAAAAGGCCAGCAATCCACCTGCCCCCCCCCCCCAAAAAAAATCACATAAGAATTCTGGCTATGAATTATTGCATCAAAAACTGCAGACAATGTTTGCGCTGTACCAGTCTTGAATAGGTGCTGTTCAGGTGCGCCTATCTGTAAGTTGCAAACCTACTTTTGATTCATGGACATTCATTATAGACGTCTCATGGTCAATGCTTTGAGCCTAAGACCCAGAGGAACATGAAATGGCTGGGCATTGTGAGCTTTTCTACAGAAGTTGCTTCAGGTACCGTGAACATGTGAAGGCACCATGGCACAGACTGAGGGCTATGTGATCGTCTACGAAATGAACATCTGTGCCCTTTATAAAGTTTATATGTCCGCTACCTGGCATTACATTTTATGATACAAATGGCCTGGCCCAACAAGGTCTCATTTATGTCAAATCCGGCCCTCATAACAAATGAGTTTGACACCCCTGTCCTATGGCAATGAATTCCACGTGTTCATTCCTCTTTGGGTGAAGAAGTACTTCCTTTTGTCTGTTCTAAGCCTACTGTTCCTCTCGCCATACACACTAAAGCCAGTTTGGTGTAGTGGTTAAGTGCGCGGACTCTTATCTGGGAGAACTGGGTTTGATTCCCCACTCCTCCACTTGCACCTGCTAGCATGGCCTTGGGTCAGCCATAGCTCTGGCAGAGGTTGTCCTTGAAAGGGCAGCTGCTGTGAGAGCCCTCTCCAGCCCCACCCACCTCACAGGGTGTCTGTTGTGGGGGAGGAAGGTAAAGAGATTGTGAGCCGCTCTGAGACTCTTCGGAGTGGAGGGCGGGCTATAAATCCAATATCTTCATCTACCTCGCAGGGTGTCGGTTGTGGGGAGGGGGGAAGGTAAAGGAGATTGTGAGCCGCTCTGAGACTCTTCAGAGTGGAGGGCGGAATATAAATCCAATATCTTCATCTACCTCACAGGGTGTCTGTTGTGGGGGAGGAAGGTAAAGGAGATTGTGAGCCGCTCTGAGACTCTTCGGAGTGGAGGGCGGGATATAAATCCAATATCTTCTTCTTCTTCTTCTAAATAATTCGAGCAGGAGCCAGCAGTCAATGGGAGCAATATATCCACAGTCCACCTGCGCGTAGGACAACTTCCAGCGTTCAACACCCCATCCAATTCCAGCCTCCGGGGCTGTGTTTTCTCCCCGCAAAACCAGCTTGTATCCCTACTACAAACTCATCCCTGTTGTTCTGTTGCATTTGTTGTTCTGTAAATTATTAAAAATTCCTCATTTTTGGTTCCGTTGGCAGACATTTTCCATCTGGGAAATGCCATTTGCGCATCATAAAATATTTGTGCATGCTTGGGAGGAACCAGTCTTTTGCGCTGGGGCTTCTGGCTCGAATGAATGTTGCCCGGAAGTCTCACAGCTGTCCTTCTCTTCCCACCTCGCCCAGCTGGGTATCGGAAGAGTGGGAGCACTGCACCAAAACCTGCGGGACCTCTGGTTATCAGATCCGAACCGTCCGCTGCATCCAGCTGCTCCACGATGGGGGGAACCGCTCGGTCCACTTCAAGTACTGCAGCGGGGATCGACCGGAGAGCCGTAGGCCGTGCAACCGATCCCCGTGCCCCGCCCAGTGGAAAACCTGGCCGTGGAGTCCAGTAAGCACCGAATCTTCTGCTTTTGATCCCCCATTTTTGAAACTATCAGCCTCTTTTCTTTGACGGGCAGGGAGGCATTTTGGACTGATTGGTGGTGGGAAAAGTCATCACAGTACTTTGAAATTCTTATTTTAATCCTGGCTATAATTTGCCATGCTTGGGTATATTTTATTGCTTCTTGCCAAAAAATAGGATATTGACACTCTGAGAAATGATTGTTAAAAAATTAAGCGGATGAGATATAGGGTTGCCAAGTCCCCTTCATCCCAGAGCGGGGGACTTTCACGCGCGTGCGATGGAATGACATCACCCGGAATGACCTTTCCTGGAAGTGACGTCGTCATGGCAGCAATGCCGCGTGTGGCCACTCTAGGCATTTCTGGGAAAACTCTATGGTTTTCCCGAATGCTCTAGCCATTTGGGAGGGGAAAACCATAGAGTTTTCCCAGTAACGCCTAGAGCGGCCGCTGCACACCATCGCCGGCATGATGATGTCACTTCTGGGCCAGCGGGTTGGCAACCTCCGGGGTGGGGGAACCCCCAACCAGACGGGTTTAGCAGCCCTTATGAGATGCCATACTTGTGTCCTAAACAAAGGCAAAATGTAATAGATCTGAGTGGGCAGCCATGTTGGTCTGAAGCAATAGAACAAAGTAGGAGTCCAGTAGCACCTTTAAGACCAATAAAGTTTTATTCAGAATGTCAGCTTTCGGGCGCTAGAAGCACACTTCATCAGACGATAGGTCTTGAAGGTGCAACTTGGCTCCTGCTTTGCAAAATGTAATAATTGTTGGTGATTAATGATTTTCTGATTACAGAGCCAGTTTGGTGTAGTGGTTAAGTGTGTGGACTCTTATTGGGGAGAACCGGGTTTGATTCCCCACTCCTCCACTTGCAGCTGCTGGAATGGCCTTGGGTCAGCCATAGCTCTGGCAGAGGTTGTCCTTGAAAGGGCAGCTGCTGTGAGAGCCCTCTCCAGCCCCACCCACCTCACAGGGTGTCTGTTGTGGGGGAGGAAGGGAAAGGAGATTGTGAGCCGCTCTGAGACTCTTCGAAGTGGAGGGCAGGATATAAATCCAATATCTTCATCTACCTCACAGGGTGTCTGTTGTGGTGGGGGGAAGGGAAAGGAGATTGTGAGCCGCTCTGAGACTCTTCAGAGTGGAGGGCGGGATATAAATCCAATATCTTCATCTACCTCACAGGGTGTCTGTTGTGGGGGAGGAAGGGAAAGGAGATTGTGAGCCGCTCTGAGACTCTTCGGAGTGGAGGGCGGGATATAAATCCAATATCTTCTTCTTCTTCTTCTACAATATCCTTCTTTCTCCCCGTATCCTATTAACTAAATAACAACAATAATACCGACAACAACAAATTTCTTACAAATTTGTGTCATCACAGCTGAGCTACGGAGACTCTGTAGGGCTTTTAAGGCAAGGATGTTCAGAGGCGGTTTGCCATTGCCTGCCTCTGCGTAGGGACCCTGGACTTCTTTGGTGGTCTCCAATCCAAATAGCAACCAGGGCTGACCCTGCTTAACTTCCACAGTCTGGCAGAGATCAGGCTAACTTGGGCCATCCAGGTCAGGATGTGGAGTGATTCGTCTCCAGTCTTCGTTAACGCTTTGCCAAACGTTTGCATCTGCAGAAAGGTAGTGAGGATTGGGGCTAAGGGTCAATAGGAGAGGGTAGCAGGCAAAACTGCACGTCGGCAAGGAAAACCAATTGCACCGTTCCAGAATGCAAACAAGGATCAGGTGAGGCATCGCATGAAAGCATGACTTAATCACACCAACTGTCTCAGTCCAGGCCACTCCCCTCACGAGCGTTGCCTGTGGTCCATCCACAGGGCTATTTTTGTAGCAGGAACTCCTTTGCATATTAGGTCACACCTCCCCGATGTAGCCAATCCTCCTGGTGCTTACAGTAGGCCCTGTACGAAGAGCCCTGTAAGGAATTCTAGCAGGACCTCCTTTGCATATTAGGCCACACACCCCTGATGTAGCCAATCCTGGAGCTGACAGCAGGCCCTGTACGAAGAGCCCTGTAAGGAATTCTAGCAGGACCTCCTTTGCATATTAGGCCACACCCCCTGATGTAGCCAATTCTCCTGGTGCTTACAGTAGGCCCTATACTAAGAGCCCTGTAAGGAATTCTAGCAGTACCTCCTTTGCATATTAGGCCACACACTCCCTGATGTAGCCGATCCTCCTGGAGCTCTCAGCAGGCCCTGTACTAAGAGCCCTGTAAGGAATTCTAGCAGGACCTCCTTTGCGTATTAGGCCACACCCCCTGTTGTAGCCAATCTTCCTGGAGCTTACAGCAGGCCCTGTACGAAGAGCCCTGTAAGGAATTCTAGCAGGACCTCCTTTGCATATTAGGCCACACCCCCTGATGTAGCCAATCCTCCTGGAGCTTATAGCAGGCCCTGTACGAAGAGCCCTGTAAGGAATTCTAGCAGGACCTCCTTTGCATATTAGGCCACACCCCCTGATGTAGCCAATCCTCCTGGAGCTTACAGCAGGCCCTGTACGAAGAGCCCTGTAAGGAATTCTAGCAGGACCTCCTTTGCATATTAGGCCACACCCCCTGATGTAGCCAATCCTCCTGGAGCTTACAGCAGGCCCTGGGCGAAGAGCCCTGTAAGGAATTCTAGCAGGACCTCCTTTGCATATTAGGCCACACCCCCTGATGTAGCCAATCCTCCTGGAGCTTATAGCAGGCCCTGTACGAAGAGCCCTGTAAGGAATTCTAGCAGGACCTCCTTTGCATATTAGGCCACACCCCCTGATGTAGCCAATCCTCCTGGTGCTTACAGTAGGCCCTGTACGAAGGGGTGTGTGGCCTAATATGCAAAGGAGCTCCTGCCTACAAAAAAAAAAAGCCTGTCCATTCATATTTTTGGAGGGGTGGCCATATTGGTCGGTTATAACAAAAAAAAAGAGAGAGATCTGGTCACGCTTACAAGACTGGAAGCCTTGATTCCAGCATGAGCTTCCATGAGCCGTAGGTCACTTCTTCAGCTTCATCCATCAAATCAGGATCTGAAACCTTTTATTATTTTTTTATTATTAATTATTAATAGCTTATTTATATCCCGCCCGTTCTCCCGCAGGGGCTCAGGGCGGAGCACCGCAAAAATAAAAATCCCTTTAAAATCATCTATTAATAAAAGCAATTACAATTCTTCCAGAAACGAAATAGCTTGGCAGAACAGTTTTGATGAGATGGTGGAGCTGGACAGTGCAGCGAATCGGCGCAGTAGGATTTCCAGTGTATCAATCGTAGTTAGTCTACCCAGGGGCCCACAACATGGTGCCCATGAGCACCGAGGTGCCTACTGAAACCTTTCCTGGCACTCTCCAAGAAAGTGGGCATGCTCTGTTGCCCATCGGGGCTTCTGAATGGATATTGGATATCTCATGGGCTGTGCAAATCCAAATAGCTGTTCTGCAGCAGCTACCACCACAATGTTGGCATTATTCTCTCTCTCTCTCTCTCTCTCCTTCCAAGTGTATTCTTTAAAATTACTCCTCTTTTCCCCTTCACTTGGGCTTTCTTTGGGGTGGGTGGGTGAGAGCCAGTTTGGTGCACTGGTTAAGTGTGCGGACTCTTATCTGGGAGAACCGGGTTTGATTCCCCACTCCTCCACTTGCACCTGCTGGCATGGCCTTGGGTCAGCCATAGCTCTGGCATAGCTGTCCTTGAAAGGGCAGCTGCTGTGAGAGCCCTCTCAGCCCCACCTACCTCACAGGGTGTCTCTTGTGGGAGAAGTATAGGAGAGTGTAAGCCGTTCTGAGACTCTGATTCAGAGAGAAGGGCAGGGTATAAATCTGTGGTCTGAGAGCCAGTTTTGTGTAGTGGTTAAGTGTGCAGACTCTTATCTGGGAGAACTGGGTTTGATTCCCCACTCCTCCACTTGCACCTGCTGGAATGGCCTTGGGTCAGCTATAGCTCTGGCAGAGGTTGTCCTTGAAAGAGCAGCTGCTGTGAGAGCCCTCTCCAGCCCCACCCACCTCACAGGGTGTCTGTTGTGGGGGAGGAAGGTAAAGGAGATTGTGAGCCGCTCTGAGACTCTTCGGAGTGGAGGGCGGGATATAAATCCAATATCTTCATCTACCTCACAGGGTGTCTGTTGTGGGGGAGGAAGGTAAAGGAGATTGTGAGCCACTCTGAGACTCTTCGGAGTGGAGGGCAGGATATAAATCCAATATCATCTTCTCCTTCTTCCTCTGGCAGCCATTTTGTTCACCCATTTGTGTCAGAATTCCTGAAGTGCACACAAGCTCAAAAAGGTTGGGGCCCCAGAAGCTAAACTATGATTGTGAGTGATGTACAAACACAGACATTCAGGATGAATCCTGGTTTAATTCTGTCAGCCACCTCTTGAGCTAGAGAGAGAAGGCAACGAAAACAGCACTTGTTGAGGCAAAACGAGATGTTGGTGATGGTGAGCGAATCCCGGTTAAAATAATCCATTGTTTTATCTCATGTTTGAAGTGACCTGTAGTCTAGTCTGTTTAAGTATATTCAGGGGTGGAATTCTAGCAGGAGCTCCTTTGCGTATTAGGCCACGCACCCCTGATGTAGCCAATCCTTCAAGAGCTTAAAAAAAAAAAAAGCTTTGTAAGCTCTTGGAGGATTGGCTACATCAGGGGGTGTGGCCTAAAATGCAAAGGAGCTCCTTCTGGAATTCCACCCCCGAGTATATTTCAGCAATTGAAAGTTAGTTGCGGTTGACTTCTGGTGACCCCTGGTGGGGTTTTCAAGGCAAGAGACTTAACAGAGGTGCTATGCAGTGGGAGGGAGAAATGAGACAAAAGTGTTACCCCTCTTCTGAAAGCTTCAGTGTCCCAGGGTCTCGTTTGGAAACATGCTTTCTCTGCCTCTCCATGGGCCTGAACAGAGGAAGTCCCACTCAGCATTCGAGGCCAGGCAGATGAAGGGGCTCTGACTGCAGCTTTCTGATTTTGGATTCTCTAGCAGTGCTCTTTCTTGTTTTCCTCTGCAGTGTTCGGTGACCTGCGGTGAAGGGACCGAATCCAGGCAGGTTTTATGCCGTGCCGGTGAGCAGTGTGATGGAGAAAAGCCAGAATCGATACGGGTTTGCAAGCTCGCTCCCTGCAACGGTAAGCAGAAACATCACTCTCCCTTTGCATGGGCTAATGCGTGACATTTGCGGTACAGTCCTAAGTAGCAGAAGAAAGGCTGAGCTCCAGTGGCACTTTTTAAGACCAACAAAGTTTTATTCTGGACATAAGCTGAAGAAGGAGGAGGAGGAGGAGGAAAAGAAGAACGAGAGCAAGAAGAACAAAAAGAAGAACAACAAAAAGGAGGAGGAGGAGGAGGAGGAGGAGGAGGAGTTGGTTTTCATACCTTGCTCTTCACTACCCAAAGGAGTCTCAGAGCAGCTTCCAATCTCCTTCCCTTCCTCTCCCCGCAACGGATGCCCTGTGAGGTAGGTCGGGCTGAGAGAGCTCTGAGAGAACTGGGATTGACCCCCCGGTCAGCCAGCTGCATTTATGTGGAAGACTAGGAAATCAAACCCAGTTCCCAAGGTTAGAGTCCACTGCTCTTAACCACTGCACCGCACTGGCTGTCAAGAAGTACACATGAAAGCTTACACCCAGAATTAAACTGTGGGGGTCTTAAAGATGTCACTGGACTCAGATTTTGTTCTGCTGCCTCAGACCAGTGTGGCTACCGTCTTGAATCCTAAGTAGCATTCTGCTGTTCTCAGTCCAAAGCAAAACGGAAGTTCTTGTGGGTCTTTTCGGCAGCGTCTGTATTGCACGTATCCCCGTGGTTTCTCTTGCACAACAAGGTAAGGAAGTTGGCAGGGGAAAAGATCTTGTCCGGAATGTTCCACCCTTTGAAAAAGGGCAAGTCTTCCCATTTCTGGATGCCTTGCTATAAAAATGGCCCTGCGTGGAAACCCCGTTCATTTGGGAAGTGCATCAGACCTTTGGTTCATCCAGGGCTTTTTTTGTAGCAGGAACTCCCTTGCATATTAGGCCACACACACCCCGATGTAGTCAATCCTCCAAGAGCTTACCACATTTCAAATTAATATGCTTTCTCCCTGTCAGCCAGGACTATCTACTCAGACTGGCCGAGGTTCTTCAGGGTCACAGGCAGAGGGCTTTCACCTTGCCCGCTACCTGTCGCTTTTAACCGGAGATGCTGAAGATTAAACCTGGGACCATCTGTCTCCAATGCAGATGGCTCCAGGCCTCGGATTCAGTGGGAGCTCACAGGAGCACAGCTCCTGTGCCTTGCTGAGAGTTCCACCTCCTCCTTCTGAGAGTTCCACTTCCTGATTCTGAGAGTTCCACCTCCCCCTGAGAGTTTCACCTCCTGCTTCTGAGAGCTCCACCTCTTTGTCCGTTGAAGAGTAGGTGCAACTGCATAACAATCCCTGGATGAGCTCCACCACCTATTTTTATATAAAACGATCCCATGTCTACCACTGAGACACAGCCACAGACGGGACATCCATTAGGCAGCCTTAGGCATCTGCCTGGAGCACAGACCAGGGAGGAGGGAGAGGGTGTGCCTTTCTGAGAGTTCCACCTCCTCCTTTGGAGAGCTCCACCTCTTGCTTCTGAGAGTTCCTCCTTCTCCTGAGAGTTCCACCTCCTCCTTCTGAGTTCCAGCTCTTCCTTCTGAGAGTTCCTTTTTCTCCTGAGAGTTCCACCTCCTGCTTCTGAGAGTTCTACCTCCTCCTTCTGAGATTTCCTTTCTCCTGAGAGTTCCACCTCCTCCTGAGAGTTCTTCCTTCTCCTGAGAGTTCCACCTCCTGCTTCTGAGAGTTCCACCTCTTTGTTCGTTGAAGAGTAGGTGCATCTGCATAACAGTCCCTGGATGAGCTCCGCCACCTATTTTTATAAAAAACGATCCTATGTCTGCCACTGAGACACAGCCACAGCTGTGACATCCATTAGGCAGCCTTAGGCATCTGCCTGGAGCACAGACCAGGGAGGAGGGAGAGGGTGTGCCTTTCTGAGAGTTCCACCTCCTCCTTTGGAGAGCTCCACCTCTTGCTTCTGAGAGTTCCTCCTTCTCCTGAGAGTTCCACCTCCTCCTTCTGAGTTCCAGCTCTTCCTTCTGAGAGTTCCTTTTTCTCCTGAGAGTTCCACCTCCTGCTTCTGAGAGTTCTACCTCCTCCTTCTGAGATTTCCTTTCTCCTGAGAGTTCCACCTCCTCCTGAGAGTTCTTCCTTCTCCTGAGAGTTCCACCTCCTGCTTCTGAGAGTTCCACCTCTTTGTTCGTTGAAGAGTAGGTGCATCTGCATAACAGTCCCTGGATGAGCTCCGCCACCTATTTTTATAAAAAACGATCCTATGTCTGCCACTGAGACACAGCCACAGCTGTGACATCCATTAGGCAGCCTTAGGCATCTGCCTGGAGCACAGACCAGGAGGGGGAGGGTGCCAGGGAAATATACAAGCTTGGCAGCAATGCAGTTCGCACATCGCGTGCCGCTGCCCGGCTGCCATAGCTCCACCATAGCTTCTGGAAGCACAGATGCAGGGGAAGTGGCTCCCCCTCCACCAGTTCAATGGCACAGTCAGTGGATCTGTGGAGGGGGTGGAGCTCATCCACCTCCTGGGCATCAAACACCTTTTGCAAGTCTTGATACTCGGGGGGCAAACTGGGCCCTTCAACTCTGGTGATGCAAAGTTTCTCGAGCTGGGGAGGGGGATGTGGGCTCCATTTTTTATTCCACCAGCGACTCTCGCACCCCGGATCCAAGAAGTGAATGGCGCTCCCGCTCCATTGGACAAGCGGGTCGTGGTCAGCCAGCCACTCCAGGCTGAGGACAGCTCGGAACTTGGCGGCTGGGGCAATAATGAGCGTGCGAGGTTCCCAGTGTTCCTCCACCCGCAAGGCACACAATTCGGTCCCCGTCCTACATTGCTCCCCCTTCATTGGACTCCTGTCCATGTGTTGTAAGCCACCCAGAGCCACTTCGGTGGGAAGGGCGGGATATAAATTGAAACAAACTGAAACTGTCCATTTGCTCAAATACATAGGATTCTTGAAGGGGCACCGTTTAAAATCCTAGCGCTTCCACCAAGCTCGGGGATAATAAGTCTTTGGAGCATCCTGAGTCCAGTAGGGCCCTGATGCAAGAGAATCGCTTCGTAACGGGGTTTACTAGTGTTATGGGTACATAATACAAAGTCCCACATAATCTCACCCGTAGTGGTGCAGCCGTGGCTCTGACCTGCTGTTGCACGCTCCTCACAGCAAGTCTGGGTCGTTTCCTGGCAGATGGGCCTCTCCATCCTCCTCCTCGGACTCCTCGGGGATCGCCTCACGGAACTGCAGCACTGCTGACTTGGCCTTGGCCATTGGGACTTCAGCACCGCCGGTTTTCTTCTTAGCCTCTGGCTTCAGAGGTGTGGAGGTCCGCGGCTCCTCCAGGTTGCTTGGGCATTTGCTGGCGATGTGATTCTCCCCTCCCCTCCGGCCGCACTTGAAGCACAACTTCGCTTTGGCTCTCCAGTCGCGCTCCTCACGCGAAAGCTGTTCAGGGGCACGCTTGGGTAGATTGGGTCAGGGTGTCTTCTCTCAAGCTTCTTTTGAGGGACCCCCTTGTTGCTTCTTATGGAGGGCAATCATCTTATTGCGATCCTCTATTTTGCAAGCTAGCTGGGTCCAGGTCTCGTGGCTCCCGACCAGGTCTCGTGGCTCCCCCAGTTTTAGGGCCTCTCCATATATGTGAGAGTTGAGGCCCCTCTTGAATTGCTCGATCCTGACCCCGTCATCCCATCGCTGAACTTCGGAGTTCAGCACCCGGAAATCGCTGAGGAACTCTCGGACTGATCCAGCGCCCTGCTTCAGATCTTGTAGGGCCGCTATCGCATTAGTCTCCTGTAGAGGGTCTTCTAAGTGGCGTCGTAGAGCCCTCAGGAGGTTCGTGGCTGAGTTCAGCGCAGGGGATCACCTCTCTAATAGGGTGATACCACTGGGCCGCCAGGCCCCAGAGGCAGCTGCCAATGTACACTACTCGCGACTGTTCCATCAGGAAATTACGAGCCCAGACGCTGAGGTGCCCTCATACAGTCACAATGAAGTAGGCTAGTTCCAATGGGTCCCCATCAAATCTTGCTTCACTTACTCAGGGCCCCCCTGGCACCACCACAGGCTCCTCCAGCTCAGGTTGAGGTTGTGGCACCCGGTCGCCACCCACGGGTTGTTCGCCTCCCGCAGGGGCTCCCCCATCAGCGGGAATCAGCGGTCTTTCCCCTCCCTCAGGGGCTGGTTGCAGGGGGGCGGAGTGCAGCTACGATCCGCTCCCCCATCGCTTGCACTTGCCAGGCGAGGTCCTGCATCTCTTGGATCATGAAGGCATGCATGGCTTGCATTTCCTCCCGGAGTTGGGTACTTTGAGTGGCTAAAGCTTCTTGCATCCACTCCGCAGTCACGTCCCCCGGCTCGCCAGTCCGGGGGTCCTCCCCTCGACTTTCGTCGCCTTGGAACCCCCATGGGTGGTAGGAGCATTGCAGTCCCGAAAGTCGGTGGTGCTGCTGGGGGTCCTCTCTCAAATCTCCGATAATACTCTCCCAGAAATCCATGGAGCCCCAGTTTTTCCTCCACACCATCAAGGTGTCCAGGGTGACCCGTGGCCCTTCGGGCTTGGGTTCTTCCTCACCGTCCATTTTAGTAATCCCCGTAGCCTGGTCCTGTTCACCAGCCATCGTGAGTCTGGGGTTAGGCTAGGCCAGGGTGATAAGGCAGTTCTGACAAAATGTCAGACTGAGAGTCAAGGAAAAGGCAGTTGAAATTCAAGATCTTTATTCCAGCTTCATGGGCATACACACGCGTTGTCGGAACTGACCTCTCTGTCAGTTCCCCCAACTTATAAACCTTTGCCCTGACCGTTATAATTCAAGCCAAAGCACGCCAAGCGAAAGCTGGGGTTTTGCACGGGGTTTTTGCTAAGCTGTCATCACCACAGGTGCCCACTATCAGTTCATGGTTCACATCTCCTCCAGCTCTTTGACCTTGGTTACCTAGCAAGGAGCAATGGCATTTAGAATCATAGAGTTGGAAGGGACCTCCAGGGTCATCTAGTCCAACTCCCTGCACAATGCAGGAAACTCACAAGCACCTCCTCCTGAGGAACCGCTTTAACAGTCAGGAAGCTCTTCCTAATGTTGAGCCGGAAACCCTTTTGATTTAATTTCAACTCGTTGGTTCTGGTCCTACCTTCTGGGGCCATAGAAAACAATTCCACCCCAGCCCTTCAAGTACTTGAAGATGGTGATCATATCACCTCTCAGCCGCCTCTTCTCCAGGCTAGACATCCCCAACTCCTTCAACTTTTCCTCATAGAACTTGATCTCCAGACCTCTCACCGTCTTCGTTGCCTTCCTCTGGACCCGTTCCAGCTTGTCTATATCCATCTGAAAATGTGGTGCCCAAAACTGAACGCAAGGTGAGGTCTTACCAGAGCAAAGTAAAGTGATACCATCACTTCACGTGATCTGGACACTATACTTCTGTTGATACAGCCTAAAATTGCATTTGCCTTTTTAGCCACCGCATCACACTGTTGATTTATGTTCAGCGTATGGTCCACTAAGACCCCTAGATCCTTTTCGCACATACTACTGCTAAGGCAAGTCTCCCTCATCCTATAACCATGCATTGGATTTTTCTTACCCAAATGCAGAACTTAACATTTCTCCCTGTTAAAATTCATTTTATTGATTTTAGCCCAGCTTTCCAGCCTGTCCAAGGTTTAATACACCTTTTCTGACTTTTTTTTTTTTAGGCCAGTCACACAACCGTGTGGTCAAGAGACTGTATCGGCCTTGAACATCGTGATGGTGTTCTGTATAGCAAAGTGCTAGAAATCCCAAAGAGTTACAGTCACACAGGCAACAATAACAGTCAGCAAATTAAAAAAAAATTGGGTATTGTGAGTGAACACAAAAGCCCCTGGAACTGTCTGCTCTTTAAATCTTTATTGACCGACTAAATGTTATTGCTCTTTACAAGGGGGAGAAAAATCTGAGTTCTGAATTATTATTTTTTTAAAAAAACCCTTTTTATTAAGGTCAAGAGGAAGCAAAAAGATATTGCTTTTAAGAGCATTTTCTATAAACTCCAGAAATTAAGCTCTTGTGGGACAGGACATTTCTCGCCTAGAAGCATCAGGAGATCAAGATCAGTGAATCAGCAGAAATCACTTTCCATTAGCAGAAATCGTCCGTTGAGATCCAACCCATCGCATGTAATGATAATAATAATAATAATTGTATTCTTATATCCCACCCTCCCCCGCCAAAGTGGGCTCAGAGCGGCTTTGTACAATTACTACATAAAAATTACTACATAAAAATTCACATCTACGTATAAAGGTGCCTCTAGCAATTCAGAGTATTTGAACGGTTCTTTTCCTGTTCAGGAAGGGTCGTGGCTCAGAAGCAGAGCATCTGCTTGGCATGCAGAAGGTCCCAGGTTCAATCCCCGGCATCTCCAGTTAAGCGATCTGGCAGTCGGGTGTTGAGAAAGATCTCCAGTTGAGACCCTGGAGAGCAGCTGCCAGTCTGAGTAGACAATACTGCCTTTAACGAACCAATGGCCTGATTCAGTACAAGGCAGCCATGTGGGGGGGGCGGAGCTCTGTGGCAGACCACCTGCTAGGCGTGCAGAAGGTCCCAGGTTCAATCCCCAGCATCTCCATTTAACAAGGACCAGGCAAGAGGTGATGGGAAAGATTTCTAGAAGCCCCTGAAGAGCTGCTGCCAGTCTGAGTAGACAATAGTGTCCTTGATGACCCACGGGTCTGATTCAAGACAGCTTCATTGAATCAGAGAGCCAGTTCGGTGTAGAGGTTAAGAGCAGACTCTTATCTGGGAGAACCGGGTTTGATTCCCCACTCCTCCACTTGCACCTGCTGGAATGGCCTTGAGTTAGCCATAGCTCTGGCAGAGGTTGTCCTTGAAAGGGCAGCTGCTGTGAGAGCCCTCTCAGCCCCACCCACCTCACAAGGTGTCTGTTGTGGGGGAGAAGGGAAAGGAGATTGTGAGCCACTCTGAGACTCTTCGGAGTGGAGAGCAGGATATAAATCCAATATCTTCATCTACCTCTCAGGGTGTCTGTTGTGGGGGAGGAGGGGAAAGGAGATTGTGAGCCGCTCTGAGACTCTTCGGAGTGGTGGGTGGAATATAAATCCAATATCTTCATCTACCTCTCAGGGTGTCTGTTGTGGGGGAGGGAGGGAAAGGAGATTGTGAGCCGCTCTGAGATTCTTCGGAGTGGAGGGTGGGATATAAATCCAATATCTTCATCTACCTCACAGGGTGTCTGTTGTGGGGGAGGAGGGGAAAGGAGATTGTGAGCTGCTCTGAGACTCTTCGGAGTGGAGGGTGGGATATAAATCCAATATCTTCATCTACCTCACAGGATGTCTGTTGTGGGGGAGGGAAGGAAAGGAGATTGTGAGCCGCTCTGAGACTCTTCGGAGTGGAGGGTGGAATATATATCCAATATCTTCATCTACCTCTCAGGGTGTCTGTTGTGGGGGAGGAGGGGAAAGGAGATTGTGAGCTGCTCTGAGACTCTTCGGAGTGGAGGGTGGAATATAAATCCAATATCTTCATCTACCTCTCAGGGTGTCTGTTGTGGGGGAGGAGGGGAAAGGAGATTGTGAGCCGCTCTGAGACTCTTCGGAGTGGAGGGTGGAATATAAATCCAATATCTTCATCTACCTCACAGGGTGTCTGTTGTGGGGGAGGAGGGGAAAGGAGATTGTGAGCCGCTCTGAGACTCTTCGGAGTGGAGGGTGGAATATAAATCCAATATCTTCATCTACCTCACAGGGTGTCTGTTGTGGGGGAGGAGGGGAAAGGAGATTGTGAGCCGCTCTGAGACTCTTCGGATTGGAGGGTGGAATATAAATCCAATATCTTCATCTACCTCTCAGGGTGTCTGTTGTGGGGGAGGAGGGGAAAGGAGATTGTGAGCCGCTCTGAGACTCTTTGGAGTGGAGGGTGGAATATAAATCCAATATCTTCATCTACCTCACAGGGTGTCTGTTGTGGGGGAGGAGGGGAAAGGAGATTGTGAGCCGCTCTGAGACTCTTCGGATTGGAGGGTGGAATATAAATCCAATATCTTCATCTACCTCTCAGGGTGTCTGTTGTGGGGGAGGGAGGGAAAGGAGATTGTGAGCTGCTCTGAGACTCTTCGGAGTGGAGGGTGGAATATAAATCCAATATCTTCATCTACCTCTCAGGGTGTCTGTTGTGGGGGAGGAGGGGAAAGGAGATTGTGAGCCGCTCTGAGACTCTTCGGAGTGGAGGGTGGAATATAAATCCAATATCTTCATCTACCTCACAGGGTGTCTGTTGTGGGGGAGGAGGGGAAAGGAGATTGTGAGCCGCTCTGAGACTCTTCGGAGTGGAGGGTGGAATATAAATCCAATATCTTCATCTACCTCACAGGGTGTCTGTTGTGGGGGAGGAGGGGAAAGGAGATTGTGAGCCGCTCTGAGACTCTTCGGATTGGAGGGTGGAATATAAATCCAATATCTTCATCTACCTCTCAGGGTGTCTGTTGTGGGGGAGGAGGGGAAAGGAGATTGTGAGCCGCTCTGAGACTCTTTGGAGTGGAGGGTGGAATATAAATCCAATATCTTCATCTACCTCACAGGGTGTCTGTTGTGGGGGAGGAGGGGAAAGGAGATTGTGAGCCGCTCTGAGACTCTTCGGATTGGAGGGTGGAATATAAATCCAATATCTTCATCTACCTCTCAGGGTGTCTGTTGTGGGGGAGGGAGGGAAAGGAGATTGTGAGCCGCTCTGAGACTCTTCGGAGTGGAGGGTGGGATATAAATCCAATATCTTCATCTACCTCACAGGGTGTCTGTTGTGGGGGGAGAAGATATAGGAGATTGGAAGCCACTCTGAGACTCTGATTCAGAGAGAAGGGCGGGGTATAAATCCAATATCATCATTGTCGTCGTCATCATGTCTTGACTAGGGATGATTCCAATCAGGGCTTTTTTTATAGCAGGAGCTCCTTTGTATACTACCCCCTGATGTAGCCAATCCTCCAAGAGCTTGCAGGGCTCTTCACACAGGGCCTGCTGTAAGCTCCAAGAGGATTGGCTACATCAGGGGGTGTAGCCTAATAGGCAAAGGAGGTCCTGCTAGAATTCCTTACAGGGCTCTTCGTACAGGGCCTGCTGTAAGCTCCAGGAGGATTGGCTGCATCAGGGGGTGTGGCCTAATATGCAAAGGAGGTCCTGCTAGAATTCCTTACAGGGCTCTTCGTACAGGGCCTGCTGTAAGCTCCAGGAGGATTGGCTACATCAGGGGTGTGTGGCCTAATATGCAAAGGAGGTCCTGCTAGAATTCCTTACAGGGCTCTTTTTACAGGGCCTGCTGTAAGCTCCAGGAGGATTGGCTACATCAGGAGTGTGTGGCCTAATATGCAAAGGAGGTCCTGCTAGAATTCCTTACAGGGCTCTTCGTACAGGGCCTACTGTAAGCTCCAGGAGGATTGGCTACATCAGGGGTGTGTGGCCCAATATGCAAAGGAGCTCCTGCTAGAATTCCACCCCGACTGTTACTATGTAAAATTCACATCTAAGTGTACAGGAACCTCTAGCATCACGAGGAGGCTTCTTCCCTCAGAGGAAAGCCCCTCCACTAGGAGGCCAGATCCACAGCGTCCAACTCATAACCCAACTGACTTTTGGAACGACGCAGTTCCTTGCAAATTCGTGAAGTACGAGGGGTTTTGTAGCTTTCTGGCCACTAGAGGGCAGTAGAGGTGCAGTGATGCAAAGATTCACGCCATGGTTATCCCTTTTTTGTGAAATAGGATTTTCTAATTAGTTTATCCCCTCTGAAAAGAGCGATGCTGACCAAAAGGACTTCATCAGGTTCACATTCCTGCTAGGTTTGGCATAAGAGAGGAAAGTGGATTTTAACACTCCTTTTAAACACCCCCAGATGACTCCAGGTTCCCTATAAAAGACATCGGAGACCACTGGGGCCGCTGCGTTATTCTGTTGCGACAAAACCCAAAGGAAGCAGTGTGGTTCTGCAAAGATGAATGGATCTATTGTAGCATATGTTTTGGTCGCAGTGAATGCGTTCGTCATTAAGGGGTCATAAAGCCTCTTTTGGCTTCTGCAAAATTTTATTCTAAATGCAAAACTTGCATTCTGAATAGAGGCTATTGCTTGGGCCTATATTTTTGAGAGCCCCGTGGTGCAGAGTGGTAAACGTGCGGTACTGCAGTCCTAAGCTCTGCTCACGACCTGAGTTCAATTTCGGTGGAAGCTGGGTTCAGGTAGCCGGCTCAAGGTTGATTCAGCCTCCCATCCTTCCGAGGTCAGTAAAATGAGTCCCCAGCTTGCTGGGGGGGAAGTGCAGATGTCTGGTGAAGGCAATGGCAAACCACCCCGAAAAAAGTCTGCCATGAAAACGTTGTGAAAGCAACGTCACACCAGAGTCGGAAACGACTGGTGCTTGCACAGGAGACTACCTTTACCTTTTATATTTTTAATTGAATTTGTAATAAATGTATATTTGGTTTCAAGTTTATCCACAGAACTCTTGGGCCCTTGTATTTAGATTTTCTTACATAAGAGAAGCCATGTTGGATCAAGCCAATGGCCCCTCCAGTCCAACACTGTGTCACACAGTGGCCCCAAAACCCAGGTGCCATCAGGAGGTCCATCAGCAGAGTCAGGACAATAGAAGTCCTCACACTGTTGCCACTCCCAAGTACCAAGAATACAGAGCATCACTTGCCCCAAAGTTCCAGTGATACACTGTGGCTAATAGCCGCTAATGGACCTCTACTCCATATTTTTATCCAATCCCCTCTTGAATCCTTAACCTTCTGGTTCTTAATACAATTGTTTTTTGGGGAGTGGAGGGGTTGCCTCCCCTTCCTTTGTCTACAGATTCTGTTCTCTACATTCCTGAACCTTATTTTGACAAGTGCAAATTCAGGAGTGTATAGAATGGATCCTGTGCAAGTTAGGGGCACCAAACTCACCAGAGATCTCCAGCTGATGGTCCTCTACATGCTCCTCACATTTGGGAAGGATTGGATAAGAACATAAGCACATAAGAGAAGCCATGCTGGATCAGGCCAATGGCCCATCCTGTCCAACACTCTGTGTCACACAGTGGTCAAAAAAATTATACACACACACACACATATACAGACTGTGGCTAATAGCCACTGATGGACCTCTGCTCCATATTTTTATCTAACCCCCTCTTGAAGCTGGCTATGCTTGTAGCCTCCACCACCTCCTGTGGCAGTGAATTCCACATGTTAATCACCCTTTTGGGTGAAGAAGGACTTCCTTCTGTTTTAACCCGAGTGCTCAGCAATTTCATTGAATGCCCACAAGTTCTTGTATTGTGAGAAAGGGAGAAAAGGATGTCTTTCTCTACTTTCTCCATCCCATGCATTATCTTGTAAACCTCTATCATGTCACCCCGCAGTCGATGTTTCACCAAGTTAAAGAGCCGCAAGCATTTCAACCTTTCTTCATAGGGAAAGTGTTCCAACCCTTTAATCATTCTAGTTGCCCTTTTCTGGACTTTTTCCAATGCTATAATATCCTTTTTGAGGTGCAGTGACCAGATATATGGGGTCCAAGTTATAGCCCAACTACGGCCATAGTTTTCCCAGGAAGAGGCTGCTAGGGGGAGGGATGAAGATATTGAAGAAGATATTGGATTTATATCCTGCCCTCCACTCCGAAGAGTCTCAGAGCAGCTCACAATCTCCTTTACCTTCCTCTCCCACAACAGACACCCTGTGAGGTAGGTGAGGTTGAGAGGGCTCTCACAGCAGCTGCCCTTTCAAGGACAACCTCTGCCAGGGCTATGGCTGACCCAAGGCCATGCTAGCAGGTGCAAGTGGAGGAGTGGGGAATCAAACCTGGTTCTCCCAGATAAGAGTCCACACACTTAACCACTACACCAAACTGGCTCTGAAAAGTTAACTCTATAAGTTCATCTTCATATTTCAGAAGAGAAATTTGCCCTTTATAAACTTTAGTCCATTATTCCACCTCATTCAGCTTTTATCAAAAATCACTAAATGTCCCCTTACTTTCCATTGTTTTTCAACGTAGTTTTGAAATTTCTCCCATTCCTTCTTGAACTTCTCCAAATCATAGTCTTTTAAAATTCTTGTAAGTTTGTCCATTTCACTCCATGACATAACTTTTAAGATTCAATCCCATTTTTCTGGTATTTTATTTTGCTTCCATAACTGCTCATACAATGTCCTTGCAGCTGTAAGCAGATACTACACCATCGTTCTATCTTGTTTCAGAAAACTTTCCATTTGTAATCCCAACAAAAAAGAGTCTGGAGACCTTTTGATGTCATAACCTAAAATTTTTGACATTTCTTTCTGAATCATTTGCCAAAATTGTTTTGCTTTTTCACAAGTCCACCACATATGGTAGAAAGATCCTTCATGTTTTTTACATTTCCAACATCTGTCTGACACCTGATTATTCATTTTTGCCAGTTTCTTAGGTGTCATGTACCATCTATACAGCATTTTAAAATAGTTTTCCTCAATGTTATAACATGTTGATATCTTCATAGAGTTCTTCCATAAGTACTCCCAAGATTCCATTTGTATTTCTTTGTTGAAATTGATTGCCCATTTTATCATTTGAGATTTAACTACTTCATCTTCTGTAGATCACTTCAATAGTAGTTTATAAATCCTTGAAATCAACTTTTCATTAACCTCCTACAGCAGTTTTTCCAATTCTGTTTGCTCCTATCTTATACCTTCATTTTTAATGTCCTGCTCCACCAAGTTCTTAATTTGTTGTAGTTGAAACCAATTATATTTATATTGTAATTCTTCAGCTGATTTTAGTCCCACCTTTCCTCCATGTATTTTTAATAGTTGATTTTACGTTAACCACATCCCTTCATTTGTTTCTGAGGATAATTTTATTATTTCAGTTGGCACAATCCATAGCGGCTTTCTCTCATCAGCATATTTTTTTATATTTTGTCCAAGTACTTAGCAAATTTCTTCTTATATAATGGGGTGAGAAAAAACCATCCATCTTATTTTTCCCATACAACATATAAGCATGCCAACCAGAAATATTTCCATGGCCTTCTAAAACCAACAGTTTCTTATTTAATAATGTCATCCATTCTTTAATCCATACCAAACACACTGCATCATGATACAATTTTAGATCCGGTAACTGAAAACCTCCCCTTTCTTTTGCATCGGTTAAAATTTTCATTTTGATCCTTGGTTTTCTTCCAGCCCATACAAATTCTGAAACTTTTCTTTGCCATTTGGTAAATTGTTTATTGTCCTTCACAATTGGAATTGTTTGAAATAAAAACATAATTCTTGGTAGAACATTCATTTTAATTGTTGCGATTCTGCCCAGCATCGACAAGTTCAATTTGTTCCATTTTATCAAATCTTCATCAATTTTCTGCCAAAGCTTTTCATAATTATTTTTATACAAATCTATATTTTTCATGGTAATGTCCACTCCTAAATATTTTACTTTTGAAGTGACTCGCACTCTGTTGCACTTTGCAGTTCCTCCAGTTGACTCTTAGTGATATTTTTACACAAGATTTTCGATTTTTCTTTATTTATATAAAAGCCTGCCAATTCTCCATACTCCTGTATTTTACGAAGCAGCGATGGTGTCACAGATAAGGGATTTCCATTAATAAACATTACATTATCAGTGAACGCTCTGTATTTATAAGAAAAACCTTTCAATTTCAACCCCTCTGTCTCTTTGTCGTCTTGTATTTGCCTAAGCAAAATCTCTAATGTCATTATAAATATCAACGGAGATAGAGGGCAACCTTGCCTTGTTCCTTTACCAACAATCATTTTCTCCGTCAGATCAGCTTTTATAAAGAGTCTTGCTTCTTGTTCAGTATATATCGCCTTAATCATTCTTATAAAATCTTCTCCTAATCCCAATTTCTCCATCACTCCATCACACATACTGTGAGCCTCTTAAAGCCCCCACATCCGGTCGACCAGCTTGGAGAAGGCATTTCTCTCTTTAAATGCATTCTTCAAGCCAAGCCAGCCAGTGGGTTGGGGAATGCACTTAACATTAAAGTTGCTTTCTTTCTACCTCTCCCTCCCTCCCTGTCATGCAGCTCTCAGACATCTGATGTTTATTCTATGTGGCTCTTATGTGAAGCAAGGTTGGCCTTCTCGGGGCTATGGGATCTTTCAGGGAAGGATTGAGGAAATAATGGAGAGGGGATAACTTGCCCCCCAAGTCCTTGAGGGGAAGTCTCCCATGCCTTCTCCAAGCTGGCCGACAGCATGGTGGGGGCTTCAAGAGCCACACAATATGTGTGAAAGAGCCACATGTGGCTCCCGAGCTGCAGTTTGGCCACCCCTGCCATAAGAACATAAGAGAAGCCATGTTGGATCAGGCCAATGGCCCATCCAGTCCAACACTCTGTGTCACATAAGAACATAAGAGAAGCCATGTTGGATCAGGCCAGTGGCCCATCCAGTCCAACATTCTGTGTCACATAAGAACATAAGAGAAGCCATGTTGGATCAGGCCAATGGCCCATCCAGTCCAACACTCTGTGTCACATAAGAACATAAGAGAAGCCATGTTGGATCAGGCCAGTGGCCCATCCAGTCCAACATTCTGTGTCACATAAGAACATAAGAGAAGCCATGTTGGATCAGGCCAATGGCCCATCCAGTCCAACACTCTGTGTCACATAAGAACATAAGAGAAGCCATGTTGGATCAGGCCAGTGGCCCATCCAGTCCAACACTCTGTGTCACATAAGAACATAAGAGAAGCCATGTTGGATCAGGCCACTGGCCCATCCAGTCCAACACTCTGTGCCACAGAAGAACATAAGAGAAGCCATGTTGGATCAGGCCACTGGCCCATCCAGGCCAACACTCTGTGTCACATAAGAACATAAGAGAAGCCATGTTGGATCAGGCCACTGGCCCATCCAGTCCAACACTCTGTGTCACATAAGAACATAAGAGAAGCCATGTTGGATCAGGCCACTGGCCCATCCAGGCCAACACTCTGTGTCACAGAAGAACATAAGAGAAGCCATGTTGGATCAGGCCAATGGCCCATCCAGTCCAACACTCTGTGTCACATAAGAACATAAGAGAAGCCATGTTGGATCAGGCCAATGGCCCATCCAGTCCAACACAGTGGCCAAAATAACTCAAACCCAAGTGTCATCAAGAGGTCCACCAGTGGGGCTAGAAGCCATACCACTGTGCCCCCCTCCCCCAAGCACCAGAATACAGAGCGTCACTGCCCCGGAGAGTTCTAACAACAAGCTGTGGCTAATAGCCACTGACGGACCTCTGCTCCATATGCTTATCCATTCCCCTCTTGAAGCCTCTCCCTTTTCTGTTTTACTTAAGATCTGTATAGTTATTGATTCACTGAGCACATGGAGATTGTATCCAGTGATTTTACACACACACACACGTATCATTGTTATGTTTCTGCTACTTGTAGTGAATGTTGTTCGTTTGCATGACGCATGCCTAATGAGTCAGAAAGTCGAGCCGGGAATAGGTGTGCCCTCAAGGAAGTCCTACATGTGGAGAGAAATCAAATCAGATGCTAAACTGTGCTTTTTGTTTGAATAACTTTTTAAAAAACCACTATTACCTTGACATAGTTTTGAAGTATTGAAATTGGGGAGGCGGGAAAAATCCCTATGCTGGGAAGGAGAGAACAGAATGCTATGGTTCCCAGCCAGGGGTGGAATTCTAGCAGGAGCTTCTTTGCATATTAGGCCACACCTCCCTGATGTAGCCAATCCTGAAAGAGCTTACAAAAAAGAGCCTTGTAAGCTCTTGGAGGATTGGCTACATCAGGGGGGTGCGGCCTAATATGCAAAGGAGCTCCTGCTAGAATTCCACCCCTGTTTTCAGTCATCCATAGCGTGCAGAGCTTTCCTACTTTCACTCCTGCAGCCCTTTCCATCTCCTGGAAAGATTATTTCTTGGAATCTGTGCAGAGAAGGAGTCCCGTAGGTCTGTGGCCTGGAGTGAAAAGGAATGGGGGGGGGGGTAAATCAACCCCACGTCCTCAGCAGAACTGTGTTCCACACTTCCAGAACTGTGAAAGAGGAAAGAGGTGTTGGCAGAACGACCGGCACGGCAACAGTGCACAACCTGATTAAATAGTCGAGAAACGTTTATTTAGGAACGAACGTACTTGATAGGAAAGAGGAGAGACAGAGAGAGGTTCCTAGCTGCATCTCTTGCTGTAAGAGAAAGAGAGACTGAGTGAAGGACTTCTGAGAAGAAAAAGCAAATTGCCCTAAGATTGCCCTAATCATCTTCGAGTACATGAAGGACTGTCATATAGAGGATGGTGCGGAATTGTTTTCTGTGACCCCAAGAAGGTAGGACCAGGACCAGTGGGTTGAAATTAAATCAGAAGAGTTTCCGACTCAACATTAGGAAGAACTTCTATCTTGAAAGTTAGAGTGGTTCCTGAATGGACAGGCTTCCTTGGGAGGTGGTGGGCTCTCCTTCCTTAGAGTTGTTTAAACAGAGGCTAGATGGTAAGGGTCTGGAGACCGTGCTGTGAGCGATGGTTGGAGGAGCTGGGTACATTTAACCTGGAGAGGTGATGACTGAGGTGATATGATCATTATCTTCAAGTACTTGAAGGGCTGTCACATGTGGAATTGTTTTATATTGCCCCAGAAGGTTGGGGAAAAAACCAGCGGGGTGAAATTAAATCAAAGGCGTTTCCAGCTAAATATTAGGAAGAACTTCGTGACCGTTAGAGCGGTTCCTCAGTGGAACAGGCTTCCTCGGGAGGTGGTGGGCTCTCCTTCCTTGGAGGTTTTGAAACAGAGGCTAGATGGCCATCTGACAGCAAGGCTGATCCTGTGAACTTTAGGGGAAGGTATTTGTGAATTTCCTGCATTGTGCAGGGGGGGGGGTCCTTTTCAGCTCCGTGATTCTAAGCTGAGCTGAGGTTCCAAGAGCTCGACGTTAACCCAAACGTGGCTGCAGCACATTCCAAGGAATGCGGGTGTCACGGCCAACGTTGCAAGAGGTTTCTGAGCTGGACAGCTACTCTTTCTTTTTTTTTTTCCGTCCAAAGCCTGTGTTCAAATGGGATTTTTTTTTTTAATGCGTCGGTAATCTGGCTTCAGCAGGTGCTTAGCCTGGCCTCCAGAGGCACTGCAAGTTTTGAAAGCATTACCGTTAAGCTCAAAAAGATTGACGGAGAGTGCTTCTGTGGAAGTGAGTTTCAGAGTAGTTTCCCCCAGAGAACTGCAGACTCTCCTCTGACCCCCACACAGCGCTGCTACCTGCAGCCAGGGGTCGTTTTGTAGAAAAATAGGTGGTGGAGCTCATTAGCATAACTCATTAGCCTATGCTGCCCCCCCCACCATCCAAAAGCAACCCGATTCAAGAAAGGAGAACCCCAGGCAAGTGAGGCCTGCATGGGCTGACTAGAGATCCAGCCAGCCCAAGCAGGCCTCGCTCACCTGAGCCTCTCTTTGCCCCCTCCCACACACACACGGTGAAAAGGCCAGCAAGCCACCCGCCACCCAAAATCACATAAGTGGAGAAAGGGTGGTGCAGGCTTCCCCAGGAGTTAATGAGGGCTGCTGAGGGTGTGGCAAAGCCCCTGGTGGCTGGCTGGCTGCCTGCTCTCCTGATCCAGGAATTGTTATGCAGCTGCACCTGCTATTCAATGGACAAGGTAGGTAGGTTGGAGAGCCAGTTTGGTGTAGTGGTTAAGTGTGCGGACTCTTATCTGGGAGAACTGGGTTTGATTCCCCACTCCTCCACTTGCACCTGCTAGCATGGCCTTGGGTCAGCCATAGCTCTGGCGGAGGTTGTCCTTGAAAGGGCAGCTGCTGTGAGAGCCCTCTCCAGCCCCACCCACCTCACAAGGTGTCTGTTGTGGGGGAGGAAGGGAAAGGAGATTGTGAGCCTCTTTGGACTCTTTGGAGTGGAGGGCAAGATATAAATCCAATATCTTCATATACCTCACAGGGTGTCTGTTGTGGGGGAGGAAGGTAAAGGAGATTGTGAGCCGCTCTGAGACTCTTTGGAGTGGAGGGCGGGATATAAATCCAATATCTTCATCTACCTCACAGGGTGTCTGTTGTGGGGGGGGGGGAGGAAGGGAAATGAGATTGTGAGCTGCTCTGAGACTCTTTGGAGTGGAGGGCGGGATATAAATCCAATATCTTCATATACCTCACAGGGTGTCTGTTGTGGGGGAGGAAGGTAAAGGAGATTGTGAGCCGCTCTGAGACTCTTCGGAGTGGAGGGCGGGATATAACTCTAGTATCTTCATCTACCTCACAGGGTGTCTGTTGTGGGGGAGGAAGGGAAAGGAGATTGTGAGCCGCTCTGAGACTCTTCGGAGCAGAGGGAGGGATATAAATCCAATATCTTCATCTACCTTGTCCATATCTTCATCACAGCGTGTCTGTTGTGGGGGAGGAAGGAAAGGAGATTGTGAGCCTCCCTGAGACTCTTTGGAGTGGAGGGCGGGATATAAATCCAATATCATCTTATCATCATCATAGGTGGGGAGGAGGAGGGAGAACCCTCAGAAAAGTTCAGGAGCTGCCTTCCTGTGAGCTCCTGCTGAATTCAAGGCCTGCCTGCAGCCGAATTACCCCAGAAACTAGACCATTCCTTCACTCAACTCTGTTCATAGCACCATAGAATGGTTGAGATGGAAGGGGCCATGGAGACCATCTAGTCTAACCACCCCCCTGCTCAAAATGCAGGATCAGTTGAAAGCATTGCTGACCAGCGTTCATCTAGCTGCCGCTTCGTAGACCGATGCAAATATATGCCATCTCACAATCCTGAAAAACAGATCACAATTCAAAAATTCTTACGGAATTCAATTAATATCAGAATCCATTCAGTATGGGATACACACAATGCAAAGCTGTCTTGAAGGCATAGAAAGTCCTCTCAAAGTGTCATAGTGCTTCTTAATGAACACGAGTAATTAAGTCCAAAATTCTTTGAACACAATTTCAATGTGATTTTCATAGCAAAATTCATAGACTACGAAGCTGGTAATCACCGTCTTTTATGTGGTTCTCAAAGCCCCTCACAATGGGGTGTCTCAGAATTAGAGACGCCCCATTGTGGGGGGCTTTGAGAACCACATAAAAGATGGTGATTACCAGCTTCGTATTCTATGAATTTTGCAGTGAAAACCACATTGAAATGGTCTTCAGCGAATTTTGGACTTAATCACTGGCGTGCATCAAGAAACACGATGATGCCTTGAGAGGGTGTTCTACGCCTTTAAGACGTCTTTGCGTAATGTCAATCATACATTGAATGAATTTTGATATTCATTGAATTATATAAGAACTTCTGAATTGTGATTCGAAACTGTCCGGACGCTGGGTCCCAGGTCCCGTCACCGTCCTGGCCCCTTTCCCCCCTCCCCCAGGGCGCCAGGGCGGAGGGTACCCAGCCGGACGAGGATCCAACCGACACCAGTTCCAGACTCAGGGGAGAGGCGGGGGACGTCCCCTAATGGTCTAAGGCAGCCGCCTCCCTTGAAGATGAAAGGGTAGGGCTCCGGGAGGCCTGCAAGTGCCCAGCTGGCGGCAATAAAGCTGAGGTACCTGAAGTGGGAGGAGGTGGGGGAAGCTCAGAAGAAATGCATTTTAAGGGAAGGAAACAGCCGAGGAGGAAGAGCACGGTACGGTCGAAATGAAGGGGACAGAGAGAGAAGCCAGGCATGACCAGAGAGTGCGAGGGGAGCCGTTGGGGACAAGGTGAAGTCAACCCCCTCCCCCAGCTGCCCGGTCTGAGGCATACCTTTCTCCCTGCAAATATGCCCTGGAGCAGCCACCTGACCCCTCCCGAGGTTCGTGACCCCCAACTCCTGACAGAAACCAACCCCCCCCACCCCGTCCCTTGAAAAATTGTCTACCACAAAACCAGTCCCTGGTGCCAAAAAGGTTGGGGACCGCTGCTCTAAGTGACAGGCCTCATTTTGGGCAGGAGCTCCCAGAACCATAAGAACATAAGAGAAGCCATGTTGGATCAGGCCAACGGCCCATGTGTGTCACACAGTGGCAAAAAAAATTTATATATACACACACACTGTGGCTAATAGCCACTGATGGACCTGTGCTCCATATTTTTATCTAAACCCCTCTTGAAAGTGGCTCCAGTACCTCTAAATTTAATTGTGCTCTTTCTTTCTTTAACCCCCCCTCCCCCTCAGAAAAAAAATACTTGCTTCCGGGTGCCATTGTTCAAACCCTCGGTGAGAATTTTGCTGAAAGTTTCGACAAGCTTTCTAATATTTTCGCCCACAAAAAAGAAAAAAGCGGCGGGGGGGGGGAATAATCAAAACATATAAAGCGAGACAGATGGAAACCTTCATCATGCCGCTGTGGCTATTATAAGAGAAAGTGATTTTAAAAGTATGTGGGGAATAAGGTTTTATTAGGACAGTTCTAATTCAAGAAGCATTTTAAGGTCGATGCTGAGCTGATGCAATTTTCGGTACACCTTCCGGTGATGTCAGGGATGTGTGGCATATGTAAATGAGTTGTGCTAATGAGCTTTGGCACCTCCTTATCTATGAAATGGCCCCTGGTCAAGAGAGCCATCCTGTCCCCCCCTCCACCTCCTCTTCTCCAAACTGAACATGACCAAGTCCCTCAGCCTTTCCTCCTAGGGCTTCGTCTCCAGGCCATCCTTACCACTCCCTCTGGACCTGCTCCATTCCATCCACACCCTTCTTGAAGCGAGGCCTCCAATCAAAGAGAAAAAAATAGATATAAAGAGAATGAAAAAGTCGGCCTTTGTTTTTCATGGAGGGTTATAGTTCTTAACATGTTGGTTTATGATCTTGGGAAATGGTGATCTTCACCAATCACCCGCTCTCACCCCTAACCTACCTCAAAGCATTGTTGGGAAGATAAAATGGGAAAAGAAGTACCAGGTAACAACATCCCGGGCTCATTGGAAGCAGGGTAGGTTAGATTGTCATATGGGGACATGCTCCCATTGGCAGCAGAGGACAGGACTCGCAATAATGCATTTAAATTAAGGGTGGTAAGGTACCAGCTGGATATTAGGAAAACCATTTTTTACAGTCAGACCGATTTCCCGCTAGCCTTATCTCGCTCTCACTCTCCTCAGCGGGGGCTTCCGTCAGATTTCGCACTGATGGTTTGGTGTAGTGTAGTGTAGTGTAGTGTAGAGTGGTTAAGTGTGTGGACTCTTATCTGGGAGAACCGGGTTTGATTCCCCACTCCTCCACTTGCACCTGCTGACATGGCCTTGGGTCAGCCATAGCTCTGGCAGAGGTTGTCCTTGAAAGGGCAGCTGCTGGGAGAGCCCTCTCCAGCCCCACCCACCTCACAGGGTGTCTGTTGTGGGGGAGGAAGGGAAAGGAGGTTGTGAGCCGCTCTGAGACTCTTCAGAGCGGAGGGCGGGATATAAATCCAATATCTTCATCTACCTCACAGGGTGTCTGTTGTGGGGGGGGGGAAGGGAAAGGAGATTGTGAGCCGCTCTGAGACTCTTCGATGTGGAGGGCGGGATATAAATCCAATATCTTCATCTACCTCACAGGGTGTCTGTTGTGGGGGAGGAAGGTAAAGGAGACTGTGACTGCTCTGAGACTCTTTGGAGTGGAGGACGGGATATAAATCCAATATCTTCATCTACCTCACAGGGTGTATGTTGTGGGGGAGGAAGGTAAAGGAGACTGTGACTGCTCTGAGACTCTTTGGAGTGGAGGACGGGATATAAATCCAATATCTTCATCTACCTCACAGGGTGTATGTTGTGGGGGAGGAAGGTAAAGGAGACTGTGACTGCTCTGAGACTCTTTGGAGTGGAGGACGGGATATAAATCCAATATCTTCATCTACCTCACAGGGTGTCTGTTGTGGGGGAGGAAGGGAAAGGAGATTGTGAGCCGCTCTGAGACTCTTCGGAGTGGAGGGCGGGATATAAATCCAATATCTTCATCTACCTCACAGGGTGTCTGTGTGGGGGAGGAAGGTAAAGGAGATTGAGAGCCGCTCTGAGACTCTTCGGAGTGGAGGAAGGGATATAAATCCAATATCTTCATCTACCTCACAGGGTGTCTGTTGTGGGGGAGGAAGGTAAAGGAGACTGTGACTGCTCTGAGACTCTTTGGAGTGGAGGACGGGATATAAATCCAATATCTTCATCTACCTCACAGGGTGTCTGTTGTGGGGGAGGAAGGTAAAGGAGATTGTGAGCCGCTCTGAGACTCTTCGAAGTGGAGGGCGGGATATAAATCCAATATCTTCATCTACCTCACAGGGTGTCTGTTGCGGGGGAGGAAGGGAAAGGAGATTGTGAGCCGCTCTGAGACTCTTCGAAGTGGAGGGCGGGATATAAATCCAATATCATCTTCATCTTCTTTCTGCCCCAAGGCTGCAACTCACTCCACCTCTTTTGCGCAGCAAACAAGATCCTCTAAAAACTAGTTTCTGTTTGCTGCGGGAAAAGGGCAAAGCTAGTTGCAGCCCCAGGGCAGATAGTGCGAAATCTGACGGAAGCCCCGTGGAGAAGAGGAGCATGAGAGCAGCGTAAGGCTAGTGGGAAATTGTTGTTCAACGGTGGAGTCAGCTATCAAGGGAGGTGGTGAGCTCCTGCTTACGGGCTGTCTTTAAACAATGGCTGGACAAACGTTTGCCAGGGATGCTTTAGCTGATCCTGCATTGAGCAGGGGGGGCGGACTAGATGGCGCGTATGGCCCCTTGCAACTCTGCGATTCTATGATTCTGTGACAGCAGCACTGAAGATTCATGTCTCTCAACCATCTCAGCTGAAGAACCTATTAGCACAATCCTTGACAGAGTTCATAAAAGGGTGTAACTGTTTAGGCGGTGGCAGCAAGTGGTTTCAAGTCACAGCTGACTTATGGCAACCCCGTAGGGTTATCAAGGCAAGGCATGTCCAGAGGTTGTTTCCCATAGCCTGCCTCTGCATCACTGAAGATCTCCCATCCAAATACTAGCCCAGGCGGCCTAACAGGCAAAAGGTGTGCGACCTAATAGGCAAGAGAGCTTCTGCTAGAATTCCACCCCTGGTTCTCTCTAAGCTGAGTTAGTGTGAGCTAGCTCACAAATTTTTAGCCTCTGGCTCACACATTTTTGTCTTAACTCAGGAAGGATGACCCCAGAGCAAACTAATGTATGCTGTAACCAAATCACTCGCTCACCACTTTAATGCCAGTAGCTCACCAAGTAGAATTTTTGGTCACAAGGCTCCACAATTTAGAGGGGGGCATTGCACATAACTGACCCATGGGGGATCAGACTTCTTTTGAACAATTCCACCTTTTTACTAGCACTGGTTCTTGTTTTGCAGATGAACCCTGCCAGGGAGACAAATCGATTTTCTGCCAGATGGAGGTGCTGGCCCGCTACTGCTCCATCCCGGGCTACAAAAAACTCTGCTGCGAATCCTGCAGCAAGCACAGCAGCACCCTTCCTCCCCCTTTCCTTAGCGAAGCTGCCGAGACCGAAGAAGACATGATGGCCAACCCCAGGGATGTACCCAAAACGTGGGACTCCCCCACTTCTTTAGTCCCTCCTCGCTCTGAGTCTGCGCTGGTGAGACGAGTCCCTTTAAGCCGAGTCTCCCCTGTGGAAGAAGAAGCGCACGCGCTCGTTCCTCCATCCCACAGCAGGGCCCGAGCGGCTGACCGGCCCCCAAGGAGAGTTCGTGATCAAGCAAGGAATAAGACTTCTGGGGCCCTCACGATGCCACACCAGCCTCCTACCAAGAGCGAGCGTCTTGCAAACCGCAGCTCCTCGGCCTTGCTAGAGACCGATCCTGGCGCGGCGCCGAGGAGCCGTTCGGCAACTGCTGCCCCGAACCGAACCGCGAGGAAATTGGAGAGGCAGGCTGACAGGCAGCAAGCTTTGAGGCCTTCTGCTGTGGAAAGATGAGACAGAGAGCAAATTAAAAGGGAGAGGAGGAAAGCAGAGACATTGTTTCATGTTCCTTTGTTCCGGGTACCCAGGGTACATGCGAACTTTTCAAACGTAAGCTTTCTCGATAGACTGATTCCTTTTTAAATTTTATTTTAAGGAAAGTGCTGGATTCACTTTCCAGTGGCTTTCGTGCTTCCCTCCTTCCTCCTCCTCCTCTCCCAATATCCGGCTAATCCTTCGGTGCTTTGAAATAAAGCACCAAAGAAAGGTTACACGAAACAAGTAGCCGAATGGGTTCGGCTGCGGTTTCCGGTGCTCAGAAATCTATGTTGCACATCGGCTGCTTTTTAATTATTATTATTATTATTAATTTAAAAAAGAAAGAGGTTTAATTTGAGACGGGAGCAGGGTGGGAAGCTGCCTAATTTACCAAAGTTTACACTTCTTGGGGATTTTTTTTTTTAACTGCAGAACAACAGAGTCCATCGGAACTGTACTGATAATTTATCTCGATAAACCAGTGACACATTGTATGGTTGGATTTGCAGCTTTCGTGTACATAGTGTATATTATCGAAACAAAAAAAAAATCAGTATTATTTTTCAGAGTTCTTTGCATCGCTCTGTTGTCTGTTTACAGGTGTGACATTTCCATGATCACGCTTTGGTGCCTGCCGTTTAGTTCTGCCTTGTTTACATTCCTTCTGACTGGGATGCAAAGAGCATTGTGCACATTTCCCAGGCTTCTGTGGATAGAAGCATAGACACATAGAGCTGGAAGGGATCTCAAGGGTCATTTAGCCCAACCCCCTGCACAATGCAGGAAATTTACAACTACTCCCTCTCCCCCAGTGACCTCAGCTGTATCTCCAGAAGGCCAAAAAGAAAAAGAAAACCTGCACCAGGATCCCTGGGCCAGTCTGTGCTGGAGGAAAATACCTCCAGCGTTTTATTTTGTTTTCGTTCAGAATCATTTTATTTCCGAAATCGTATACAAGATAGCAAATACCCAAAGCCAAAATGGACAGTTTGCAAATAGATTGTTACAGGTTAATATAAGATATAAAAACGATTGGCACTTATCAATGGCAAACCAATAAACTAGATTTAATTTTAATTTAATTTGCAATTTGTTCCCCGCCCTGTCCCCCAAAGCGGGCTCAGGGCGGCTTACGACATTGAAACATCGCAATAACAATAAATAAAACATATCAAAGGGGAGGGACGGTGGCTCAGTGGTAGAGCATCTGCTTGGGAAGCAGAAGGTCCCAGGTTCAATCCCTGGCATCTCCAAAAAAAGGGTCCAGGCAAATAGGTGTGAAAAACCTCAGCTTGAGACCCTGGAGAGCCGCTGCCAGTCTGAGAAGACAAGACTGACTTTGATGGACCAAAGGTCTGATTCAGTATAAGGCAGTTTCATATGTTCATATGTTGAACACCACGAATTTAAGATATCTCATAAATATAATACGTACAGATTAAAATAAGAAGACCATGACACCAACAATAGTACAGACTGAGGCCATAGTTCAGCAGCTGGTACAATTTCACTTAGCACAGCTTCAAGTCATTGACGCCACTTAACGTAAGGTTGTAACTCACACCCTTGACCCAATTTAGGCGCGCCCTGTCCAAAAATGCCACAAGCAAAATAATCTAGAAAAGGGGACCACGGAAGAAGAAGGGTATTCCTGCAACCTGGTCTCATCCTACCGCCCATATTGTGAGCAGTTTTATCCAAGATAAAATATTCCCAGCGCTTACCAGACAACTAAAGAGGGAGGCGAATTTACCCCCCACTTTGCCACAGCGAGCGGCAAGGATATCAACTCCTTCTTCTGCTCAGATATCTTAAAGTCCTCCCAGAGATTGAGAAGGCAAATTTTCGGGGATTAGCATTTCCATGAGCACAGAAAGGGTCACAAAAGCCAAGCACTGGCTCAGTTTGATGTAGTGGTTAAGGGTTCGGACTCTTATCTGGGAGAACCGGGTTGGATTCCCCACTCATAAGAACATAAGAGAAGCCACGTTGGATCAGGCCAATGGCCCATCCAGTCCAACACTCTGTGTCACATAAGAACATAAGAGAAGCCATGTTGGATCAGGCCAATGGCCCATCCAGTCCAACACTCTGTGTCACATAAGAACATAAGAGAAGCCATGTTGGATCAGGCCAATGGCCCATCCAATCCAACACTCTGTGTCACATAAGAACATAAGAGAAGCCATGTTGGATCAGGCCAATGGCCCATCCAGTCCAACACTCTGTGTCACATAAGAACATAAGAGAAGCCATGTTGGATCAGGCCAGTGGCCAATCCAGTCCAACACTCTGTGTCACATAAGAACATAAGAGAAGCCATGTTGGATAAGGCCAGTGGCCAATCCAGTCCAACACTCTGCATCACATAAGAACATAAGAGAAGCCATGTTGGATCAGGCCAGTGGCCCATCCAGTCCAACACTCTGTGTCACATAAGAACATAAGAGAAGCCACGTTGGATCAGGCCAATGGCCCATCCAGTCCAACACCCTATCACACAGTGGCCAAAAAAGATCAGGTGCCATCAGGAAATCCTCCAGTGGGGCCAGGACACTAGAAGCCCTCCCACTGTGCCCCTCCCAAGCACCAAGAATACAGAGCATCACTGCCCCAGACAGAGAGTTCCAACGATACCCTGTGGCTAATAGCCACTGATGGACCTCTGCTCCATATATTTATCCACTCCTCCACTTGCACCTTCTGGAATAGCCTTGGGTCAGCCATAGCTCTTGTAGGAGTTGTCCTTGAAAGGGCAGCTGCTGTGAGAGCCCTCTCAGCCCCGCCCACCTCGCAGGGTGTCTGTTGTGGGGGGGAAGGTAAAGGAGATTGTGACCGCTCTGAGATTCAGAGTATAGGGCGGGATATAAATCCAATATCATCATCATCAACTATCATCATCATCCTTTCATGCCCTCCCTCTCACCACCTGCCAAAATTCACAGAATCAGGATGACTATCAGATAGTCATCAACCCTCTGCTTAAAAACCTCCAAAGAAAGAGAGCCCACCATCTCCGGAGGAAACCTGTTCCACTGAGGAACTGCTCTAATGGTCAGGAAGTTCTTCCTGATGCTTAAAAGTTCTTCCTCTGCTTAAAAACCTCCAAAGAAAGAGAGCCCACCATCTCCCGAGGAAACCTGTTCCACTGAGGAACTGCTCTAATGGTCAGGAAGTTCTTCCTGATGCTTAAAAGTTCTTCCTCTGCTTAAAAACCTCCAAAGAAAGAGAGCCCACCATCTCCCGAGGAAACCTGTTCCACTGAGGAACTGCTCTAATGGTCAGGAAGTTCTTCCTGATGTTTACCAAAGACTAATTCAATTTAATTTCAACCTGTTGGTTCTGGTCTAAGACCTTTCGTGCCGACAGATGTGTTTCTGCACACTCATTAGGAGTCACCGGAGAATATTAGAATATTAAGGAGTCACCGGATGGTCTCTTCCAACAAATGTTTCTTGGTTTGCATCAGAGGTTCCCCTCCTGCTTTATGAAGGGTACAAAGAAGCGCAGTGGAAGGTCAAGAGGAGAAACCCACTGATGCAAGTGGAAGTTCTGCTCTTGGCTCTTTGAGTCCCAGAGATCGGCATTTTTTTAAATCAAAGATAATCTCATGTTTTGGTGTTATTAGGAAGGCGTTTGGTCTCTTCCGCACCAGAGAACTTAGGGAATGAGAAAGTTGCAAAGTGTGTGTCATGTGATGTCGTTTGTGCCATTTATGGCAAAGCAGCTGATGCGTGCTTGTAGAGAAGGGCAAAATGCCTCCGTGCGCCTCTGGCGGCAACCACCCGAGCTAGCACCCAGGTCTACAGTTTATGTGGCTTTGCTGAGGTCTAGACCAGCAGTACTTTCTTCTGTTGCCCGTGTCACGCTTGCACTAACACAGTTTCACAGGGCTGGCTGTGGGTGGGATATGCGCGCACCATCAGAAGTGTGCTGCAGACTCAAGTGGCACGACAAATTCAAGAGCAGCCTCTGCGGTTGACGTTGTGCATGGATGCAAGTTCCAGGACCAGCTCCAGTGCTAGCTTGCCCCACCCTCCCGAACCACACTGTACCTCTTTTTCCAAACAGGTGAGTTCCATCACCAGATCCTGCTGCAGTGCCCACAACACCTCCAATGTAAACAGACCCTCAGGTGGAGGAAGTGGACTATTGGTGCTCCCCACCGAGACCTGAAAGGGGCTCGAGTTGTGGAAGAGTATCAGGAACTTCTCCTGCACAAGACCCATTGGAGGAGCGTCATCATTCAGTGGTGGAGGACCTATAGAAAGTCCTAAGATGAGTCCATAGTGCATGAGTCCATAGAGATCCAGTTTGGTGTAGTGGTTAAGTATGTAGACTCTTATCTGGGAGAACCGGGTTTGATTCCCCACTCCTCCACTTGCACCTGCTGGAATGGCCTTGGGTCAGCCATAGCTCTGGCAGAGGTTGTCCTTGAAAGGGCATCTGCTGTAAGAGCTCTCTTAGCCCCACCTACCTCACAGGGTGTCTGTTGTGTGGGGAGAAGATATAGGAGATTGTAAGTCGCTCTGAGTCTCTGAGGAGGAGTCTCTGCAGTCTCCTTCTTCTTTCCCAGGAAAGGAACTCAAGTAGCTGGTGATGTGGAGAGCCCCTCTGGTATAGTAGTTAATTGTCTAGACTCTTATCTGGGAGAACCGGGTTTGCGTTCCCACTCTTCCACTTGCAGCTGCTGGAATGGCCTTGGGTCAGCCATAGCTCTGGCAGAGGTTGTCCTTGAAAGGGCAGCTGCTGTAAGAGCTCTCTTAGCCCCACCTACCTCACAGGGTGTCTGTTGTGTGGGGAGAAGATATAGGAGATTGTAAGTCGCTCTGAGTCTCTGAGGAGGAGTCTCTGCAGTCTCCTTCTTCTTTCCCAGGAAAGGAACTCAAGTAGCTGGTGATGTGGAGAGCCCCTCTGGTATAGTAGTTAATTGTCTAGACTCTTATCTGGGAGAACCGGGTTTGATTTCCCACTCTTCCACTTGCAGCTGCTGGAATGGCCTTGGGTCAGCCATAACTCTCACAGAGATGTCCTTGAAAGGGCAGCTGCTGTGAGAGCCCTCTCAGCCCCACCCACCTCACAGGGTGTCTGTTGTGGGGGGAGAAGTTACAAGAAAGTGTAAGTCACTCTGAGTCTCTGTTTCAGAGAGAAGGGTGGGGTATAAATCTGCAGTCTTCTTCTTTTCCAGGAAAGGAACTCAAGTAGCTGGTGGTGTGGAAAGCCCCGCTGGTATAGTGGTTAATTGTCTAGACTCTTGTCTGGGAGAACCGGGTTTGATTCCCCACTCCCCCACTTGCAGCTGCTGGAATGGCCTTGGGTCAGCCATAACTCTCTCAGAGCTCTCTCAGCCTCACTGTAGCGGGGAGGGGAAGGGAAGGGAAAGGAGATTGTAAGCTGCTCTCAGACTCCTTCAGGTCGTGAAGAGTGTGGTACAAATCCAACCTCCTCCCTCTCCTCCTCCTCTTTTTCTTCTTCTCTCCAACTGCAATCCTGAAGAGCTGTTGTCGTCAGCTATAGCCAGAGTAGACAATAACCAAACCAGCCAGCAATTTGACTCAATAAAGGGTAGTTACAGTATATCTTTATTCCTGGGACTTAGTTATTCAAAGGAAGGGCAGTGGGGCTGTGGTAGATCACAGGTTCACTCTTTGCTCTCTTCAGGTTTTAGGAGAAGCAGAAGGGACTGTGACTGGATAAAGTTTGACCTGAATCTGTATAACAGGGCCCCGAACCCTTTTGAGCCTACAGACACCTCCAAAACAGAGCAGTGGGCATCGTCACAAAATGGCTGCCGCAGGAAGCAAAGCCGACCACAAAATATCAGGGGGTGAGGTTATGTATAGCTCTAACAGTAACTCTTCAGCATTTCAGGCAGTCTTTTGAACGGCTGCAAGTCCCATTCAGGGGAGAGGAGGCGGGATAGAAGTTTGAATACCTTTTAATAGCATACCTATTAATCTGCACAGCCAATCAGAAACCCTACTGGCCAAAAGCGCCATCTCGCCCAGGGGTGGGGAACAATGGCTCTCCGGATTTCTTTTTTGCCTACAACTCCCATCAGCCCCAGCCATTGGCCATACTGACTGGGGCTGATGGGAGTTGTAGGCAAAAAAGAAATCCGGAGAGCCACTGTTCTCCACCCCTGATCTAGCCCCACCCACCTCCCGAAAACACATGGTGGGCACCAGGGCATTTTTTTTTTTGTAGCAGGAACTCCTTTGCATATTAGGCCACACGTCCCTGATGTGGCCAGTCCTCCAAGAGCTCACAGTAGGCCCTATACGAAGAGTTCTATAAGCTCTTGGGGGATTGGCTACATCAGGGAGGTGTGGCCTAATATGCAAAGGAGTTCCTGCTACAAAAAAGCCCTGGAGGGGACCAGGAAAGGTATTGGTGGGGACCCCAGCTGTGTATGCTCACAAAAACCATTGTATTTGCAGAATAACACATCTCATTCTTTCTCTATGGTGCTCACGCATAAGAAACGGTGAAAAGCGCAGTAGTTTTCCTTTCATTTTTTGGAATGGCCTGTTGATCACTTGGGGCACCAAAGAGCATCTCCACACCAGAGGAAGCCGAATTTAACAGTAGATGGAGCAGTGGTTGAAAATGAACTTCGGTTTCCCATTGGTTTTGAGGCGAGCGTGGGATTTGGTTTTTAGCAGCGTGTCTCCATGACTCCACAAACATGCATCTGACTGCAATAAACCATCTCCATTTTGGGAGCGGGAAATCGCTATCCACCTTCTTTACCGTGTCTGCTGGGTAGGCTCTCTCACCTGGGTTTTGCTGTAAAGTACTTGTACATAGGAATGAAACGTGAAGCTATTTATTAAAAGATTGTTACCGTTTTTGCTTTGCTATGCTAGTTTTTTTGTGGGGGGCAAATATTTCCGCTAAAAACTGTGCCTTCTTACTCTCAGTATTACAGTAAAGAATACAAGCGGGGCAGCGGCTCAGTGGTAGAGCATCCGCTTAAATGCCAAATGTCCTGATTTCGGTCCCCAATAAATACAATTGCCAAAAATTACATGAACCAAACCACCGGGTTATAATACAGTTCCAAGCCTCCAAGGAAAATGTGAGCAATGTTCCACACTCAAGAGCAGTATGTGTCAGACTTGGAACTTCAAAGTAAACGGACCATAGTTTGTAGCAGCTTAATCCATTTTATTTGAGAACTAGTTGTCTGTAGCAAGGACGGATTGGGATTGATACATTTCAACGGGGTACATTCTATTTTAACCTCTAACATCAAACGCTAAACATTAAAGTCATTCTTACACATTTGGGAGGCAACAGATGGTTCACAGGCTCCCTTATCTCTCTCCCAAGGAAGGAGCCCTGCTGGTTACCTTGAGGCGCGAGCTATCTTCAAAGCTCGGCTGCCTTTGTTGGGGCTAGGTTAGGCATTCCCATGGGAGCTGTTTATTGTTGCAACAGTGTTTGAAATGCAAGCTCTTTTCAAAGGGTTAGTAGAGTCATTCAAAATGGAGTTAGTTAGGGTAAGGGAACATGAACAGTTTAAAGCATTTTAAGCAAGTAAGTTACAATGTCGGACAGTATGTACATTAATTCTCCAGATGTGCGTCATTATACTTCCCATTTTGATAAATATCTTTGTCAAGAGATGCACGCGCAAGCTACTTAAGCCTTTACACTAAGGTTCTCGAGACTGTACATCAAGTTCAAAAAAATTTTTGTAATGCTCCTAGCCCAGTGGAAGAGTGCAGCCATTGTGTCGTTAACGTTATAGAAGATGCAAGGCTCCAGATAAAAGGAGCATTTAAAAAAAATATTTTGAGCTTGATGCATAGTCTTGAGCACCTTAGTGTTACAGACTTAAGTTGTTTACACGTGCATCTCTTGATAAAGATATTTATCGAAATGGGAAATATAACAATCCAGTGTTGTTTTGTAGAAAAATAGGTGGTGGAGCTCATTAGCATAACTCATTTGCATATGCCCCCCCACCAGCCAAAAGCACCCTGATGCAAAAAAAGAGAACCCTGGGTGAGCGAGGCCAGCTTGCCTGAGGCTCTCTTGGGCTGCCTCCCCCCCCACAGTCAAAAGGCCAGTAAGCCACCCACCACCCAAAATCACATAAGAAGCGGAGAAAGGGTGGCACAGGCTTCTCCAGGGGTTAATGAGGGCTGCTGGGGGCGTGGCAAAGGCCCTCTCCTGATCCAGGGATTGTTATGCAGCTGCACCTTCTATTCGATGGACAAGGTAGGTGGGAAGGAGGAGGGGGGCCATCAGAAAGGTTCAGGAGCTGCTCTCCTGTGAACTCCTGCTAAATCTGAGGCCTGATAACAATTGAAATTCCATTGAGAACTTACCCATTTCAGTCCCCAGCATCTCGAATTAAAAGGATCTAGTCGTAGGTGATGTGAAAGACCTCCGGTAGAGACCCCGGAGAGCAGCTGCCCTGCAGAGATAGTGCTAACTGACTTTCACAGGTCAATGCTCTGACTCTATTTCAGGAACTTTCATATGTTGGGAGTCCTGCATATATCTAGCACAGCCACAGTTCTAAGTGCTGGGCGAACCTGACTCCCAAGTTTCCATTCCTCCCACCAAAAGTTAAGCTCTGTCTGTGCAGCAGAGCTTTTTTTGTGGCAGGAACTCCTTTGCATGTTAGGCCACACCCCTCTGATGTAGCCAGTCATTTAAGAGCTTACCGTAGGCCCTGAACGAAGAGCCCTATAAGAGAAAGCTCTGCTGCTCAGGATTCTGAAGCTGCCATGGGATGGATGAAGAAGCCTACAAGGGGCATCAGGGTAAAACATCTAAGGAAGCAGGAGCTATTGTCTAGCTTTCTCCATCCCAGGGCTGACATCTGGGTTAACAACATACAAAGAGCCCTGCTGGATCAGACCAGTGGTCCATCTAGTCCAGCATCCTGTCTCACATAGCGGCCAACCAGTTCCTCTGGACGGCCAACAACAGGGCAGAGAGACTGAGGCCTTCCTCTCATAACAATATCAGAAGAGCCCTGCTGGATCAGACCAGTGGTCCATCTAGTCCAGCATCCTGTCTCACACAGTGGCCAGACAGTTCCTCTAGAGGGCGAACAACAGGGCAGAGAGGCTGAGGCCTTCATAAGAATGTCAGAAGAGCCCTGCTGGATGAGACCAGTGAGGGTCCATCTAGTCCAGGATTCTAGTCCAGGTCCATCTAGTCTCACATAGCGGCCAACCAGTTCCTCTGGAGGGCCAACAACAGGGCAGAGAGACTGAGGCCTTCCTCTCATAACAATATAATATAATAATAATAACTTTTATTTCTATCCCGCCCTCCCCGCCTAGGCGGCTCAGGGCGGCTAACAACAACTTACACATTAACATAAATAATAAAACTTTAAATTTAACAATTAAAATTAAACATAAAAACCAGTCAGTTAAATTAAAATACATGATTTTCATTAGACTAAATATATATGAGTATATCTGGCAGCGATAGAGCTGTTATGGCGCTGGTTCTGCCAGTTTAGGTAGTCTTATGGATGGCGGTTCTTACACCAAGCAACTCAGCAGTCAGTGTCATTATAGGCTTGCTTAAAAAGGGCGGCCTTGCAGGCCCTGCGGAACTGGCCGAGGTCCCGCAGGGCCCGCACCTCCTCCGGAAGCTGGTTCCACAATGCCGGTGCAGCCGCTGAAAAGGCCCATACTCTAGTATGTTGGAGTTTGACCTCTCTCGGCCCAGGGATGGTCATTTTGTTTTTACCCACTGACCTCAGTGCCCTCTGGGGTTCATATGGGGAGAGACGGTCCCTTAGGTAGGCTGGTCCTCGGCCATATAGGGCTTTAAAGGTGATAACCAACACTTTGTACTGGACTCGGTAGATAATTGGTAGCCAGTGCAGTCCGCGCAGCCCCGGCCGTATGTGCTCCCATTTCGAGAGCCCTAACAGTAGCCTGGCCGACGCGTTCTGCACCAGCTGTAACTTCCGAGTCCGGCACAGAGGTAGCCCCAAGTAGAGGGCATTACAGTAGTCCAATCTTGAGGTGACCGTTGCATGGATCACTGTTGCGAGGTCCCGGCGCTCCAGGAAGGGGGCCAACTGCCTTGCCCGCTTCAGATGGAAGAATGCTGACTTGGCAGTGGCTGCTATCTGGGCCTCCATTGATAATGAAGAGTCAGAAGAGTCCTGCTGGATCAGACCAGTGGTCCATCTAGTCCAGCATCCTGTCTTACACAGTAGACAACCAGTTCCTCTGGAGGGCCAACAACAACGCCTACTCACCAGGCGGGGCACATGTTAGACCTGATCTTCGCGGCGGGAATTTTAGTGGACGATATTACTGCTCAGACAGTGCCATGGTCGGACCACTATGCCCTTAAGGCTCGTATGAATATCCCACCCCAAGCCCGTTTAGGCGGCGAGCCTATTTTAGCTCGCCCGCGGAGCCAGATGGACCCCGAACGGTTCCAGATGGCTCTACGGGATCCCTGGCCCTCTGGCAACTCCCTTGATGACCTGGTGGAGTCCTGGAATGATAGGCTCTCCAGGGCCATCAATGAGATTGCACCTAGACGTCCTCTGCGCCCTCGCCTAAAGCTAGCACCCTGGTATAACCAGGAGTTGCGGCAATTAAAGCGAGGACTCAGACGACTAGAGAGGCAATGGCGGTGTACTCGAGACGAAGCAACTAGAACATCTTATAGAGAGTGTATGAAGTCCTATGAGATGGCAGTCAAAGCCGCAAAGAAAACATACTTTGCGGCTAAGATTGCATCTGCAACTTCGCGCCCGGCACAATTGTTCAACATAATTCGGACTCTTATAACGCTGCCACAGGGCAGCCCAAACGTTAGTCAATTGGAAATAGGCTGTGAGGCTTTTGCGAAATTTTTTGCAGATAAAGTCGCGTCGCTCCGCCGCGACACCCTCGCCATATTGGAGACAGTATCCGAACCCGAGGCTCCTTGCCTGTCTTCAGATTGTATTCTGGATGGTTTCGGCGCTCTCAGCTTGGAGGAAGTTGACAGGATCCTCTTGTCTGCACGCCCTACAACTTGCAATTCGGACCCTTGCCCCTCCTGGCTTATTAAATCTTGCCAGAGGGAGCTTAGGTATCCTATACGGGATATCATAAATAGATCCCTGATGGAAGGGCAATTTCCAACGCCTCTTAAGGAGGCAGTGGTCCGCCCCCTCTTAAAAAAACCAACACTGGATCCGGCCGAATTGGCACACTATCGGCCGGTCTCGAATTTACCCTTTTTGGGTAAACTCATTGAGAGGGCAGTGGCGTTGCAACTACAGAGTTTCCTGGAGGATGCTTCCGTCCTTGACTCCCATCAGTCGGGCTTCTGCCCGGGTCATGGGACGGAGACAGTGCTGGTCGCCCTGGTGGATGATCTCCAGCGGCATCTGGACCGAGGCGGCTCGGCGGTACTGATGCTGTTAGACCTGTCGGCAGCGTTCGACACGGTCAACCATCGGTTGCTGACTTGCCGTCTTGCCGACGTGGGGATTCAGGGGTTGGCTTTACAATGGCTTACCTCTTTCCTCAAAGGTCGGGGACAAAGAGTGGCGATTGGGGGTGAATTGTCCCAGAGATACCCGCTGGATTGCGGGGTCCCTCAGGGAGCAGTTCTATCCCGGACATCGTTTAACATCTATATGCGCCCTCTTACCCAGATTGCCCGGAGATATGGGCTGGGCTGCCACCAGTACGCTGATGACACCCAGCTCTATCTACTTATGGACGGCCGGCCTGCCTGTGTCCCAGAAAACCTGGACCTGGCATTGCAGGCCGTGTCTAGATGGCTCAGGCTGAGCGGGCTGAAGCTAAATCCGACGAAGACAGAGGTCCTTTGCCTGGGTCGCCGTGGTCCGGGGAGGGAGATTCTCTTACCGGCCCTCGACGGTGTGCCTCTGTCAGCGGCGCACAGGGTTAGGAGCCTGGGGGTGCTACTGGAGCCTACCCTAACTATGGAGGCCCAGATAGCAGCCACTGCCAAGTCCTCATTTTTTCATCTTAGGCAGGCAAGGCAGTTGGCCCCTTTCCTGGAGGGCGACGACCTGGCAACTGTGATCCATGCAACGGTCACCTCGAGGCTGGATTACTGCAATGCCCTCTACATGGGGCTGCCCTTGTGCCGAACCCGGAAGTTGCAGCTAGTGCAGAATGCCGCTGCCCGGCTGTTGTTAGGTCTCCCTAGACGGGAGCACATCCAGCCGGGGCTTCGGGGACTGCACTGGCTGCCGATAACATACCGAGTTCGGTACAAGGTGCTGGTTATGACCTTTAAAGCCCTTTATGGTCTGGGACCTGCCTACCTTAGGGACCGTCTCTCCCCACATGTCCCCCAGAGAGTGCTGAGGTCGGGGTCTCAGAACCTCCTTACAATCCCTGGGCCAAAGGAGGCCCGTCTGAAAGCGACCAGGGACAGGGCCTTCTCGATTGCAGCTCCCTGTTGGTGGAATCAGCTCCCGGAGGAGGTGAGGGCCCTGCGGAACCTTGAACAGTTCCGCAGGGCCTGTAAAACAACCCTCTTTCGGTTGGCATATAATTAACTGTGAGCAGAATGCCTGAATATTAAATCTTAAACATCAGATTACTGAATATTGGAAATTTGAAGGACTGATTTAAGGAATAGTAGCATAGTGTATATCGATGTGAGTTTTATGTATTTTTAGGTTTTTATGTATTTTATTGTATAATTTTAATCGTATTTAAATCGACCTCTGTTAGCTTTTATTGTTGTAAGCCGCCCTGAGCCCACCTCGGTGGGGTAGGGCGGGATATAAATCGAATAAAGTAAAGTAAAGTAAGTAAGCAAGGCAGAGAGGCTGAGGCCTTTACAAGAGCATCAGAGAAGAGTCCTACTTGATCAGACCAGTGGTCCATCTAGTCCAGCCTCCTGTCTCGCATAGCGGCCAACCAGTTCCTCTGGAGGGCCAACAACAAGGCAGAGAGGCTGAGGCCTTTACAAGAACATCAGAAGTGTCCTGCTGGATCAGACTAGTGGTCCATCTAGTCCAGCCTCCTGTCTTACACAGTAGACAACCAGTTCCTCTGGAGGGCCAACAACAAGGCAGAGAGGCTGAGGCTTTTACAAGAACATCAGAAGTGTCCTGCTGGATTAGACTAGTGGTCCATCTAGTCCAGCCTCCTGTCTCGCATAGCGGCCAACCAGTTCCTCTGGACAGCCAACAACAGGGCAGAGAGGCTAAGAACAACAGACACTTTGCAAGGATAGTAGGGCTGAGTGAGTTCTGAAAGAAACTATGATTGGCCCAAGGTTACCCAGCTGGCTTTCGTATGAAAGAGCGGGGAATCAAACCTTGTTCTCCAGATTGGAGTCTACTGCTCTTAACCACTGCACCAAACTGGCTCTACCCACCATTATGATTAGAGGGTCCCACTAGAATCTGCAGATTTACATTTCAAATCTCTACCTAGCTGTGAAGCTCAGATGAAAGACTTCAGCCAACCTCTCTCTGTCAGAGTAAGTTACCAGTTTGGCGTAGTGGTTAAGTGCATGGACTCTAATCTGGGAGAACCGGGTTTGATACTTCCAGACCTCGGATTCAGTGGGAGTTCACAGGAGCACAGCTCCTGAACCTTTTTGAAAGTTCCACCTCCTCCTTCCCACCTTGTCCGTTGAATAGTAGGTGCATCTGCATAATAATCCCTAGATGAGCTCCACCACCATTTTTTTTCTACAAAACGACCCTTTGATACCTCACTGACTGAGTGACCTTGGGTCAGTCACAGTTCTTGAAAGAGCTGCTTTCTCAAGAACGGTTCTGGAAAGTATTCTCAGCCCGACCTACCTCACAGAGTGTCTGTTGTGGAGAGGGGAAGGGAAGAGAGATTGAAAACCACTCTGAGTGAAGGGCAGGAGTATATATTCAGTATCCCCCTCCTCCTCCTCTACCTCACAAGGTGTCTGAAAGGAGAAAATGGAGAAAACTGATATAAGCCATCCTGAACTCAGAAGCGGGGTTGGATCAAACATAAGTATCTCCACTTCCATCCACTTTCTGCCATAGCTTCTAGGGTTTGAAAGGAAAGAGGGATATGAAGATTGCAAGTGCTTTTAATTCCCACCAAATCACTAGGAGGGGGAAGTGTGTGAGCCCCCTGTGGACTTCCCACATATAATCAAGCTGCTAAATTATCATGAGAACCTAAGAAGAGCCCTGCTGGATCACACCAGTGGTCCAATCTAGTCCACCATCCTGTCTCACACAGGGGCCAACCAGTTCCTTTGGAGGTTCAATAACAGGGAAGAGAGGCCAAGGCCTTCCCCGCATAAGAACATCAGAAGAGCCCTGCTGGATCAAACCAGTGGTCCATCTAGTCCAGCATCCTGTCTCACACAGTGGCCGAACAGTTCCTCTGGAGGTCCAACAACAGAGCAGAGAGGCCGACAACAGGGCAGAGAGGCCGAGGCCTTCCCCTCATAAGAACATCAGAAGAGCCCTGCTGGATCAAACCAGTGGTCCATCTAGTCCAGCATCCTGTCTCTCACACAGTGGCCGGACAGTTCCTCTGGAGGGCCAACAACAGAGCAGAGAGGCCAAGGCCTTCCTAAGAACATCAAAAGAGCCCTGCTGGATCAGACCAGTGGTCCATCTAGTCCAGCATCCTGCCTCACAACCAATTCCTCTGGAGGGTCAACAACAGGGCATAGAGGCCAAAGCCTTCCTCCTGACGTTGCTTCTTGGCTCTGGGATTTTTAGGCTCAGTGCCTCTGAATGTGGAGGTTCCCTTCGGTAACCATGGCTAGTAGCCACTGACAGACCCGTTTGATATCTAATCCCCATTTAAAGCTGTCTATGGCTGTGACCCTCACAACATCCTCCGGTAGCCCTCGCACCAAATTCTGTATTTGAATCGATCCACATTTCCTTTCGTCTTTCTTGAATTGACCATCAACTTCATTGGACGCCCTCAAGTTCTAATATTTGGAGAGAGGGAGAAAGTGGTTGTCTTTCTCCACTCTCTCTACCCCACGCATAATTTCATAAAGCTCTTATGAAAGATGCATGATAACCTCGTCGCTATGTTCTAATAAAGAGGCCATGCGAGTGGTAAGGAATACAGCCAGAGCGCTGTGGGGAAAGGATTCATTCTTCTCGTCACATAATTTCCTCAAACCGAAATGCCCTTCTACAGGGCTTTTTTGAGCAGGGGCACACAGGAACGCAGTTCAGGCTGGCTTGGTATCTGGGGGTGTGTGGCCTAATATGCAAATGAGTTCCAGCTGGACTTTTCCTGCAAAAAAGCCCTGCATGAAACAATGGTGACATCAGGGGTGTGTCCTAATATTCAAATGAGTTCTTGCTGGGCTTTTTCTACAAAAAAAAGCCCTGACTTCTGCATAGAATCATAGAGTTGGAAGGGACCTCTAGGGTCATCTAGTCCAACCCCATGTTGGACTAGATGACTCTAGTCATGTTGCTTTGAATCTTGTCTGGATAATGCCTAGCTTCTCTCACTCTCCTAAGGCTTAACGCAATTAGAAAAAATGATAAGAGAGTAGCATTGGCCTCTTTCTTCGTTCTAAAAGACCCGTTCCATTCCACCCCTTGCAGCTGCTTTTTTGTAACTCAATTCACATCTAAATTACACGTGACCCCAGTCAACTGGAGCAAACGGCCTTTGGAGATTGCTTGTGTATCGCTTCCAAAATGAAACTCCCCAATCTGATCTTTCTATCACTCACCGGTCTCTTTTTCATTCTCCTCCGGTTAGCTTTGCCTTTTTGGCCTAAGCAAATTGCTCCGTCATTAAAAGCGTAAGTTACAGACACCATCTGTTGTACTGGGAGGCGCAGTGCAATAAAGATGTCTGCATAAACGTGCCCCGCTGTGCTGAAAGTTCCAGGACTCTTATTTGTGCTATTGTAACAAAAGTGCTATTGTAACAAAAGTGCTATTGTAATAAAAGGGGGAAAAAACTGCATAAAAGTAACAACTGTTGGTACAAGCCTTGGCTTGCGCCTCTATATTTTGAAACAATTTATTATCAATATTATTGACAGAACACTCCATGCTAGATGCCAGATTTTAACATTGGCAAAATGTTATTTTGCCCCGTGGCGCAGAGTGGTAAAGCTGCAGTACTGCAGTCGGAGCCCTCTGCTCATGACCTGAGTTCGATCCCAGCGGAAGCTGGTTCAGGTAGCCAGCTCCAGGTTGACTCAGCCTTCCATCCTTCCGAGGTCGGTCAAATGAGTCCCCAGCTTGCTAGGGGGGAAAGTGTAGATGACTGGGGAAGGCAATGGCAAACCACCCCGTAAAAAGTCTGCTGTGAAAACGTTGTGAAAGCAACGTCACCCCAGAGTCAGAAACAACTGGTGCTTGCACAGGGAACTACCTTTACCTTTAAAAAAAAATTACAATAGAGGGTTAATGTTACAGCAACAACAGCAGCAGAAATGGATCTTCTAGTTAACTATCCATTTCATTCGCCTTCTTTAGGTTGCAGTGCACGAGGTGAAGCCTTGAATTCAGCACTGGGATGCCCAGTATTCCCTTCAGATCTATATTTAGTTGTTGTATAGACAGTTGCAGTTGGAGCCCCAGAAATCAACAGTCTTCCATTAACCTTTCATCAGATTCAATGGAAGATGGTTGATCTCTGAGGCTCCAACTGCAACTGTCTATACAACAGTTGTAAAAGCTGGAGAGTGTCTAAATATAAATTTGAAGTAAATACTGGGCATTCCATTACTGAATTCAAGGCTTTACATAGCGTACTGCAGCCTGAAGAAGGCAAATGAAATGGCTAGTTACTTAGGCAATCCATTGCTGCTGCTTTTGCTGTAAGAGAGTCAGTTTGGTGTAGTGGTTAAGTGCATGGACTCTTATCTGGGAGAACCGGGTTTGATTCCCCACTCCTCCACTTGCAGCTGCTGGAATGGCCTTAGGTCAGCCATAGCTCTGGCAGAGGTTGTCCTTAAAAGGGCAGCTGCTGTGAGAGCCCCCTCCAGCCCCACCTACCTCACAGGGTGTCTGTTGTGGGGGAGGAAGGTAAAGGAGATTGTGAGCCTCTCTGAGCCTCTGTCCTTGAAAGGGCAGCTGCTGTGAGAGCCCTCTCAGCCCCACCCACCTCACAGGGTGTCTGTTGTGGGGGAGGAAGGTAAAGGAGATTGTGAGCCTCTCTGAGCCTCTGTCCTTGAAAGGGCAGCTGCTGTGAGAGCCCTCTCAGCCCCACCCACCTCACAGGGTGTCTGTTGTGGGGGAGGAAGGTAAAGGAGATTGTGAGCTGCTCTGAGACTCTTCAGAGTGGAGGGTGGGATATAAATCCAATATCTTCATCTACCTCACAGGGTGTCTGTTGTGCGGGGAGGAGATATAGGAGATTGTAAGCCGCTCTGAGTCTCTGCTTCAGAGAGAAAGGCGGGCTATAAATCTGCAGTCGTAATATCAGCCCTCTATTGTAATTTTTGCCAATGTTGTTAAAATCTGGCGTCTAGCATGTAGTGTTTTTCTGTCAATGATATTGATAATAAATTGTTTGTTTCAAAAAGAGCCCTGTGGCGCAGAGTGATAAAGCTGCAGTACTGCAGTCCTGAGCTCTGCTCACGACCTGAGTTCAATCCCCGGCGGAAGCTGGATTTTCAGGTTGACTCAGCCTTCCATCCTTCTGATGTCAGTCAAATGAGTACCCAGCTTGCTGGGGGGAAAGTGTAGAGGACTGGGGAAGGCAATGGCAAACCACCCCGTAAAGTCTGCCATGAAAACGTGAAAGCAACGTCACCCCAGAGTCGGAAACAACTGGTTCTTGCACAGGGGACCTTTCCTTTCCTTCACTTCCTCAACAAGTGTCCGTTCAGCCGCTGCTTAAAGACTGTCAGGGAGGAGAGCTCTCCACCTTCCTCGGTAGCTGATTCCACTGTTGAATTACTGTAAAAAAAAATTCCCTACTATCCCGCTGGTACCTTCCCATCCTTCATTTAAACCCATCCCTGCGAGCCCTCTCCTCTGCTGCCAGCAGAAACAGCTCCCTGCCCTCCTCTAAGGGACAGCCCTTCATATACTTCAAGGGAGCCATCATGTCCCCCCCTCAACCTCTTCTTTCTCAGACTGAACATTCCCCTCAGCTTTTCCTCCAAGGCTTGGTCTCCAAGTCCTTGATCATTCTCATCACTCACCTCTGCGCCTGCTCCGTTCTGTCCGCGCCCTTCTTGAAACGGGGCCTCCAGAATTGCACGCAAGACTCCAGGGGCAGCCTGACCAATGCAGTGTACAGTGGTCAGTTCCCAAGGAGGAAAATGGCCACCGCTGAAGTCCCTCCCCTTGCCAAACCCTGCCCTCCATAGGCTCCGCCCTCCCGTATCTCCAGGACTTTCTCAACCTTTAGCTGCTCACAGAGTCCACCTTCATTTGGGCTATTTCAGAAGGTAGCTCTGCTGACCAGCTGTAAAACAACTGGGGAGTCAAGTCCATCAGCCCCGTAAAGACCAGCTTTTGGCAGAGGGGTTGGCATGACAGAAGGGCACAAAACTGATCAAAGTGTGAAGGAAGCTTTATTCAGGATACGAGTAAAGAGAAGCGACAGGGGAGGGGGCGTGGCTCAGCGGCTGACCATCTGCTTGGCATGCAGAAAACCCCAGGTTCAATCCCTGGCATCTCCAGTGAAAAGGACCAGGTCAGGGGTGGAATTCTAGCAAGAGCTACTTCGCATATTAGGCCACACCCCCTGAATGTAGCCAATCTTCCAAGAGCTTACAAGGCTCTTTTTCGTAAGCTCTTGAAGGATTGGCTACATCAGGGGTGTGTGGCAAATCAGCCAGTCCTAAGGGAAATCAACCCAGACTGTTCCCTGGATGGTCAGATGCTGAAGCTGAAGCTCAAATACTTTGGCCACCAAATGAGAAGGGAGCACTCCCTGGAGAAGACCCTGATGCTGGAAAAGACAGAAGGCAAAAGAAGGGGGGGGGGGGACGGCGAAAGATGAGATGGCTGGACAGTGTTACTGATGTAACAAACACGAATTTGAGCAGACTTTGTGGAATGGTGGAAGACAGGAGGGCCTGGCGTGACTTTGTCCATGGGGTCACAAAGAGTCGGACATGACTGTGCAACTGAACAACAACTCCTATCCATCCTCTCCAACCCAGCTGTTCATCTTATATCTGATGAAGGGAACTTGGACTCTCAAAAACTCATACTGCTTGCTGTCCCCCAAATAATTCTTGCCGATGTTGGAGGAAAAAAAAACAGTGTCTGGTGTGAAAAGAAGAAGAGAAGGAGACCCTGCAAGGGGTAGCAAGGAGATAGAAAGGCTAGTGAAGTCACCATTTTGTTTCTTTGTCCATCTCCAAATTGCTTCTCATAGGCTGAAACCAAACGGCCAGTTTGGAGCGGCTTGCCCGGAGCTTCCGGACGGCTCTTTGGGAAAGGGGCGGGCCGTGGGTGCCTGTGGAGCGTCAGGAAAGCTCGAGCACCTGCCCGTGGCTTCCCAGGTGCTCCCCAGGCGCTTCCTGACCTTTCAGACGGCCAGGAGGCAACTCAGAGGCACCGTAGCGAAAAGGCACCTCTTTTGGAGTGGTGCCTTTTTGAGCCAGGTGGATTGGCCCAGAGGATGGGGTGAGTACGGGACAGATGTTGCTGACTGGAGGGGTTTTTGGGGTCAACTCAGAGTCATCTGTGAGTCGACCCCAAGTGCCGGTCTGTAGTCCGCCATAGAATCCCAGAGTTGGAAGGGGCCAGACAGGCCATCTAGTCCCACCCCCAGCTCAATACAGGATCAGCCAGAGCACCCCTGACAGGTGTTTGTCCAGCGGCTGCTTAAAGACTGCCAGGGAGGGGAGCTCAACAGCTCCCTTGCTAGCTGATTCCATTGTTGATTGAACAACTCTTAGTGTTGAAAAGATTTTTCCTAATATCCAGCCAGTACCTTCCCAACCTTAATTGAAACCCATTATGGGGTTTAAATATAACTCCTAGAGTTAAATTAAATCTAGTTAGAGTTAAATTAAAGTTACATACTTAAATATAAGTCTTAGAGCTGCATTCTGCTTCTTCCTTATGGTCCAGCTTTCACAGCCATACATTACTACTGGGAATACAATCCCTTTGACTACACGGACTTTTGTTGACAGGGTGATGTCTCTACTTTTTATTATACTCCCCAGGTTCACCATAGCTGTCCTCCCAAGGAGCAAATGTCTTTTGATTTCATGGCTACAGTCACCATCTGCAGTGATCTTGGATCCCAGAAATGTGAAGTCTGTCACTACTTCCTTGTCTTCCCCTTCTATTTGCCAAGGGGTGATGGGGCTGGATGCCATAATCTTCATTTTTTTTTTTGATGTTGAGTTTCAAGCCTACTTTTGTGCTCTTCTCTTTCACCCTCAACAAGAGGTTCTTTAGGTCCTCCTCACTTTCTGCCATTAGAGTGGTGTCATCTGCATGTCTGAGGTTGTTGATGTTTTCCCCGGCAATCTTCATTCTGGCTTCTGCTTCATCCAGATAGGATGGATAGGAGTACAGAATGAAAAGCTGTTTTACACTGTTGATGGATGCACCCTTTTCTTATAAAGCTGTGGGAACTGGTCCCAGTAACGCCATTCTATTGTGACCTGCGATAACACCTTTGCCCTTTCCCTCCCCAATAACTGGGCACGTCATATACAGAGTGCCAGCAGATGGATATTAGGCAGTGTTCCCTCTAAACTGAGTCAGCGTGAGCTCACAGGGTTTTAGACTCTGGCTCACACATAGGGGAGGGACGGTGGCTCGGTGGTAGAGCATCTGCTTGGGAAGCAGAAGGTCCCAGGTTCAATCCCCGGCATCTCCAAAAAAGGGTCCAGGCAAATAAGTGTGAAAAACCTCAGCTTGAGACCCTGGAGAGCCGCTGCCAGTCTGAGTAGACAATACTGACTTTGATGGACTGAGGGTCTGATTCAGTATAAGGCAGCTTCATATGTTCATATGTTCATTTCTGTCTTAGCTCAGGAAGGATGCCCCCAGAGCACACTAATTTATGCGGTAGCTCACAATTTTAATGCCAGTGACTCACCAAGTAGAATTTTTGCTCACAAGACTCTGCAGCTTAGAGGGAACATTGATTGTAGGAGGCAGCTTTGAGTTCAAAGGCATCCCAATAGGCCCTTATTTGCATTGTGAAGCATGCACCCGCAAAGCATCCATTTCTAATTATGTTGCAGGGTTAACGAGAATGTGTCTGCGAATCACAGCTGCCTGCGTATCGCGCATGATGTGATCTGGATCACAACCAATGGGTATAAATATCTCGATATTTCCGCGGTACCCGGAGGCGAGTCATGTCTGATGGAGCACCGCTGAGGCGAATGTTACTTCAACATATTTAATATTAAATAAACATTACTTAGGCTGTTCCTCAAGTCCGCAGATATAAGCGTATATAAGCTAAATAATTCCGGTTACACAGCTGCATGACTTGTCTTGCGATTCTGGAACTGCGTTGTGATCGTTCATTTTGATATATTAACCCAAACAGCTGGGCAGCAAAAGGAAACTCAGGCTATCTGTCTTGTTCGTGCGACTATTTCTGTTCTGCCTTTCTCCCCACTGGGGAATCAAAGCAACATACCAAGTAAGGAAAAGGAAAGGTCCCCTGTGCAAGCACCAGTTGTTTCCAACTCTGGGGTGACATTGCTTTCACATTTTCACGGCAGACTTTTGACGGGGTGGTTTGCCATTGCCTTCCCCAGTCATCTACGCTTTCCCCCCCAAGCTGGGGATTCATTTTACCCACCTCGGAAGGATGGAAGGCTGAGTCAACCTTGGGCCGGCTACCTGAACCAGCTTTCAGTCGTGAGCAGAGAGTTCAGATCATAGTACTGCAGTACTGCTGCTTTACCACTCTGCGCCACGGGGCTGCTAAAGGAAAGGAAGGAAAGGTCCCCTGTGCAAGCACCAGTCGTTTCCGACTCTGGGATGACGTTGCTTTCACAGCGTTTTCACGGCAGACTTTTTACGGGGTGGTTTGCCATTGCCTTCCCCAGTCTTTTACACTTTCCCCCCAGCAAGCTGGGGACTCCTTTTACCGACCTCGGAAGGATAGAAGGCTGAGTCAACCTTGGGCTGGCTACTTGAACCCAGCTTTTGCTGGGATAGAATTCAGGTTTTGAGCAGAGAGTTCAGATCACAGTACTGCAGTACTGCTGCTTTACCACTCTGCCAAACAAAATGTACCATGCATCGCCAGCATCCTGGAATGACCCTCTTCTCTCAATTACCTGACGGGCCGGAGGATGCAAGCAGGGGTAAAGACCAAGATCCCATTGGCTCCTGCCTGAAGGTTCATGTCTCTGGCCACGCCCCTGGGGCTTAAATACCAGCAACTGAAGAAGGAGCAGAAGCAGGAGGCAAATTTCATTCAGCCCCGAGATCCATTTTCAGGATTTCTCAGAAGAAGAAGAAATTGGATTTATACCCCACCCTCCACTTAAATACTGGCAACCAAAGAAGGAGCAGAAACGGTTCAGGAGGCAAATGTCATTCAGCCCTGAGACTCATTTTCAAGATTTCTCTATTGCTGGTTGTGTTCAAGCTAAAGATTGTTAGCATCAGACCTCATTTGGGACAGGAGCTCACAAAAGCAGAGCTCCAAAATCTCTCACTTTTATTGTGCTCTTTCTTTCTTACTCCCCCCTTCCCTACAATACTTGCTTCTGGCCTCCATTGTTCAAACCCCCTGGGAGAATTTTGCTGAACTCTATGATTTAACTAACTTTCCAGTATTTTCCCACACACAAAAGGGGAAAATAGCCATAACATATAACGTAACATATAAAGTAGACAAATAGAAATCTTCATCAGGCCACTGTGGCCACAGAGGAGAAAGCAATTGAAAAAGTATGAGGGGAGGAAGGTTTTGTGATGACAATTATGATTCAGGAAGCATATTAAGGTAGATATGCCGCCCTGAGCCATTCTGTGGGAAGGGCGGGATATAAATTATGGAATAAATAAATAAATAAATAAATAAATAAATAAATAAATAAATAAATAAATAAATAAATAAATAAAATAGATGCTGAGCTGATATAAATTAGTACACTTCCCGGTGATGTCAGGGGGTGTGTGGCATAGAGAAATGAGTTGTGCTAAAGAGCTTGGGCACCTCTTCTTCTACAAAATGACGCCTGGTTAGAAGAAGAAGAAGATATTGGATTTATATCCCACCCTCCACTCCGAATCTCAGAGTCTCAGAGGGGCTCACAATCTCCTTTCCCTTCCTCCCCCACAACAGAACCCTGTGAGGTGGGTGGGGCTGAGAGGGCACTCACAGCAGCTGCCCTTTCAAGGACAGAGTCTCAGAGCGGCCTACAATCTCCTTTCCCTTCCTCCCCCACAACAGACACCCTGTGAGGTGGGTGGGGCTGGAGAGGGCTCTCACAGCAGCTGCCCTTTCAAGGACAGAGTCTCAGAGCGGCCTACAATCTCCTTTCCCTTCCTCCCCCACAACAGACACCCTGTGAGGTGGGTGGGGCTGGAGAGGGCTCTCACAGCAGCTGCCCTTTCAAGGACAGAGTCTCAGAGCAGCTCACAATCTCCTTTACCTTCCTCCCCCACAACAAACACCCTGTGAGGTGGGTGGGGCTGGAGAGGGCTCTCACAGCAGCTGTCCTTTCAAGGACAACCTCTGCCAGGGCTATGGCTAACCCAAGGCCATTTCAGCAGCTGCAAGTGGGGAATCAAACCCGGTTCTCCCAGATAAGAGTCCACACACTTAACCACTACACCAAACTGGCTCTCCATTAATATTAACATTGAGGGTGGGGAGAAGCACAAATGGTACTTTGGATGAGTAGCCACACAATATACAATGTTGTGTAGTGGTTTTAGCATCTGTCACTGTCTCTATGCTGCACTGTCCAGTATGGATTTCCTAAATAAAGGAGATCTTATTTTCTTTTAAACTGTCCGGCGGCTCTGTGTACATTTGTAGTATTGCAAGCAGGACTTTTTGGGTAGCAGGAACTCCTTTGCATATTAGGCCACACACCCCTGCTGTAGCCAATCCTCCCGGAGCTTACAGTAGGCTTTGTACTAAGAGCCCTGCAAGCTCTTGGAGGACTGGCTACATCAGGGGTGTGTGGCCTAATTTGCAAAAGAGTTCTTGCTGCAGAAAAAGCCCTGATTCCAAGCATCTAGAGTTGCCAAGTCCAATTCAAGAAGTATCAGGAGACTTTTGGGGGTGGAGTCAGGAGACGTTGTGGGGTGGAGCCAGGAGCAAGGGTGTGACAAGCATAATCGAACTCCAAAGGGAGTTCTGGCCATCACATTCAAAGGGACCGCGCGCCTTTTTAAATGCCTTCCTTCCATAGGAAATAATGAAGGATAGGGGCACCTTCTTTGGGGGCTCACAGAATTTGACCCCCTCCTCCAAACGTTTTGAAACTTGGAGGGCGTTTTGAGGAGAGGCACCGGATGCCATGCTGAAATTTGGTGCCTCTACCTCAAAACACAGCTCCCCCCCCCCCGAGCCCCAGATATTCACAGATCAATTCTCCATTTTTTCCTATGGGAATGTCTCCATAGGGAATAACAGAGTTCCCAGCAGACATTTCCCTCCCCTCCCCCCGCTTTCTGATGACCCTGAAGCGGGGGGAGGGTCTTCAAACCAGGGTCTCTGCCCACTAATGCCAGATAAAGAAACGGACTAGTCGCGTGCGTATCGTTGTGAGCATTGGTTCCAGATAACAGGAAGCGAATTGATCAAGACGAAGGTCTACAAAACCGAAACACGGCTTTTTTTAAACCTAGGGAACGTGTTATCGTTTGCACTTCATTATAAAGACATCGCCTGATGTGTTGAGTCTTCAGTGTACTGCAAAGTAGCTTTTGACATCGCTGCCAACATTGTCATCCATCAGGAGAGGTCAAAGTGCGTCTACTAGGACTTGGCACTCCTTGGAGTCTTTACTCCTCACGGACTCTTTCATGATGACCAATGGCAAATGCTTTATTGTAATCTTGATTGATAATTGTGGATATATACATTATATGTTATCAAATAGTGTGAGATATTCCTTCAATAGGGAGTCCTTAAAAAATTCTTTGCACTGAGGAACTGCGGCGTGTTCCTGTAAATTTCACTGAAATTTGACTTTTTTTGTAGAACACGACTCTCCCCTGCTTCCCTCCTGGGGGTTGGCAACCCTACAAGCACATGCCAAAGAAAGGTTCTTTGCTGCTTTCTGAGCCTTTAGTGAACTTTCGCAAGAGATCGGGTCTGACACACCAGCCCTCTCAACATAAAAGGCATAAATACGTCCCAAGCAGAGTTCTCCCCTTCTAAGCCCATTAACGGCCTGCAGTTGCCATTTTTAAAAAGGGAATCTCATAAAATCTACATCTGTTAATTAAGAAAAGCTTTCGCAAGTGATAAGAAATCGCTAAGTCTATCGGGAAGGGAATTAAACGGGGATGAAAACATCCGCTGCTTTTAAAAAATGAATTGCATCCATTGGCAAGTCTCGAATAAATACCATTGAATCCAAGAAAATGGGACTGTCTCAGATTTCTCTGGTCCACAACTTAGCATTTGAATCTCAGGTAGAGCTGCCAAGGGGGAACATTGGGCTGGCAGGGGGAACCTCCCTCAACGTCGCCGGTGTGATGATGTCATCCACTAGTGATGTCATCATGCCGGCGACATCACGTGCAGGCCGCTCTAGGCATTTTCAGGAAAACTCTATGGTTTCCCCGGATGCTCTAGCAATTTGGGAGGGGAAACTCTATGGTACAATTCTCCGAAATTGCTAGAGCATCTAGGAAAACCACTGAGTTTTCCCAGAAATGCCTAGAGTGGCAGGCACTCAACGTCACCGGCGCGATGATATCACTTCTGGGTGATGTCATTGTGCTGCGCATGCTTTCCGCACACAAAAAAAAGTCCCCCCGGAGACCGTGCGGGACTTGGCAACCCTAATCTCAGGCCTGAAACTTCATGCCCCACCCCTACAATTAATATTTCCCCCTCATGCATTCTTTTATCCAAGAAAGAGTCCAGAGCTACCTTCCGACAGTAACAAAAAAGCGAGAATTGGAGATCCATAACCATTAAACACAACAGCAGTGTTGCAAGAAAGCGACCATAGAAGATCTAAAAGAGAAATGACTAAGATGACGGCGTCTGAAATGTGCTGTGACAAGCAGTCAATAGTGACAGTATACAAATGGCTATACAAAAATAATAATCCCCACTGTGTGAAAAAAGGACTGCACAAAGAGCCTCTAAAAGGGACTTTTCAAGCCATTTCCTATTCCTTCGTGCCCAGTTTCCCCTTCAGATTTATGTAAATGTTGAATGTTTTTACATCCACTGCATAAAAAAGGATGATAAAATACAAATGGTATTTAAATGACATAAAGGAAATGAACCGGAAAAAAGGAGGCACTGTTACCAATCTAGGACTGGCAAGTCCCCTGAGGCTTCCAGTGGGGGACTGTTTTCGTGCGCGCTTTCCCAGATCTCCTTGCCTGTCCAGGAGGGAATTTGGGGGGCGTTCGTGTACCATAGAGTTTCCCCTCTCAAAATGCTAGAGCGCCTGGGAAAACCATAGTTTTCCCAGAAAAGCCTAGAGTGGCTGGCTATGTTAGGGGAGGTTTCCCCCCCCCCCCCGCAAGTCTTATCCTGCTTTTGCACCCCAGTGTGGGGGAAACACTTAAACAGGGATGTCACCACAAGATGTCCCCACTTCTGGGTGATGTCATCATATCAGGCATGTCACACAGCGGTCACCCTGGTTTTTGCCGTAGCAATTAAGTGCGCCAATTTGGTGCAGTGGTTAAGTGCACGGACTTTTATCTGGGAGAATCGAGTTTGATTCCCCACTCCTCCACTTGCAGCTGCTGGAACGGCCTTGGGTCAGCCATAGCTCTCGGTAGAGTTGTCCTTGAAAGGGCAGCTTCTGGGAGAGCTCTCTCAGCCCCACCCACCCCACAGAGTGTCTGTTGTGGTGGTGGGAGGTAAAGGAGATTGCAAGTCACTGTGAGACTCTGAGATTCAGAGTGAAGGCAGGAGAGAAGAAGATATTGGATTTATATCCCACCCTCCACTCTGAATCTCAGAGCGGCTCACAATCTCCTTTCCCTTCCTCCCCCGCAACAGACACCCTGTGAGGTGGGTGGGGCTGAGAGGACTCTCACAGCAGCTACCCTTTCAAGGACAACTCCTACAAAAGCTATAAATATAAATCCATCATCATCTTCTTCTTCAGTTTAAGCCCAAGTTAACCGCAGAGTTTGCCCCACAACGAATCCCCCACACGACATCCTTGATGCATGATGTCCCCACCCACCCCAGGAATGTCCCTCAAATTCCCCACTGGACAGGCAAGGGGATCTGGCAACCCTAACTCTTCAGCATGGTACCCAATTGAGGTCCCTCACCTCCCTAATGCACACCGGTCCTAGGGTCCATCCCCCAAATCCCCAGGTATTGCCCAACCAAGTGCTGGTATCTCTAGTCCACAGTCTTTAGAGATGGCTGTCCATATGCATAGAATCATAGAGTTGGAAGGGACTTCTAGGGCCATCTAGTCCAACTCCCTGCACAATGCAAGAAACTCACAAACACCTCCCCCTAAATTCACAGGATCTTCATTGCTGTCAGATGGCCATCTAGCCTCTGTTTAAAAACCTCCAAGGAAGGAAAGCCCACCACCTCCCGAGGAAGCCTGTTCCACTGAGGAACCGCTCTAACCATCAGGAAGTTCTTTCTAATATTGAGCCGGAAACTCTTTTGATTTAATTTCAACCCATTGGTTCTGGTACTTGAAGATGGTGATCCTATCACCTCTCAGCCGCCTCCTCTCCAGGCTCTAAACATGCCCAGCTTCTTTAACCTTTCCTCGTAGGACTTGGTCTCCAGACCCCTCACCACCTTCGTCGTCCTTCGTTGCATGACCACCAAAGCACCACATCATGCCCTGTTGGCTGTTTCTTATGATTCAACTGAGATTGCAAGAAGTCATTCTAAAATCCTTCTCGCCCGATTTATTCAACCAGAGTCACCAAACATTGATTTCAGTCAGAAGAACACAAAACCAGGCTTGTAGAAAGACAACTTGTAGAAAGACAACTAAAGAGCCAGTTTGGTGTAGTGGTTAAGTGTGCGGACTCTTATCTGGGAGAACCAGGTTTGATTCCCCACTCCTCCACTTGCACCCGCTGGAATGGCCTTGGGTCAGCCATAGCTCTGGCAGAGGTTGTCCTTGAAAGGGCACTTTTTGCAGACCGATTCCATATTTTCTGTGTCATTGAGCAGTATATTCTTGTGAACTACTGCTGTAGAAAGCCAGTTTGGTGTAGTGGTTAAGTGTGCAGACTCTTATCTGGGAGAACAGGGTTTGATTTCCCATTCCTCCACTTGCACTTGCTAGCATGGCCTTGGGTCAGCCATAGCTCTCATATAGGTTGTCTTTGAAAGGGCAGCTGCTATGAGAGCCCTCTCCAGCCCCACCCACCTCACAGGGTGTCTGTTGTGGGGGAGGAAGGTAAAGGAGATTGTGAGCCGCTCTGAGTCTCTTCGGAGTGGAGGGCGGGATATAAATCCAATATCTATAAATCCAATATCTTTGATATTCTAAAAACCTGCATAGTCTAAAGCTCTTCTAACAACCTGCTTTAGGCAATGAAATCGATGAAAGACGCGTCTCTCAGAACATAGCATTGCAAAGAACTCTCTCAACAGAGCCAGACTTCTCAGTTCCTCCGTCGCCTTCCCCGATCCGTGCTATAAATATCCTGAGAGCTCTTTGATTAAGGCATATAACACAAGGTTGTTTTATAGGAGAACAAATTAGTTGTTGGCGCAGAGTGGTGAGCTGCAGTACTGCAGTCCAAGCTCTTCTCAAGACCTAAGTTTGATCCCAGCGGAAGCTGGGTTCAAGGAACTGGCTCAAGGTTGATTCAATCTTTCATCCTTCCAAGGTTGGTAGAAGGAGTACCCAGCTTGCTGGGGGTAAAATGTAGATGACTGGGGAAGGCAATGGCAAACCACCCCGTAACAAAAAGTCTGCCAAGAAAGTGTCATGATGTGACATCACCTCATGGGTCGGTAACGACTTGGTGCTTACACAGGGGAACTTTTTGAGGTGGAGCTGGGAAAATGATGTCATAAGAACATGAGAGTATAAGAGAAGTCTTGTTGGATCAGGCCAACAGCCCATCCAGTCCAACACTCTGTGTCACACAGTGGCCAAAAAAACCCAGCCGCCATCAGGAGGTCCACCAGTGGGACTAGAAGTCCTCCCACTGTGCCCCCCCAAGCACCCAAAATACAGAGGATCACTTGCCTCAGACAGAGAGTTCCAACAATACGCTGTGGCTAATAGCCACTGATGGACCTCTGCTCCAGATGTTTATCCAATCCCCTTGTGAAGCTGGCTATGCCTGTATGCCACAGTGTCTACAATGCTCTAGGAATTCTCTCAGTCTCTGTGGTAAAAATCATAGAGACTAGGGAAATTTCTAGACTGCTGCAGCTGCCATGACATTGTTTCTTTCCCCATTTTTGTCCCCACTGCTTGAGGAGGGGGGGGGCAGAGTTCGTGGTGGACTTATAGTTGCCAACCTCCAGGTGGAACCTGGAGATCTACCAGGATTTCAGATGGTCTTCAAACTAGAGAGAAAATTACCTGGCTACTTTTCTAGTGTCCTAGTTGGTTCCAAGAATCAGAGGATTAGAAGTGGCCCAACATGGAGGGTTGCCAACCTCCAGGTGGGACCAGGAAATATCCTGGAATAATAACTGGACCCCAGACAACGGATGTCAGTTCCCCCTGCAGGGCTCTTCTTACAGGGCCTACTGTAAGCTCCAGAAGGACTGGCTACATAAGGGGGTGTGGCCTAATATGCAAAGGAGTTCCTGCTACAAAAAGAAGCCCTGGTGGTCAGTCCTGATCATGTATGTGAAGCTTTTACAGTGAGATAAAAAAAAATGCTATAACCCTCCCCCGATATGATGTATGGGGGGCACAGTGGGAAACCTCCTTCTTGGAGGTGCCAATTTGGGGCTATGAAATTCCTGGAGGTCTGGGGGCCAATCCTTGGGTTTGAGAAGGGGAGGGAACCAGAAGGTAATGCAGGGGTGGCCAACGGTAGCTCTAAATATGTTTTTTGCCTACAACTCCAATCAGCCCCAGTCAACATGGCCAATGGCTGGGGCTGATGGGAGTTGTAGGCAAAAAATATCTGGAGAGCTACCGTTGGCCATCCCTGGTATAATGCATGGAGTCTATCCTCTAAAACAGCCATTTTTCTGCAGGGGGAACTGATATCTGTTGTCTGGGGTCCAGTTATTATTCCAGGATATTTCCTGGTCCCTTTATTGGAACCCCATACGATCAGCACAAGCACTTCCGCACCTTCTCACTTGAGAGGCTGGAAGCTGGTGGGGTTTATTGCATTTACAAGAACTTCTATAACAGGGCACTTTTTGCAGACCGATTCCATATTTTCTGTGTCATTGAGCAGTATATTCTTGTGAACTACTGCTGTAGAAAGCCAGTTTGGTGTAGTGGTTAAGTGTGCATACTCTTATCTGGGAGAACAGGGTTTGATTTCCCATTCCTCCACTTGCACTTGCTAGCATGGCCTTGGGTCAGCCATAGCTCTCATATAGGTTGTCCTTGAAAGGGCAGCTGCTATGAGAGCCCTCTCCAGCCCCACCCACCTCACAGGGTGCCTGTTGTGTGGGGGGGAGGTAAAGGAGATTGTGAGCCACTCTGAGACTCTTCGGAGTGGAGGGCAAGATATAAATCCAATATCTTCATCTACCTCACAGGGTGTCTGTTGTGGGGGGGGGGAAGGGAAAGGAGATTGTGAGCCGCTCTGAGACTCTTCAGAGTGGAGGGCGGGATATAAATCCAATATCTTCATCTACCTCACAGCATGTCTGTTGTAGGGGAGGAAGGGAAAGGAGATTGTGAGCTGCTCTGAGACTCTTTGGAGTGGAAGGCGGGATATAAATCTAATATCTTCATCTACCTCACAGGGTGTCTGTTGTGGGGGAGGAAGGGAAAGAAGATTGTGAGCTGCTCTGAGCCTCTTCGGAGTGGAGGGTGGGATATAAATCCAATATCTTCATCTACCTCATAGGGTGTCTGTTGTGGGGAAGGGGGAAGGTAAAGGAGATTGTGAGCCGCTCTGAGACTCTTCAGAGTGGAGGGCGGGATATAAATCCAATATCTTCATCTTCTTCTTCTTCTTCTGTGATTGCTGCACACTTAATTTTTGAAAACAATATTACAGATTATCATTTACTTATAGTCACAGCTATTTGTTTTTGGCACCTTGAGGTTGGCAACCCTAAAGTCTGGATGCCTTTTTCCTCCACACACACACAGAGGGATAAGACTGCCCCCTTACAGCATTTGCGGGGGCTGAGGGTCGCTTGCTGGCAGGGTCAGGGTTTGCCCCAGAGTTCCTTCGGTCTTCCCAGCACATGCAACCCAAACTGTTTGCTGTCAGTATTTGGAGCTGTATATTGGCCAGCCGGGCACAGGGCAGCAGGGCAGACTTGCCATCATGCATGATAATCGGAGAGTGTTTCAAACAACAAACCCATGCTGAAAACATTGCCTCCCCTGAAATTACTCTGGCATGTTGCCCAAGCAAGAAACTTCAAATTTACCTTGAAACTTTCTGTGAAAAACTCCAGCTCTGAAGTGTGAACAGGAAAAGATACAAGGAGACGACTAAAGGAAGAAGGAGGAGAAGAGGAAGAAGAAGAAGATGATGATATTGGATTTATATCCTGCCCTATACTCTAAATCTCAGAGTCTCAGAACTGTCACAATCACCTTTACCTTCCTCTCCCACAATGGATACCCTGTGAGGAAGGTGGGGCTGAGAGAGCTCTCCCAGAAGCTGCCTTTTCAAGGCCAACTCTTGCAAGAACTATGGCCGACCCTGTGTCATCAGAGACTTTCCCAATTAGGCTCAAAGAGGCAGTGGTACGTCCGCTTTTGAAGAAGCCATCTTTGGACAATACTGTCAGGCAATAAGGTTTCAAAGCAACCTGACCTTGAATTGATACAAAGTTAGGCTTTTTTTGATAATCTGTATGCACTAGGATGAAGAAATTGGGACTGATACCATGTAACAGTGCAACGCATACTTAAGAGGACTACATCAAAGATTTCTAGACAAAAGCCACAATTCTAAACACTGCTGAGCTGAAGTGTGAAGGTTCTCTCTTATCTTATTCCTACGGTTTGTCTTCCTGGGATGGCCAAGACGAAGGTCCTGTACCTGAACCGTGGGGGACTAGAATTGGGCCTCCGACTCCCAACCCTGGACGGTGCATCTCTTGCGCCAGTTCAGAAAGTGAGAAGTCTGGGAGTGATACTGGATGCCTCACTTACTATGGAGGCCCAGGTCACAGCAGTTGCTCGATCTGCCTTTCACCACCTTTGGCAGGCAAGGCAGCGGGCGCCCTACCTATCCCCCCAGGATTTAGCTACTGTGTTCCAACGGTAACTTCCAGGTTGGATTACTGTAACTCGCTCTACACAGGCTTACCCTTGCAGCTGATCCGGAAACTCCAGCTAGTGCAGAATGCGGCAGCACGGCTGTTAACTGCATTGCCTTTACGGGCAAGCATTCAGCCAGTGCTGTGCCAACTGCACTGGCTAACTATTGAGTACCGGATCCGCTTCAAGGTTTTGGCACTGGCATTTAAAGCCTTACGCGGTCTGGGACCAACAGACCTGAGGGACCGCCTTTCCCCATATACATCCCAGAGGTCTTTGCGATCGGTTACCAACACCTCCTGACCACCCCTGGCCCTAAGGACGCCCGATTTGCCTCAACCACGGCCAGGGCCTTTTCAGCCCTGGCCCCTGCCTGGTGGAATCAGCTCCCTGTGGAGATCCGGGCCCTACCTGAATTCATTTCGTAGGGCCTGCAAGATGGAACTGTTCCGCCGGGCCTATGGTTGAGGCAGTGGGCACCCTATTATTCCATCATTTGGCCTCCCTTGTGGTGCCATTATGCCTTATTACAGTGCTATCCTATTCTTATTACCATCGTTTAAGTTGGGCCTACAACTGGTTATTGATATGCTGTGCCGTGTCCGCCGGTGGTGCGTTTTATTTATTGTTTTTACTGTTAATTTTAAATTGGTGTTTTTAACTTTGATATGTAGGTTTTTATGGCTATTTTTTTATGTTGTGATCCGCCTTGAGCCCATTTACAGGAAAAGGCAGAATACCAGTTTGGTGTAGTGGTTTGATGTGTGGACTCTTACCTGGGAGAACAGGGTTTGATTCCCCACTCCTCCACTTGCAGCTGCTGGAATAGCTGCAAGTGGAGCTCTTGTAGGAGTTGTCCTTGAAAGGACAGCTGCTGTGAGAACTCTCTCAGCCCCACCCACCTCACAGGGTATTTGTTGTGGGGGAGGAAGGTAAAGGAGATTGTAAACTGCTCTGAGATTCGGAGTAGAGGGCAGGATATAAATCCAATATCATCATCAATATAAGCCTATTAAATAAAAATAAATAAATAAATAAATAAATTCCAGCAGCTGCAAGTGGAGGAGTGGAGAATCAAACCTGGTTCTCCCAGACAAGAGTCCGCACACTTAACCGCTACACCAAAACTGGCTCTCACCTGCTGAGGACTCATTAATGGCCTGGAGATGTCGCAGAATTACATGCACAGGAAAGCTCATACCTTGAATGAAAACCTTGTTGGGCTTCAAGGTGCCCCTGGACTCAATCTTTGTTCTCATGGCACCTCTTCAACTTTTCAGGCAGATTCTCTGCTTTATCGAGCTGCCTTTCAGTCTGCACACCCAATCAGAAGCCCTGCTGGGCAAAAGTCTTGACTAGCCCTACCCATTTTCTAAAAACTTTTGCCAGGGGCCAGGAAAGATTTCAATGGGTGCCATGGTACCCGAGGACACTAGCCAGGGGACTCCTGTCCCCTGTTGGGGGTGGGGGATCCCCCATTTTGGGGGGCTCTTGCCCACCACTAGCCAGCTGACTGATGGGGGAAATCCTGCCCCCCAATGCAGCATGTTGACATCACAGGGAAATGATGTCAGAGAGTTGCCAGATCCGACTCAAGAAATATCTGGGGAATTTGGAGGTGGAGCCAAGAGACACTGGGGGTGGAGCCAGGAGCAAGAGTGTGACAAGCCCGAATGAACTCCAAAGAGAGTTCTGGCCATCACATTTAAAGGGACCGCACATCTCTTAGATGCCTTCCCTCCATTTGGCAATAATGAAGGAAAGGGGCACCTTTTTGGAGGGCTCATAGAATTGGAACCCTGGTCCAATCTTGTTGAAACTTGGGGGTGTTTTGAAGAGAGGCACCAGATGCTATGCTGAAAACATGGTGCCACTAGTTCAAAAAACAGCTCCCCTCCATGGATCAATTCTCCATCATACCCTATGGGACTCAGTCTCCATAGGGTATAATGGAGTGCCCTGCAAACATTTGGGGCTCTTCCCTCCCCCTCTTTCTAATTACCCTGAAGTGAGGGGAAGGCCTTCAAACCAGGGAACCCCTTGCCCCCAACTGGGGATTTGCAACCCCGTATAGTCAAAGCGATGGTATTCCTAGTAATAATGTATGGCTGCGAGAGCTGGACCATAAGGAAGGCCGAGCACAGAAGAATAGATACTTTCGAGCTGTGGTGCTGGAGAAGACTCTTGAGAGTCCCTTGGACTGCAAGAAGATCCAATCAGTCAGTCCTAAGGGAAATCAACCCAGACTGTTTCCTGGAAGGTCAGATGCTGAAGCTGAAGCTCAGATACTTTGGCCACCCAATGAGAAGGGAGCACTCCCTGGAGAAGATCCTGATGCTGGGAAAGACAGAAGGCAAAAGAAGAAGGGGACGTCAAAAGATGAGATGGCTGGACAGCATTACTGATGTAACAAACACGAATTTGAGCAGACTTCGGAGGATGGTGGAAGACAGGAGGGCCTGGCTTTGTCCATGGGGTCGCAAAGAGTCGGACTCGACTGTGCGACTGAACAACAAAAATGTCATCACATTAGCAACATCATGTGACAATGCTCTGGTGTGGGGGCAAAACTCTATGGTTTGGGGGTGATTTCACCATAGAGTTTTGCTCCCAAACCAGAGCATTGTTGTATGATGTTGCCGATGTGACGATGTCACTTCTGTGTGATGTCAATAGGTCACAGGGCTCCACCCCCACTCCTGGAAAGTCCCACCCCTTCCCCCAGTCAGTGCAATCATCAGACCTGGCAGACCTAAGTTTTCGGCTGCAGCAGTAGCCAAAGAACTAGTTTTAGTTCCGTGCCATGTTGGGAAGTCTCAATATTAAGGGCAGGTTAGAGCTTTGTTTGAATCCATTTTTCGCTCCGCAAGACAAGACCAAGAAGCCGAAATGTTTCACAGCTCTTGGAACGTAAGAGAGGCAGGTTGCCGACGGTCCATGGAGAATGGAGTTTCAAAGGCACTTTGAATGCTGGAGAAAAGGTGGAAAGGCCCCTGTGAAAACCAGAGGGAAGTTTTGACGTGTTTTGACGAGGGAAGGCATCTAAGAGATGTGCGGTCCCTTTAAATGTGATGGCCAGAACTCTCTTTGGAGTTCATTCGGTTTTTCAGAAAGACTCATTTGTCAGCCTTCATGGCTCGCGTCTTGAAAGAGCAAACCTGTCACACAAGGGTACCCAGAAAAGACCCCGATTGTTTGTCCCATTCTGGAGTTCGGAAATTCAAATATTGAGTGTTTTGACGAGAAAATTCCCCAGGGAGGAGAACAAAGTCTCTTCGCTGGGGAGGAAATCGTTCAATAAATATCAAGGAGATTTACATTACAGATCCAGATATGAACATATGAAGCTGCCTTCTACTGAATCAGACCTTGGTCCATCAAAATCAGTATTGTCTACTCAGACTGGCAGCGGCTCTCCAGGGTCTCAAGCTGAGGTTTTTCACACCTATTTGCCTGGACCCTTTTTTGGAGATGCCGGGGATATTTTGTGTGTGGTGTGAAGATGAGATAACTGTGATGGGCAGGTGGGATTCCTCAGATGTTCTTCATAGATGGACTTTTGTGACAGTTTTTCAGAGAGAACAATGACCGTGCTAATAAGGGCTCTGTTTTTATTAGTCCTCTCCCTCTGTCGGTTTTATTAGCACTGAAACACGACTAACTTTGCCATACCTTGAGTACAGGGTGTGGAATTAGGGTTGCCAGTTCCTAGTTGGGGAACATCTGGGGATTCGGGGGGGTGGAGTTTGAGGAGGGCGGGGTTTGGGGAGGGGAGGGACCTCAGTTGGGTGTTATGCCATCAGCATCCACTCTCTAGAGCAGCCATTTTCTCCAGAGGAACTGCTCTCGGTGATCTTTTTAATTTAAATTAGTTTAATTTAATTTTCTGATTTACACCCCGCCCTAACCCGCAAGCGGGCTCTGGGCGGCTTACAACATTAAAACTTTACGGAATCATTAAACAATCCACATCCAGACTAGACAATATCATGACTACAGAATCTGTAGAATTAAACCGCACGCCTTTTAAATGCCTCCCCTCCATTTGGAAATGATGGATTAGGGTCACCTTATTTTGGGGCTCATAGAACTGGAACCCCTGCTCCGATCCTTTTGAAACTCGGTGCGTGTTTTGAGGAGAGGCATCGGATGCAATGCTGCCAATGTGGTGCCTCTACCTCAAAACACAGCTCCCCCACAGCCCCAGGTACCCGTGGATTAAGTCTCCATTATTCCCTATGGGAATCGGTCTCCCTAGGGAATAATGGAGTGCCCAGCAGACATTTCCCTCCCCCCCCTGCTTTCTGATGACCCTGAAGCAGGGGGAGGGTTTTCAAACCGAGGGATCACCTGCTCCCACCTGGGGATTAGAGCAACCAAAAAAGCAAGGTGGGAAAGTAAAGCAGGGGAAAAGCACAAAAGCATCCACGAACAGCCAACAACACCGGAAGACGTGTGCAATTATATATTCAATAGAAAACTTTGTACCTGCAACAGATGGAATAATTAATTTTACCAGGTGTTGTTTGTCTGTCTCCCCAGCCGCTTCTCAAAATTGCCCCAACGAACTCTTGCAGATGAATCAGCAGGGATCGCTTGGCTTAGTGGAAAGGTGAAGGCTGGGTCAGAACGCGACTGAAAAGAAGGGAAAACCGCTTTGCGGAATATTGCAAATTTCATTATTTTTTCTGTTTGAAGGAAAGCAGAATACATTGTTGTATTCACTAACTAATGTCCACTCACTCTTCTATTGTTTCGGGCTATGTTTTATTGCATTTAAGGTGGTGGAAAGTGCCATTCCTTTATTCCCCTGTTCACGGACCAAGAGGTCATAAGCCAGGGGTGGGGAACCTTTTTTCTGCCAAGGGCCATTTGAATATTTATAACGTCGTTCGCGGGCCATACAAAAGTATCCATTTAAAAAACCGTGCTCTGCTGAGGGAGAACAATTCAGGCTGGCAAAATTAATGCAAATAATTCTTTTTCTATTTGAAGTCACGTGGGACAAGCCTAATTTAGTGCACACACACACACCCCCGGCCTGCCTCCCTAGGCAAAAGCCTAGATCCAAGGCTTTTTGTAGAAAAAGCCCAGCAGGAACATATTGGAGCACATTCCCCAATATTAGCATATTAGGCCACGCTATCTGGGATAATCAAGTGCAAATTGAGTTGGTGGCAGCTGGCTCCCACCCCCCACCCCTGCCACGCCTCCCTCCAGTTTGGTGTAGTGGTGACGTGCGCGGACTCTTATCTGGGAGAACCGGGTTTGATTCCCCACTCCTCCACTTGCAGCTGCTGGAATGGCCTTGGGGCAGCCATAGCGCTGACAGAGGTTGTCCTTGAAAGGTTGTCCTTCCCATCCACCTCACAGGGTGTCTGTTGTGGGGGGGGGGGGAGGTAAAGGAGATTGTGAGCCGCTCTGAGACTCTTTGGAGTGGAGGGCGGGATATAAATCCAATATCTTCATCTACCTCACAGGGTGTCTGTTGTGGGGGGGGGGGGGTAAAGGTGATTGTGAGCCGCTCTGAGACTCTTTGGAGTGGAGGGCGGGATATAAATCCAATATCTTCATCTACCTCACAGGGTGCCTGTTGTGGGGGGGGGAGGTAAAGGAGATTGTGAGCCGCTCTGAGACTCTTCGGAGTGGAGGGCGGGATATAAATCCAATATCTTCATCTACCTCACAGGGTGTCTGTTGTGGGGGGGGGAGGTAAAGGAGATTGTGAGCTGCTCTGAGACTCTTTGGAGTGGAGGGCGGGATATAAATCCAATATCTTCATCTACCTCACAGGGTGTCTGTTGTGGGGGGGGGGGAGGTAAAGGTGATTGTGAGCCGCTCTGAGACTCTTCGGAGTGGAGGGCGGGATATACCGGTAAATCCAATATCTTCATCTACCTCACAGGGTGCCTGTTGTGGGGGGGGGGGGAGGTAAAGGAGATTGTGAGCCGCTCTGAGACTTTTTGGAGTGGAGGGCGGGATATAAATCCAATATCTTCTTCTTCTTCTTCTCCCTCCCTCCATGTGAAAACTGCAGCTGCTCCCAGCAGACCTTTAAAGGCACCCACATATCCCAGCAGCAGTCCTTCACAATGCCCATCACTCAAGCTCCCCAAGGGCCAGACCAAGTGATCTTGGGGGCCGCAAACAGCCCTCGGGCCTGATGTTCCCCACCCCTGTCATAAGCCAACAAATTTGTTATGGTACAGAATCAGGGCTTTTTTTTTTTTGTAGCCGGAACTCCTTTGCATATTAGGCCATATTTGCATATTGGTTTGCCATTGCCTTCCTCCCAAGTACCAACCTTCCTTGGCTTCCAAGATCTACCAGGCTGCCTTCTGTCCCCCTTCCCATTTTTCAGGGCATTAAAATGCATTGAGGAGCAGGCACACTGAGATTTGGAGATGTTTTCCCTCCACCTTTTGAAGCCTTCAGACCAGGGGTGTCGAAATCATTTGTTACGAGGGCCAGATCTTCATCTTGTCGAGCCAGGCCATGTGTGTCATAAAATGTCAAGGAGGGGAGATATAAACTTTATAAAAGACACAGACAAACACACACTCTGTGTCACACAGTGGCCAATATATGTGTACGTGTACACACACACACATATATTGGCCACTGTGTGACACAGAGTGTTGGACTGGATGGGCCATTGGCCTGATCCAACATGGCTTCTCTTATGTTCTTATATATAAGAACATCAGTCCAATGGCCCATCCAGTCCAACACTCTGTGTCACACAGTGGCCAAAAAAAACAAGAACCATCAGGAGATCCAACAGTGGGGCTAGAAGCCCTCCCACTGTGCTCCCCCCAAGCACCCAAGAATACAGAGCATCACTGCCCCAGACAGAGAGTTCCAACTGTGTCTAACAGCCACTGATGGACCTCTGCTCCATATTTTTATCCAATCCCCTCTTGAAGCTGGCTATGCTTGTAGCCGCCACCACCTCCTGTGGCAGTGAATTCCACATGTTAATCACCCTTTGGGTGAAGAAGGACTTCCTTCTATCCGTTTTAACCTGACTGCTCAGCAATTTCATCGAATGCCCACGAGTTCTTGTATTGTGAGAAAGGGAGAAAAGGACCTCTTTCTCTACTTTCTCCATCCCATGCATAATCTTGTAAACCTCTGTCATGTCACCCCGCAGTCGACGTTTGCTGGGGAGGGAAGGCTTGCCAGGTGAAGGTGAGGATTGGAGCAACCTGCCCCGGGGACCATGGCAAAGAAGAAGGAGAGCAGGAGTGGTGCTAAGAAGATCCCCATGTAGCCCTGCAGAGCGGCCGGCCTTGTGGTGGAGGAGGGGGGTAGAGTCAGGTGAGCAGCACCTGGGATTTCCTCTCCTCCTGAGGAGTCTGGTTTGCGCTGGCTGGCTCTTGCGCCCCTCTTCCTGCACCTCTGTCACCCTCGCAGCTCTGACCGGAGGACTCCAGCTGTCGGGTGCGGAATGTTGCAGAGCTGTGGGGAGGGGTTGCTTTGATGTGGAGAGGGGGTTATTGGTGGCCCCCAGGCCCCTCCAGACGTTAAATCCTGGCTACGGTCCTGAGATAGACTGCCGTCTCCTGATTCCTTCCGCCTTCAAGACTCTGGATGTGCAGCCATGTTACTTGGTCTGCAGCAGTAGAAAAGAGCAAGAGTCCAGCAGCACCTGAAAGACTAACAAAAATTTGTGCGGAGGGATGAGTTCCCATGAGTTGCTGCTCACTTCTGCGGACGCAGCTGTATCCGAAGAAGCAAGCAGTGACCCACGAAAGCTCCTGCCCTACCTGCCACAAATTTTGTTAATCTTTCAGGTGCTGTTGGACTCTTGCGCTTTTCTACTGCAGCTAGAGCCTGAAGCAGGGGTGTCAAACATACCGCCCGGAGGCCAAATCAGGCCCGCAAGCAACTCACTGTCATCTGCTTCCTTCTCCCTCTCTTGCTTCCTTCTGCATCACAATTTGCTCTGCCAGGATTACTCAATTGCACAGGAGCTACAGAGCAAAGCTCCTCCCTTGGGGAGGAAGTGGGGGAAGGAGAGCTAGCTTTGCCAGGCTCTCTCAATATATGTGTGTGTGTGTGTGCGTGTATACACACACACATATATACACACACACATATATTGGCCACTGTGTGGCACAGAGTGTTGGACTGGATGGGCCACTGGCCTGATCCAACATGGCTTCTCTTATGTGACACAGAGTGTTGGACTGGATGGGCCATTGTCCTGATCCAACATGGCTTCTCTTATGTTCTTAAACTCTCCCTCCTGAAGGCAGCCCCCACCAGCTTCTCTGCCCTGCAGTCTGCAAGAAGGGCCAGCCCGACCCAGAGGCTCTGCCTTCAGCCGCGGCCCCTCCTCCCCTGTGCCCTGGCATTCCTTCTGGAGCAGGGACGGAAAGCCGCCAGCGGCATAATTGTTCAGAGCGATGGCAGCCAGTGGTGGTGCGAGACGGGGAACTCAAAGGAGCGGCCACAAAGGAAGAGGGGTTTGATTGGAGGGACCTGAAACCCTCCGCCCTGGTCCCCCTGTAGCTACGGGCCTGGTCTATCTTTAATGGGGAATGGAACAAATCTAATCATATTAATCATAAGCCATCTGGACCGCTCACACGCCTTCAGGAAGCTTCCAAGCAAAGCATAACAGCAATACCCTTTCTCCTTTATCTCCCCATACACGCCCCAATGAGAAGATGAAGAAGATGTTGGATTTATACCCCGCCCTTCACCCTGAATCTCAGGCTGCAATCACACATCCTAAATCATGCACTTTCAATCCGCTTTCAATGCACTTTCTGCCTGGATTTTGCTCCTTCGCACAGTATAATCCAGTTGGAAAGTGGATTGAAAGTGCACGATTTAGTGTGTGTGATCGCAGCCTCAAGGGTGGCTCACAATCTCCTTTTCCTTCCTTCCCCACAACAGACACCCTGGGAGGTGGGTGGGGCTGAGAGAGCTCTTGCAGCAGCTGCCCTTTCAAGGACGACTCCTGCAAGAGCTATGGCTGACCCAAGGCCATTCCAGCACCTGCAATCTCAACGTATCCTGTTTCTGTCCTTTGGGGTTCCATTTAGCTATCATAGCTAATAGCTGCAGATGTGTACCCGTTCCAGCTCTAGAATTTCTTGGGAATTTGGCTGTCGTTTCTTCCTGACTGTGACAGACAGCTTTGCAGATGGGAAATGCGCAGGCTGTTGTTGTGGAGATTGTATAAAATCGTAGGAGGGGCGGGGGGATATAGAAACAAATTGTTCTCTGCCAAAGCGTGACTTTGGGGGAAGTTAAGGATTTCTTAAGGGAACAGAGAAACAAGAAGCAAGAGATGCGGGTGCTGTGCAGATACATTGGATGCTTGAGTTCTACAAATGATTAGTCCTAGGGGCAGGGAGAGGTGGTGTGGAGATGAAATCGACATTGGATTTATATTCTGTCCTCCACTCTGAATCTAATGCAGCAGGTAACTTCCTGCTGTGATCCACTTTTCTCATAACAGTTTCCCTCCCATTGTTCCTGCTTTGCAGGGCTTTTTTTTTTTAGCAGGAACACACAGGAACGCAGTTCCGGTTGGCTTGGCATCAGGGGGTGTGGCCTAATAAGCAAATGAGTTCCTGTTGGGCTTTCCGCACAAAATCCTCTGTGAAACAATGGAAGAAGAAGAAGACAAAAATGGACTTGGTGGGAATAGTTCGGGAAACAGCAGAGCTGGACTTTCTATCCCAGCTGTTTGCTGGGAAATCTAAAGAAGAAGCAAGAAAATATTGGGTGAAATTTTATGCCTGGTTAGACATTCAAGACTCCTAAGAGTCTCTGGTGTGAACTTATTTCTTCTCCCCCCCGCCCCTGTATTTTATATTATAAAATTACCTTTACTGGAATTGTCAAAACTATTAGATAATTTTAACAAAAGATTTCTACTATAAAATCTTAAAATGGATGATGTTTAGTTTAGACAAAATAATCTGGGACAATTTATGTAAAGAAAGTATTGTAGAATTAAGCTTGTATTCTCTGAAAGTATTTTTATGCAGAATAAGGCCAGACAGTATTGTACTTCCTATTCCCCCTAACCCCTATCCTTACTTTTTCTGAAACCAATAAAACTTCTGAAAACTGTGAAGAAGAAGATTGCAGATTTATACATAAGAACATAAGAACATAAGAGAAGCCATGTTGGATCAGGCCAACGGCCCATCAAGTCCAACACTCTGTGTCACACAGTGGCAAAAAATGTTATATACACACATACACTGTGGCTAATAGCCACTGATGGACCTGTGCTCCATACACTGTGGCTAATAGCCACTGATGGACCTGTGCTCCATACACTGTGGCTAATAGCCACTGATGGACCTGTGCTCCATATTTTTATCTAAACCCCTCTTGAAGGTGGCTATACTTGTGGCCGCCACCACCTCCTGTGGCAGTGAATTCCACATGTTAATCACCCTTTGGGTGAAGAAGTACTTCCTTTTATCCGTCTTAACCTGTCTGCTCAGCAATTTCATCGAATGCCCACGAGTTCTTGTATTGTGAGAAAGGGAGAAAAGTACTTCTTTCTCTACTTTCTCCATTCCATGCATTATCTTGTAAACCTCTATCATGTCACCCCGCAGTCGACGTTTCTCCAAGCTAAAGAGTCCCAAGCGTTTCAACCTTTCTTCATAGGGAAAGTGCTCCAGCCCTTTAATCATTCTAGTTGCCCTTCTCTGCACCTTCTCTAAAGCTATAATATCCTTTTTGAGGTGCGGCGACCAGAACTGCACACAGTACTCCAAATGAGACCGCACCATCGATTTATACAGGGGCATTATGATACTGGCTGATTTGTTTTCAATTCCCTTCCTAATAATTCCCAGCATGGCATTGGCCTTTTTTATTGCAAACGCACACTGTCTTGACACTTTCAGTGAGTTATCTATCATGACCCCAAGATCTCTCTCTTGATCAGTCTCTGCCAGTTCACACCCCATCAACTTGTATTTGTAGCTGGGATTCTTAGCCCCAATGTGCATTACTTTGCACTTGGCCACATTGAACCGCATCTGCCACGTTGACGCCCACTCACCCAGCCTCAACAGATCCCTTTGGAGTTCCTCACAATCCTCTCTGGTTCTCACCACCCTGAACAATTTAGTGTCATCCGCAAACTTGGCCACTTCACTGCTCACTCCGAACTCTAAATCATTTATGAACAAGTTAAAAAGCATGGGACCCAGTACCGAGCCCTGCGGCACCCCACTGCTTACCGTCCTCCACTGCGAAGACTGCCCATTTATACTCACTCTCTGCTTCCTATTACTCAGCCAGTTTTTGATCCACAAGAGGACCTGTCCTTTTACTCCATGATTCTCAAGCTTTCTAAGGAGCCTTTGATGAGGAACTTTATCAAAAGCTTTCTGGAAGTCAAGGTAAACAACATCTATCGGGTCTCCTTTGTCCACATGTTTGTTCACCCCCTCAAAGAAATGCAACAGGTTAGTGAGGCAAGATCTTCCCTTGCAGAACCCATGCTGAGTCTTCCTCAATAACCCGTGTTCATCAATGTGCCTACTCATTCTGTCCTTGATAATGGTTTCTACCAACTTTCCCGGTATTGAAGTCAGACTGACTGGCCTGTAGTTTCCCGGATCTCCTCTGGAACCTTTTTTAAAGATGGGGGTGACATTTGCTACCTTCCAGTCCTCAGGAATGGAGGCAGATTTCAATGAAAGATTACAGATTGGCCACTTCTCTCTGAATCAGAGACTCAGAGCGGCTTACAATCTCCTTTATCTTCTTCCCCCACAACAGACACCCTGTGAGGTGGGTGGGGCTGAGAGGGCTCTCACAGCAGCTGCCCTTTCAAGGGCAATCTCTGTCAGCGCTATGGCTGACCCAAGGCCATGGTAGCAGGTGCAAGTGAAGGAGTGGGGAATCAAACCCAGTTCTCCCAGAAAAGAGAGCTATGGCTGACCCAAGGCCATGCCAGCAGGTGCAAGTGGAGGAGTGGGGAATCAAACCTGGTTCTCCCAGATAAGAGAGCTATGGCTGACCCTAGGCCATTCCAGCAGGTGCAAGTGGAGGAGTGGGGAATCAAACCCGGTTCTCCCAGATAAGAGAGCTATGGCTGACCCTAGGCCATTCCAGCAGGTGCAAGTGGAGGAGTGGGGAATCAAACCCAGTTCTCCCAGAGAGGAGAGCTATGGCTGACCCAAGGCCATGCCAGCAGGTGCAAGTGGAGGAGTGGGGAATCAAACCCGGTTCTCCCAGATAAGAGAGCTATGCCTGACCCAAGGCCATTCCAGCAGGTGCAAGTGGAGGAGGGGGGAATCAAACCCGGTTCTCCCAGATAAGAGAGCTATGGCTGACCCAAGGCCATTTCAGCAGGTGCAAGTGGAGGAGTGGGGAATCAAACCCGGTTCTCCCAGATAAGAGAGCTATGGCTGACCCAAGGCCATGCCAGCAGGTGCAAGTGGAGGAGTGGGGAATCCAACCCGGTTCTCCCAGATAAGAGAGCTATGACTGACCCAAGGCCATTCCAGCAGGTGCAAGTGGGGAATCAAACCCAGTTCTCCCAGATAAGAGAGCTATGGCTGACCCAAGGCCATGCCAGCAGCTGCAAGTGGAGGAGTGGGGAATCAAACCTGGTTCTCCCAGATAAGAGCTATGGCTGACGCAAGGCCATCCCAGCAGGTGCAAGTGGAGGAGTGGGGAATCCAACCCGGTTCTCCCAGATAAAAGTCCACGCACTTAACCTCTACACCAAGCTGTTGATGTCACAGGGTGTGGCCTAATACGCAAATGAGTTCTTGCTGGGGGGTTTTCCACCAAAAAGAAAAGCCAGGCTGCTTTATATTTCCATATCAGTTGGGAATTTCTGGATAGGATTCCTGCAAAGTCTATGAAATCCCTGGGCTGGGTGGCCCAGGCTGGTCTGATATCACATCCAAGCTAAGCAGGGTCAGCCCTAGGTTGGCACTTGGGTGGAAGACCACCGAAGAAGTCCAGGGTTGCTGCACAGAGGCAAGCAATGCCAAAACCACCTCTGAATGCCTCATGCCTTGAAAATCCTATGGGGACAATATAAACCAGCAGTGACTTGACACCACTTCCCACCATCAGGACAGGTAAGCCATGAGCCAGTTGCCCCAGGCTAGCCTGATCTCACCAACTCTTGGACACTAAGCAAGATCAGCCCTGGTTTGTACTCGGAGGGGAGAACAGCGAGGAAGTCCAAAGTTGCTATGCAGAGGCAAACAATAGCCGGCTGTTATGTATTGTGGTGTACTGGTGGTTTGTTGCCTGAGCTTGAGACACGCACTCCTTGCAAACCAGGATCCTGAAGCCTGGAAGAAGTGGCCAATCAGGATGGCTAGGCATGCAATGACTTGTAACAAAGAGATGCCAATGAAGGATTCTGGAGTGAGCCAATAGGAGTAACTGTTGCCTGCTAGGGGTGTGTGGTTAACGATGGCCAGAGTGAATATAATGAGTGAAGTGCCTGTGCTGTTCGCGACTGTGCCATTTGTGCTGTTTCTTCTGGCAATAAAGGGTTCTTGGTTGATCCAGAGCTGGCTGAACTCATTTTACAATACGAACCGCCTCTGAACCTCTCTTGCCTCAAAAACCCTAGCAAGAATATATGTATTCAGTCAGCCAGTCAGTCAAACATTTATTGTATATAGCCATTGGCTGTTACAAAACAAAACAGAACCCGAGCAACAAAGTTTCAAGGCCAACCTCAAGAAGTTACAGCATTTGAAATTACTCTTGCTCTAATTACTCTTTATTTTACTGTTTTAACTGTTGCAATTGATGTATTTTAAATTTAAAATTCTATGTTAGATATTATGTGCTGTGAGCCGCCCTGAGCCACTTCGGTGGGAAGGGCGGGATATAAATTGAAATAAACTTAAACTTAGGGCGTTTTCCCACACTTACCTCGGAGCAACGTCCCTCTTCACCGCGCAGCATCTGCGCGGATTTCCCACCAACTGCTCCGCATAACCAGGAAGTGCCGGACCTTTTGCGTCGCAGATGTAAACTGCTAAAAACCAGTTTACGTTAGTGACGCAAAAGCCGCGGCTCTTCCTGGTTATGCGGAGCAGTTGGTGGGAAATCTGCGCAGACGCTGCCCGGTGAAGAGGGACATCGCTCCGAGGTAAGCTCTGTGGGAAAACACCCATAACTTAATCTTCTTAGCTTCAAGGGCAAACAAAGAGACTCTAAAGGACACATGAGCATCATTGTCAGATAACAGAAATGTAATCTTTTCAGTTTCTGAACGTGCTTTTAAGGAGGATAGTATTCCAGTCAGAAATTTAATTCTATATGGATTCTCAGGGCTTTTTTTTTTTGTAGCAGGAACTCCTTTGCTTATTAGGCCACACCTCGCTGATGTAGCCAACCCTCCTGGAGCTTACAGTAGGCTCTGTAAGAAGAGCCCTGTAAGCTCTTGGAGGATTGGCTACATCACGGGGGTGTGGCCTAATAGGCAAAGGAGTTCCTGTCACACACACAAAAAAGCCCTGTGTATTCTATTTTGTGGCTCCGGTATCTCAAAGTGGCAACTTTGTTGAGGTGTCGGTAATATGTAAATGGAGATTTAATTAATTAGCTGACAGTTGGATGAGAGCTCTACTAAGAGTTATTTCATATTAAATTAAGACCAACATAATTTTAAATAGCAGTACATGGTGAAGAACTGTCCAAACTTGTTAAGCTGAAGAGTGTCAAGGCAGTTTCGGTCTGCAACGTCCCCCCCGCCCCCCTTTCTGGCTTGGCAAGGACAGATCAGGTCCCACAGGAGGCAATTAAAATGTTGCACCAGCCCCCTGATCCCTGATCAGTTTTCTCAGACAAAGACATTTTGGCTTCCATCATCCTAGACTTCCAGGGACTAGTGGGGGGTGGGGGGTGGAAACCTTGTGTAGAGGGTTTGTATCTGGGAAACAAAATGCCTCTGTACACTTCTTTTTGTGTTTAAAATAATTTTATTTAGTAACATATGGTAACAATATCTATTTCTTGCATCGTTAATAACTTCTTTTTATCTATCCCATATATTACTTTCTAACCACCCCTCCCCCCCTTTACTTGACCGCCATCGGTGTCATTTACTTAAAATACTAACATTTAAAGGTACCCTTAACTAATAAAAACAAAGATTAATATTCTTCTTCCTTCTAAGACTTAATCCTTATCAAAAATTGTCCAATGTCCTTTTATTTTCCACTCTTTTTCTACATATCTTCTAAACTTTTTTCACTCCATCTTAAATACTTCTAAGTCATAGTCTCTTAAGGTTCTTGTTAACTTGTCCATTTCACTCCATGTCATAACTTTTACAATCCAATCCCATTTTTCTGGTATTTTCTCTTGCTTCCACAACTGCGCATACAGTGTCCTAGCAGCTGAAAGCAAGTACCAGATTATAATTCTATCTTCTTTGGGAAATTTTTTCCATTTGTAATCCCAACAGAAAAGTCTCTGCAACTTTCTTAAATTTGTATCCCAAGATCTTAGACATTTCTTGTTGAATCATCTGCCGATACTTTTTTTGCTCTTTCACTAGTCCACCACATATGGTAGAAAGAACCTTCATGTTTTGTACATTTCCAACATCTATCTGGCATCTTTCTGGGGTAGGGGCAAAAGCTGGAGGCTCCGAACGTGGCTAAGTGGAGGCAGCCAGCCCTAAAACTTTGGAGTCAAGAAGAGACTGCACCTTGTGTGCAAGCAGCGGGGGGTTCCACAGGGCAGTGCAGGAGCAAATGCAGCAGGCAGAGTTCAAGTTCACATGTAGATGATAAATGGAGTCCACAACCGTGAATCGGCTTGAAAGGTTAATTATCCTTTACGCGATTGCTGAAGAGTCACGTTTACTCTGGAAAAACGCTTTAAGAAGTTGCCATTTGAAACCTCGTCTCCACAGAAAGTCTGGGAATTCGGCTTACGGAAGAAGCTTTGATCTGTGAATTGTGACTCGCCAGCTCGCGAACACGTAAAAGGGCATTCGAACTTTTGAGCCGATTCATAGTCGTGGACTCCACTTATAACACGAACTTGAAAATTCTTCAACTTTAAAAGACTAAGGAATTTGTGGAGCCCTTCCTTATAGAGCCTTGTTCTCTTCTGTGCGTGTTTGGTACCTTCTCTGTGATTTATTATTACAATGTCTTGTATAATCATTGAATCAATTTTCAATACAATCGGAGAAGCTATCGTTCTTTAAGCATGTATTGATTTCGGCACAGTTCCTTGTTCTCTTCTGCCCCTGGAGAAAATGGCTGCTTTGAAGGGTGGAGTCTATGGCATTGTACCATGTTGAGGCCCCTCCCCCTCAGGAGAACGAGTCTGGTGTAGAGGTTAAGTGTGCGAACTCTTATCTGAGAGAACCGGGTTTGATTCCCCACTCCTCCACTTACACCTGCTAGCATGGCCTTGGGTCAGCCATAGCTCTGGCAGAGGTTGTCCTTGAAAGGGAAGCTGCTGTGAGAGCCCTCTCCAGCCCCACCCACCTCACAGGGTGTCTGTTGTGGGGGAGGAAGGTAAAGGAGATTGTGAGCTGCTCTGAGACTCTGATTCAGAGTGGAGGGCAGGATATAATATCTTCTTCTTCTTCTTCTTCTTCTTCTTCTTCTTCTTCTTCTTCTTCTTCTTCTTCTTCTTCTTCTTCTTCTTCTTCTTCTTCTTCTTCTTCTTCTTCTTCTTCTTCTTCTTCTTCTTCTTCTCCCCAACCCCCACCCTCTACTAGATCCACCCCCACAGATATTTTCCAGCACAGACCTACCTTCCTGGATTTTGGCCACTGTGTGACACTGAGTATTGGAGTGGATGGGTCATTGACCTGATCCAGCATGGCTTCTCTTACGTTCTCATGGGAATGCTTCCTACAAGGCCTTGGAACCCACAAAGGGAACTTGTGCAATTAAAGGGAAAGGCATTCTCACACAATTTGCTTTGCATCGCTATGAAGTGCTCCCCGATGGCGGTCTATGCGGTAAAACAAAACCCTATTAAATTAAATGGTTTTTATTGCCAGGCAAGCATTCTGCCAATTGACAACACTCACAATTGATGTTGAGAAGCTCGTAGATTCACTGCCTGATCACTCACAGCTAACAGCCGCGCGAGCAACGTGAATCTTATCGCCATGTTGGTCTTTCGCTGATTAAACCAAAGCAAATGTTTTATGTACTACTTGACATGAAGATAGGGGAAGGAAAAATCTCTAAATGCCTACAGTGACGTTTTGCCATTTTTAATTACTTTTTATGCCCGTTGCTGTTGGACTTGTCAATTCCTGGAGAAAAATACCGAACGAGGAGACGTTGTCGAGTGCCTCTTAAAAATAAATCAGTGTGTAAATACCTTTGCTGTGGTTCAGAACTTCTGTAGCTCTTGTTTGGAGAGAGCTAATCAAGAATGTGTTGTTTCCCCCCTTCGTGATGTACTGAAACTTTCCACTCTCTTGAACGGTACAAAAGTGAGATGCGATTAAAGATTTAAAAACATGGAAATAAGAATAGCACAAAATCCTCAGGAGGTTCATAATTACCTGGGAGACAAGACGATTGTTTAGGATTTTTTTTTCTAGGTAATTATGCACTACCTGAGGATTTCATGCTATTCTTATTTTCATTTTTTCCCCCTTGGGCTCTGTCGACAGTCTTATCCCAGTTTTCATCCAAGAAGCTTGAGGTGAAGGAAAACCTCTGTGAATAAAGGTTAAAGAGGTTAGGGCTCTTTAGCTTGAAGAAATGACAACTGAGGGGTGATATGACAGAAGTATACAAAATTATCCATGGGACAGAGAAGGTAGGCAAAGAAGTACTTTTCTCCCCTTTTCACAGTACAAAAACGCATGGACTCTCAATGGAATTAATGAGAGCACTAGCCTTAGAGCAAAGGTGAGGAGATACTTCTTCCCTCAAAGAGTAATTAACACATAAAATTCACTGCCGCAGGAAGTGTTGGTGGCTACAACATAGGCAGCTTCAAGAGGGGATTGGAGCAACATCTGGAGCAGAAGTTCATGAGTGGATATTAGCCATAAGGTATAGGTGGAACTCTCTGTCTGGGCCAGTGATGCTCTATATTCTTGGTGCTTGGAGGGCAACAGTGGGAGGGCTGTAAGGAAAAGCCCCCTACTTTTCATACATATGGACATCGTGATCACCAGTATGGTTGCCAGGGTGCCTGGAGTTTTGACTCGCACACATCTGCTCTAAGAAGTGGACTTTGCCCACGGTTTCTAAGGCTTATGTGGATACTATAAGCCTCAGCTTTGCAGCAGCATTCTGCATCTCTGGATGGGTGTTAGCCAGAACTACAGACGAGCTTCCAGCTACTCCTTGTGTGCCCAGTCTTGGCCGCTGCAGTGGAAGAAGCCGTGCCACCAGGTTTCCAGCCTGTTTCCAGGAACCAAAGGCTAACACCACCAGAATCTATCTTGTTTTCCTGACTCCGTATCCAACAGCTGCTTCAATTTCTGCATAAGGCAATCAAGCTTATCCAGGCATGGATCCTGCCAGACCACTCAAGCCTTTGCCTAACGAAACCCAGGACAAAGATTGGTGCCAGGAAGAAGACTAAGGAAGAGGAAGACCATCTTCAGCCAAAAGCCAAGTTCCATTGTAAACCGGGTGTTACCTAGGCCAACATTTGATTCTCTATTGTCACCTTTTTAGATAAGTCCATTTAATCTTAAGTGTTCCCCACCCAGTAATCACTTCTATTCTTCTTCCCAACTGTCACTTTGGAGCCTCCCCCTGGTCCGTTTCAATCTGAAAGTTCTCTCAGGTATCCAGGATCCAGGCAAGTCCATTGGTCAAGAGCAAGCACCCAATTAGGTGTCACCAATGCACTTTCTATTGGCTACTGCAGAAGTCCAGCCTTATGGTCACTGCAGAGCCTCCCCTTTCTCCTCCCCTATAGTCTATTTAACCTCTGACCCAACTCCACTCATGTGTGTTTCTACCAGTATCCCACCTTCCGCTGCATAGATCCATCCCCGATTCCTGATCAGTTTCGGGTCCCTTACCCACTTCCTCGCTTGTCGCCCATTGGAGCCTTCCTCGAAGACTACGATAGGTAAATATCACCCTGTGTGTCGACCCTTTATGTTCCCCTATCCATCTATCTATATTTACTAGGACTGTATGTGCGATTGTATGTGTATTTTTATCTTGTATGGAAGACTATATTTTTTCTCAATAAATTATAATTGGTTTTACTAAATTAGAGTTCCCATTATTTAAGCATCACTCTCTGCTTGGTTAATCTTGTATACATTGGGAAAAGATTCCGAGTGAGCCATGTGCCTAATTAATTCCCCAACCTCGTTTTGAGGGCATTTCGGCTTACAGGGCTTCTGGAGTTCTAGGCCTGCTGGTAGACCTCTTGATAGCACCTGGTTTTTGGCCACTGTGTTACACACAGTGTTGGACTAGATGGGCCATTGGCCTGATCCAACATGACTTATCTTATGTTCTTATGTTCTCTCTCTCTCTCTCTTAGGAAGCTGAACTGTCAATACAGGGAATGCGCTGTCTTCAGATTTTGACCCTTAGATATAATTTGAGAGCTAGATTGTATTGCTGGGCATGCAATATTTTGCTCCTTGGAGAGAAGTTCAACAAATGGTCTGGAGAAAGTGTAAAGAGAGACAGAGGGAGGGCTTTTTCTCCCTTTATTACAACACTAGAATCCAACAGCATCCAACTAAGATGATGGGCAATAGGTTCTGGAAAGAATGTGGAAATCGCTACCCGTGGGTATAGCAATGGCCATGAGCACAGACAGATTCAGAAGAAAATTAGATTAAAGCCATGATAGGTCTATCAGTGGCGACTAGTAACGGAGACTAAGTAAACCACCCTACACTGGTGTAGCACAGCGATTAGAGTGTTGGATTGGGAACTTGGACAACCATGTTCAAATCACCACTTTGCTATGTGTGGTTAGGGCCTTTTTTGAGCAGGAACGCACAGGGACATCGTTCTGGCTGGCTTGGTGGCAGGGGGTGTGGCCTAGTATGCAAATGAGTTCCTGTGTGTGGTGGCACGGCCACCACAGTCTCTTGCCTTACCCTACCCCATAAGGTTGTTGTCAGGAGAAGGTGAGAAATGTGGTATACAAATTATTTTAAAAGCAATAAGCATACAGAGTTAGCAGACCTCTCAATCCCAGTGCCAAGAGGAAACGTCAGCCTAGAGTTGCTATTTCTGTGTCAGGAAATACCTGGAGATTGTGGGAGAGGGAGCCTGGAGATAGGGTTGCCAATACCCAGGTGGGGGCAGGATATACCCCGGTTTGGAGGCCCTCTCCCTTCAATTTCATCAAAAAAAACCTGCAAGTGACAGAGGATAGGTCTAGGAATCTCTGGAAATTCTGTGGTTTTACCATAGAGCAGGGGTGGCCAACGATAGCTCTCCAGATTTATTTTTTTTTGCCTACAACTTCCATAAGCCCCAGCCAGCATGGCCAATGATGGGAGTTGTAGGTAAAAACATCTAGAGAGCTACCGTTGGCCACCCCTGCCATAGAGTTTTGGGCAATTCCTAGAGCTACCCTACACCATTTCCAGTTTTTTCCTGGAAGTGAGGTAGGAATGCAGCTGACATCACACCCCACCCACATCCCTGCCCCCAGTCCTTTTGCCAGCTGTCTGGCTCAACAACCCTAGGAGGCATTGGGGAGAAATGAAAAAGAAGAGCCTTTGCAGACCGGAATCAAGGCAGCATGGCTGGCGTTAAAGGAAGCAGAATGTTGTGCTGCGGAGCACCTCCAGAAAACCTGGATCCTGGCAAGATTGCCGTCCTAAATTTAAATCACACAATTGTCCCTTCATTGAATGAACTGCAAGATCTGCCTTCTGTGAGTCCAATAAATTCACAGAAAATCGTTCCAAACACTGTCTGCTCCTCTGGACTTTCTCAATCACTAGAACATTGAAGGAATTGAAACCAAACCACATTAACCTTCAGAAGCAGAGTTCCTGCAATATAAGCTATAATCTGCTTTGCTGCTGGGAACATGGCTTCTCTTATGTTCTTATGTAATGAAAGTGTCAACGCAGTTCACTGCTGCAATGAAAAAGGCAAACTCTATATTAGGGATTGTTAGAAAAGGGACTAAGGATAAAATGGCCAATATTGTAATAGGGTCATACAATCATAGAGTTGGAAGGGACCTTCAGCATCATCTCGTCCAACTCCCTGTACAATGCAGGAGATTCACAAATACGTTCCCCTAAATTCATAAGGTCAGCATTGCTGTCAGATGGCCATCTAGCCTCTATTTAAAAACCTCCAAGGAAGGAGAGCCCACCACCTCCCGAGGGAGCCTGTTCCACTGAGGAACTGCTCTAACTGTCAGGAATTTCTTCCTAATGTCAAGCTGGGAACTCTTTTGATTTCATTTCAGCCCATTGCTTCTGGGGTCACAGAAAACAATTCCGCACAATTTCATAACTTCCCTGTATAGATCTATGGTGTGACCTCAAATGGAATTACAGCATGAAGTTCTGGTCATTGTTTCTTAGAAAAGGATATTGAAGAGCTGGCAAAAGAACAGAGGAGGGCCACCAACAAGGAGGTTGAATCACCTTCCCTATGAGGATAGGCTGAAAAGTCTGGTACTTGTCAGTTTAGGAAAGAGACATAAAAGAAGCCAAGTTGGATCAGGCCAATGGCCCATCCAGTCCAACACTCTGTGTCACATAGTGGCCAAAAAAATCCAATCAGGAGGTCCACCAGTGGGGCCAGGACACTAGAAGCCTTCACACCATTGCCCCTCCCAAGCACCAAGAATGCAGAGCATCACTGCCCCAGACAGAGAGTTCCAACAATACACTGTGGCTAATAGCCACTGATGGACCTCTGCTTCATATGAACATATATGAACATATGAAGCTGCCTTATACTCAATCAGACCCTCGGTCCATCAAAGTCAGTATTGTCTACTCAGACTGGCAGCGGCTCTCCAGGGTCTGAAGCTGAGGTTTTTCACACCTTTTTGCCAGGACCCTTTTTCGGAGATGCTGGGGATTGAACCTGGGACTGTCTGCTTACCAAGCAGATGCTCTACCACTCTTCACCGTCCCTCCCCTTTATTTTTATCCAATCCCCTCTTGAAGCTGTCTATGCTTCAAGACAACTAAGGGGCGGGCACATTTTTGAGGTTGATTAAATTATGCCTGGAGTGGAGAGAGCTGACAAAGGGATCTTTTTCTCCCCCTCCCAAAATACTAGAACTGAAGGGCATCCAAGGAAGCAGATGGGCAGTAAGTTCAGGATGGACAAAAGGAAATACTCCTTTACACAGTGAGCGATTAAACTGTAGAATTCCCTGCCAGAGAATGTAGTGATGACCACAGGAATAAACAAAACCAACCCTGCCCAAAACCAGTCCTCTCTAAGCTCCCCTCCCAAAATCTCCTGGAATCTCCCAGCCCAGGGCGGCAACCTAACCCATTCAGTCAGTGGAGCGGGAATTCGAACCCAGGCCTTCTCACCGCTGCGGCACTCCACAGCATCCTGAAGCAGCCAAAGTGTCCAAATACTCTTTCAAAGATGCTCCAGGGAGCATAGCTGAAGTCATTCATCCTGGAAGCTAACAAGGCACAGACCAGAAGCATCAAGAATCTTTTCCCAGTGATGTTCCAGGACAGAGGCATAGCCAGGATTTTTAAAGTTGGGGGGGGGGGCTTTTTGAAAATTCTTGAATATTTTAAAGCCCTCCAACCTAAAAAGTGGGGCCATCAAGTTGGGTCTTTGTGCTTCTTGCAGCTGTTGCCTCTTGTTCTCCCTCCCTGCTCTGCTGAGTCGGGGGGGCGCTCTGCAGGAAGTTAGGGGGCAGGGCCCCCAAATGCCCCCTGTAGCTGTGGGCCTGTTCCATGGCAGGGGAAGCTGGGTATATTGTTAAGATGGACTCTGATTCATTTCAAGAGTCCACCCAAGAATCTACCTACTAATCATAGTGAAATTCTGTGAAATGTGTTTAATCAAGGATGTACCCCAGATTCCTCTAGTGCAGGGGTGTCAAACATGCAGCCCAAGGGCAGAATCAGGCCCTCAGAGGTCTCCTATCAGGCCCCTGAGCACTGGCTCTTGTCTGCTTCCTTCTCCCTCTCTCTTGCTTCCTTCTGCATCTCAGGTTGCTTTGCAAGGCTTGCTCAATCACACAGCAGAGCTACAGAGCAAAACTTCTATTTTCTCCAATGGTTGAGGCTCCTCCCCCTCCTGGTCCCCTGGGGAGAGAGGGAAAGAGCCAGAGCTTCCTTTGCCCAGTTCCCTGGATCCCATGGGAGAGACACAACGAAAGCGCCTTTAAGACCAACAAGTGCTAATGTTTTAAGTTAAAAATAAATAATCTTTAGTAGTATTTGTATCCTTTAAAAAGGTTTTTTTTTTTAATCTCTGCTACCTAATCTTAGATAGGCACACGCATGGCCCAGTCTGCCACAGCCTGACCCTGCCCGGCAAGGTCTCATTTATGTCAGATCCGGCCCTCATAGCAAATGTTCGACACCCCTGCTAGCAGATGGATGCTTACTGATTCATGTGGGTTCTTTGGGTGACAAGTCAATGTGGAAAGCACAGAGTCTGGAAATTGTAGATCTAGGCAGATGGGCACGGTGGAGCAATGATGGAAGGTATTTTATTTTTTTAAATTTATTTTATATTATATATCCCGCCCATTCCATACAGACTCAAGGTGGCTAACTGCCTAAAATAGACAGTAAACAAAACAATATTAAAACAATAAAATGATCAGATAATAACAAAGGTACTACTTCAGGCAGATCATATCATATTTTCTTTCTCACGCGCACAGAGCCTGGGCAGTTAGTAACCAAAGTGCTATGGATCCAGATGTTGTGGCAGCCCTCTCCCATTAGATGTTATGTGCCATCCGAAACAGTTCAGTCTTGCAGGCCCTGCGGAACTGCGATAAATCCCACAGGGCCCTGATGGCTTCTGGGAGGGCGTTCCCAAGTATTGGGGCCGCAACCGAGAAGGCTCTTGCTCTGGTGGAGTTGAGCCTACCCTCCTTTAGCCCAGGGACAACCAAAAGGTTTTGAGAACTTGATCGCAGTGCTCTCTGGGGAACATGTGGGGCAAGGCGGTCCCACAGATAGGTAGGTCCTAGACCATATAGGGCTTTGAGGGTTAATACCAAGACCTTGAAACGGATTCGGTATGCAACAGGCAGCCAGTGGAGATGGAATGTTGGTTGGAGGTTCCACAAGAGTTCTACCAAGTCAACTGTGGGAATATTTGTGCTCCATTCACTGCTCTTTGTGGCTGAGTGGATATTTTTCACATAGAAGGTCTTATGTTCACTCTCTGATCTCTCCACTGAAGGAATCTCAAATGACAGAGGATGGGAAAGACTCTTTCTTTTCTTGAGATCGTAGACTACTAAAGCCAGCCATGTTAGATAATATTGGGCTAGAGGGGACAATAGTCTGACTCAGTTTTAAGCTCTATAATGTATCCAAAGCAACCAGAGTCCTGTGAAAAGGCAGACTCTAGAATGCGAGGGTAGGCTGTGTCCACATATGATGGATAAAGAAGAAAAATCGCCCCCAGTGCGCCCTGGGAGAAACAGAAGACAACCGGATTAGAATAAGAGAATCATGATCTTGTCTCAATCTGCATTCTAATGTTTCTTGTGTTCATCTCCACAGCCGGAAGGATCACATTCCCGGAAGACACTAATTACTTCTTATTTTGACAGTCGGGGTTAGAAATGAAATTGGAATGTTATGTTCTAATTCCCTGATGGAAGAGATTGATGTGCCTTTTCATTTCCCATAACGACATCGGCTATTAGTCTGTCTAATAAAGGCTCGGGAGGGGAGGCACTCTTCACCTCCGAAGACCTTAACTCAGTTTGAATGACAGATGGAGTCACTCCAAGAGCACCAAATCTGTTATGTTCTTTGGGGCAGTAAATGTTGTGAAGGAAAAGAAAGCAAGTGGACAAACAAGGCAGAATCGCACCCAGAGACGAGGAGGGAGAAGTGTCCAAGGGAAAACCAGCTGCCCTGTGTCATGTTCTCAGGGTGCAGGCAGGCAAGAGTCCAAAGCCAGTCCAAGGTCAAAGTCCACAAAGTCAAGCAGGAGCCAGGTCACCAATGCAGAATCACAAACCGGAATCAGAAGACAATGCTCAAAAGCCAAAAGTTCAGGGTGCCAAGGAAATCAAGCAGGTCAGGATCAGGAAGGAGCATGGATGCAAGCCAGAGAATAGACTTCTTGCTTCCACAAGGTTACCAGGTCCTGGGTGGGAGTTATATGAGAGCCTACTCCCTGGGTGGCAGTGACTCTGCTAGAACTTAGGGCTGAGAGATCTGAAGCATCGTCGTGCCTCATGTCTTCGCTCCGAAAGTTTTTTCCAGAGCCTGCTTCAAACTCTTTAGATGGGAGGAGGAGAGCTTGGAGGAGATTGATCATCAACAGCTGACACTGGTGCCTGAAGAGTGATTGATGGGGCAAGCTGCTGTTTGTTCAGCTGAGGAACTGGCTGGCAACTCTCCCAGGTCTGTTAACCCTTCCAGTTCCTCCTCGTCAGGGCTCATGACACTATCCCCCCCCCCACAAGACCCCCCCCACACACACACACATGATGGTCCTCCTGATGGCGCCTGTTTTTTTTGGCCACTGTGTGACACAGAGTGTTGGACTGGATGGGCCATTGGCCAGATCCAACATGGCTGCTCTTATGTTCTTATGTGACACAGAGTGTTGGACTGGATGGGCCATTGGCCTGATCCAACAGGGCTTCTCTTATGTTCTTATGTGACACAGAGTGTTGGACTGGATGGGCCATTGGCCTGATCCAACATGGCTTCTCTTATGTTCTTCTGTGACACAGAGTGTTGGACTGGATGGGCCATTGGCCTGATCCAACATGGCTTTTCTTATGTTCTTCTGTGACACAGAGTGTTGGACTGGATGGGCCATTGGCCAGATCCAACATGGCTTCTCTAACGTTCTTACTGGTTTCCCCTCCAAATATTAGCCAGAACTGACCTTGATAGACAGATCATGAGAAGGAGGGCAGGAAGGGTTGCATCAGTGCTTCGTTCTTGTGGCTCTTTCTTACACATCCAGGAAAATGCTGATTGCCACTTTTGGGTCAGTCAGCAATTTTTCTCCAAGTCTGTTTGGCCAGGGACCCTGAAGGTTTTTACCATCTTCTGGACATGGAGCAGGGGTCTTCGGGGATGTACGTGTGTTGAGGGGGGAGGTATTTGTGAGTTTCCTGCATTGTGCAGGGGGTCATTTTGTAGAAAAATAGGTGGTGGAGCTCATTAGCATAACTCATTAGCATATGCTGCACCCAGCCAGCCAAAAGCAACCTGATGCAAGAAAGGAGAGCCCCAGGCAAGCCAGGCCTTCTTGGGTTGGAGATCCAGTCAGCCCAAGCAGGCCTTGCTCACCTGGGGCTCTCCTGGGCTGCCTCCTCCCCCAATCAAAAGGCCAGCAAGCCACCTGCCTCGCAAAATCACATCAGAAGTGGAGAAAGGGTGGCGCGGGCTTCTCCAGGAGTTAATGAGGGCTGCTGGGGGTGTGGCAAAGCTCCTGGTGGCTGGCTGGCTGCCCACTCTCCTAATTCAGGGATTGTTATGCAGCTGCACCTCCTATTCAGTGGACAAGGTAGGTAGGTGGGGAGGAGAAGGGGGAACCCTCAGAAAGATTCATGAGCTGTGCTCTAGTGAACACCTGCTGAAACTGAGGCCTGCATTTACCCTTGTGTCAATCATGGGAGCCCTGTGGTGCAGAGTGGTAAAGCTTCAGTACTGTAGTCGGAGCCCTCTGCTCACAACCTGAGTTCGATCCCAGCGAAAGCTGGTTCAGGTAGCCGGCTCGAGGTTGGCTCAGCCTTCCATCCTTCCGAGGTCGGTCAAATGAGTACACAGCTTGCTGGGGGGAAAGTGTAGATGACTGGGGAAGGCAATGGCAAACCACCCTGTAAAACGTCCGCCATGAAAACGTTTACCGTTTTCGCACACAGCTTACCTCGCAGTCACAATCCCATTCCCTCCACAGCATCCGGTCAAATTTCCCACCATCTGCGCCGGAGTTACAGGAAGTGCCGCAGCTTCTGCGTAGCAAACGTAAACTGGGTTTTAGCGGTTTACGTTTGCTATGCAAAAGCCGTGGCACTTCCTGTAACTCCGGCACAGATGGTGCGAAATCCGACTGGACGCTGCGGAGGGAACAGGATTGTGACTGCGAGGTGAGCTGTGTGCAAAAACGGTCGTTGTGAAAGCAACGTCACCCCACAGTCGAAAATGACTGGCGCTTGCACAGGGCAGAGAAAGACCTTTACCTTTCCCCCCCTACAATCATGGGATGCTTTCAAGCAGAAACTCTGAAGCAGAAAGAGGAGAGGAGTGGGGGTTTTTTTGGAGGGGGTGGATTTGTCACTCAAAAACAACTCCCCGAGGGACTCCTGTTCCAGAATGAATGCTTGGCTGCTGTGATTGACAATGCCAGGGGCAAGTATGTGCTTATGCACACATTGCAGGGGGGGGGGGGAGATAGAAGGGAAGGTTCAGACTTCCCAAACAGCTTGACTTTGCAAGAGGTGACATTCAGAAATGTGGGATGAATGTGCGGAAATCCATAAGCATCGGACTTTCTCCGGTGGCTGTTCACTCCACATCCATCTCATCGTATGACGGGAAATGGGCAGTGCCGGATTAAACTCAGTGGAGGCCCCTAGGCAGTCAAAATCTTGGGGGGCCCCTTGCAAATGATCTCAGAGTCGGAGCGCCCGCCCTGCCACCCACAACCCCCACTGCAGCCTGCAGGCCCCTTCTCAAAAGCCCCTGTGACAACACTGCGAGGGAGAGGCAGAGAGAGGCAAACTTGGCGACAACATAGGGTTGCCAAGTCCAATTCAAGAAATATCTGGGGACTTTGGGGGTGAAACCAGGAGACTTTGGGGGTGGAGCCATAAGCAAAGTTGTGACAAGCACAATTGAACTCCAAAGGGAGTTCTGGCCATCACATTTAAGGGGACGACGTACCTTTTGAATGCCTTCCCTACATTAGAAATAATGAAGGATATGGGCATCTTCTTTTGGGGCTCATAGAATTGGACCCCCAGTTCCAATCTTTTTGAAACCTGGAGAGCGTTTTGAGGAGACCCGTCAGATGCTATGCTGAAAATTTGGTACCTCTACCTCAAAAAACTGCCAGGATTACCCCTGGATTAATGTGTCATTATACTTTATGGTCCTGCAGACATTTCCCTCCCTCCCCCCCACCCCTGTTTCTGATGACCCTGAAGCTCCAGAGGGCCTCCAAACCGGGGATCCCCTGCCCCCACCTGGGGATTGGCACCTCTACTCATGAATTGCAGAACTTTCAAGTTTTTCACAGTAACACAGGACAACTAAAGGTTCAAGCTTACCTTCACACTATGCAAACGACCTCTGCAAGGATTGTGCAACAAATGGAAGGTCTGGGCTCCTTTCACAGCCATGTTGTTCTGCCTCCTCCCCCCCCACCCTCTCCTTCAGCCTTAAAGACGCAGACACACCATCCAAAGAGGAAGGCTTTCTCAAGTAGAGACTGAAGCCTCCGGAGGTGGAAAGGCACATGATGGCTGTGGGGGCGGGGCTTCCCCTGCCAGCCAGCTGACTGGGAGTGGGAAGGAGCCTGAGAAAGCGGGAGAACCCCCGCTGGGACCTGGGGATTGGCAAGCCTACGACAACACCAGCAGCAGCCGCACCAGGCAAGTCGGGCAAAGAGTGGCTCCATTGCTGGCTGCACATGCAGGCTGGGAGGGCTACAAGCAGGGGGAAAACCATGGGGAAAAGCCAGCCCGGGGCCCCTAAAGGCATGTGGGCTCATAGGCCAGTGCCTACTTGGCCTAATTGTTAATGCAGTCCTGGAAACGGGCACCAGATGCGGCAGTGTGACCGAGTCCATTTAATCTATAAGGAACAGTAACTATATCAGGCCAAACTGCCCATCTGAGCACAGCCCAGGTCAGGGCTCAAAGTGCCCGCTTGTGGGTTTTCTCTTGACTTGTGAGGGCACTCAGAAACTCTGCAGCCTCCCTCTTTATGGATTCAGGCAGCGTGGCAAAGATGGAGAGATTAGTCTATCAAGACTACACCCACAAAACACGGCTGCAAGTTAATGAATCATGTTCAGAACAGCGAGCGGTGGCACGCACACACAATCCTCAGCGCCGGCAAGACTGAAAATGAGCCCAGTTTTGAGCTTTTCAGAATAAAGATGTTTGGGGTTTTTTTGAGCAAACAAAAGGCAAGCGGTGGAAAAGCCAGGAAAGCAGCGGTGGGCAAGACATCCAAATATCTCTCACTGCGAAGTTCTTCCATTCTCCATATAATATAGTGGGTTCTATCCACGGCAGAGTCTCAGAGTAAGTGATAACAAGCTCTTTAATAGGAGTGACATAGTATAAGGTCACATTACAAGACTGGCGTTGGGGCCCTTGGGTTCTCTGGGTTCACGTGCAAGCAGGTTATTGGGTCATTCAAACCGGTGGGGGCTTGTGATTTGAATCCTGCAGCCCTTTCTTCCCAAGCTCAGTCCGTATGGCTCCAATGAGCCAGGTGTAAACACCCAGAGTCTTCCCTTGAGTCCACATTCATAACATCCCTCCCCCCTTAGTTCGCAAGCCCTAGTGAACATAGTCTTTAAGGTACACGGGCTTGCGGTGCTTTCGCATGGACCTCCTGAGCACTGGAGCTGGCAGTGACGTGATTTCTGCTTCAGACGTTGCTGGCGGAGGCCCTAGTGCTGAGGGGGAATCCGCCGGCTGGACTGGGTCCTCCGAGGTCTCTGGAGCTGATGGTGGTCCCGTCTGTTCCGCTGGTTCTGCCACAGGTGTCGTTGCTGGCTCTTCTGCTTCCTCCTGCTCAGGGGCTGTTTCACCTACAGCAGGTGCTGGGGTGGTTGCATTCTCATCCTCGTCTTCCCCCCCAGGCGCCTCTCAGGCGTGTAATTGGTCAATGTGTCGCCTTATTGTAAATCCCCATTCTGAGATGACTTCGTACATGACAGCCCTTAGTACTCGGGAAACTCATGCTGGTATCCATGCTGCCCCCCCCCAAAGTTTTTTGCAAACACTAAGTCCCCTGTGTCAACCCCCTAGGGGACCCGGACCGCTTCTGGAACCTCTTGCAGGTCGGGTGTGCGGTCCGGGTGCATGCAATCCAGGAGCGTTGTCAGCCGCCGGCCCATGAGAAGCTCTGCTGGACTGCAGCAGGTGACCGTACTGGGGGTGGAATGTTGCGCCAGGAGGCACTCGGCGAGGTGTGCTTCCCACTCCCCATATATGATGCAGCAGAGTTTCCTTCGTAGCCCACATCATTCTTTCCGCTTGGCCGTTTGTAGCTGGGTGAAAGGGGGCCAACCTTATGCGTTTTATTAAATTCCAGCCACAGAAATCCTGAAACTCAGCTGAGGTGAATGCCATCCCATTATCAGATACCAATGTGTCTTGGTGGTCATGTGTGGCAAAAACACTGCAGAGCGCCCCTAATGCCGCCCGAGAAGAGGTGGAGGCTGCTGGCACTACCTCTAGCCATTTGGAGTAGGAGTCCACAATGAGGACAAATATATGCCCCTGAAAGGGCCCCGCAAAGTCGATGTGCAGGCAGGACTAGGGGTTGCGGGTGGACTCCCACTGTTGGGCCGGGGCGTGGGGCAGCACTGGACGTGTCTCCTGGCATGGCTGACATTAGGCCACCCAAGATTCAATGGCATTGTCAATTCCTGGCCACCATACATAGCTGCGGACGATCATGCGGACGATCCCCAGATGGGTTTAGTGCAGAGCTGTTAGGACTCACTGCCACAGTACCAGGGGCACCACCACCCTACTTCCCCACAACAGGCACCCTCTATGTACAGACAGTTGGTCCCGGCGGGATGCAAATGCCGAGAATTCCGAGCCCACCCGTCCTTCTGGTCACCCCCTCCACACAGGTCCAGAACTCAGGAGAGGGTTTTGTCCTTGGAAGAGCAGCTGGCAATGTCCTTTGCATGCACCGAGCGGTCCGGGAGAGCTTCCAGTGACATGATCTGGAACGCCAGGGCTGGGTCTGGGTCCATGGAGGGCAGCGGCAGGCAGCTCAGAGCATCAGTGTGACCCATCACTTTCCCTGGGTGGTACTTATGGTCATACTGATAACCCGCCAGGAAGATGGACCACTTCAACACCTGTGGGGAAAGCATTTGGGGCGTTTGTCAGTTAGGGGCTAACAGGCCCAGCAGTGGCTTGTGGTCCATCAAGATAGTAAAGGGACAGCCATATGGGTAATCGTGGAATTTTTTTACCCCTGCCACGATAGCCAGGCCCTCTTTGTCTATCTGAGCATACTTTCACTATTGTTTCTGTAAGGTCCTGAAATAATATGCTCTCGAAACCTCATGACCATCCGGCAACATGGATGTGGGCCAATGTGACGCTGACCCTGTAAGGTGAGGCATCGCACACAAGCATGACGGGTAGCCACTCGTCAAAATGCGCCAGCAAGCTGTTTGAAGTTAAAAAGTCTTTTACTGCCTGGAAAGCAGTGGCATGCCGACGACCCAAAAGTCATGGTGCCCTTTTGTCCAGCAGTCTGTGTAAGGGCTCTGTTACCGCCGCCTTGTGGGGAAGGAAGGCATGGTAGAAATTAAGAATTCCCAAGAACGATTGTAGTTCTGCCTTGTTGGTGGGAGCCGGCGCATCACAAATGGCCTTTATTTTGTCCTGGGCCAGATGAATGCCACTCGTGTCGACTGTACACCCCAGAAAGTTTATGGTGGACACCCCCAATACACATTTCTCCTGTTTTACCTTTAACCCTGCCCCCTCAAAATACTGCAACACCATTTGGAGGCAGGTCAGCGAATTCGTCCTCAGTGGCAGCTGCAATCAGCCCATTGTTGAAGAACAGCTGGACCCCAGGAATGCCTTTAAGAAGGGAGTCCATCAAGTTCTGAAACAGTCCTGGAGCCACGCTGTACCCCAACTGCAAACGTCTAACTCTGAAGGCCCCCCGATGTGTCACGATGGTTTGAGCTTCTGCTGTGGCAGCATCCACAGGGAGCTGTTGGTGCACCTGCACCAAATCTAGTTTCCCAAATTTTTTTCTCCCACTAAGGATGCTAACACAAGGCTCACCACCAGTATGGGGTATGCATGGCCTTGCAACGCCTTATTTATCATACGTTTGTAGTCAGCGCAGATGCTTACGCTGCCATTGGGTTTGATCAGGGTTACTATGGGGCCACGAGGCAGTCGAGCTCCTCTTCCTAAACAGGGCTTCCACTACTGTGACCTCATGGCGGCAACTATTCTGTTGGCGAGAAAGTTTTCCTTGGCGCAGCGCCGCCAACTGGCACGCCCAAGCTATGTGCCTGGCCTTCCCACATGTATGGCAGATCATGCTCCTGAACTTGCACATGCACAGCTCATGTTTCACGGCGGTGCTGGGGCTTGATGAGCTTGGCGGTGCCAGGGTGCTTTGGACCTCGCTCAACCGGATCCCATCCTCATCGCCACTTTAATATAGCGGATTCTATGCTTGGCAGAGTCTCAGAGTAAGTGATAACAAGCTCTTTAATAGGAGTGACATAGGTCACATTACAAGACTAGCATTGGGGCCCACAGGCCAAACTTATATACATCTCTGGGTTCCCGCACAAGCATGTTATTGGGTCATTCAAACCGGTGGGGGCTTGTGGTTGGTCCTGGGCTGCAGGGATTTGAATCCTGCAGCCCTTTGTTCCCAAGTCCCCAAGCTCAGTCCGTATGGCTCCAATGAGCCAGGGGTAAACATCCAGAGACTTCCCTTGAGTCCACATACATACATAACACTCCATGACTGCATCTTTCACCAGCAGTCAAAAATTGCAACTCAAGAAGAAGAAGAAGGAAGATGAGTAGAAGGGGTCATGGAATCATAGTGTTGGAAGGAACCTCCAGGGTCATCTAGCCCAACTGCCTGCACAATGCAGGAAACTCACAAATACCTCCCCCTAAATTCACAGGATCTTCATTTTTTCAGCCTGTCAAGATCATCCTGGATCCCTCCCAATTTAGTATCATCTATAAATTTAATAAGCAAATAAGCATTTCTGTATTATTACTGATAGACCTTCGGAAGAGGGGCAGTGCAGACTGCCGGAAATGTGGACCCACTGCAAGAAGTATCTCACAACCTTAGGGCTTTGCCACATTCTCATTTTACATGGTGATAAGCTCCTGTTTCTTTGGGAGGGGGTGGTCCCTGCTCTGCACATGTTTTGCTCCGTCTAGTGGTCGATTCAACATCAAACAATGTTTTTTCCCTGGTTTATTTCCCTAAGGTCTGGGGTGGAATTCTAGCAGGAGTCCCTTTGCATATTAGGCCACAAACCCCGATGTAGCCAATCCTCCAAGATCAATCCTCCAAGGCTCTTTTTTGTAAGCTCTTGGAGGATTGGCTACATCAGGGGGTGTGGCCTAATATGCAAACAACCTCCTGCTGGAATTCCACCCCTTCCTAAGGTTTAAATCTAGAAGGAAATAAACTGGAGTGGGGACAGTTTGACGTTAAATTGACCACTAGACAGAACAAAACATGTGCAGAATGGAAAAAAACATGGAGGAGGAGGACAGATTGGATTTATATCCCGCCCTTCGCTAGCCAAAGGAGTCTAAGAGCAGTTTATAAATCTCCTTTCCCTTTCCCTCCCCACAACGGACACCCTGTGAGGTAGGTGGGGTTGAGCAAGCTCTCCCAGAACTGCTCTTGAGCAGACCAGCTTCTGACAGAGTTATGACTGAACCAAGGTTACATCAGCAGGTGCGTGTGGAGGAGGGGGGAAGTCAAACCCGAGTCCTAGTAGTCAGACAATCAGGAATCAGATATCAGTAGAGCAGTCTGTGAGCAGGACTCTGAAGAGGCAGCATCTGAATATGCAGACAGACAAACAGATAATTTAATTACAAAATACAGGCATATACACACATGCTAAAAACACACTTTCAATCCACTTTCCATGCACTTTGCCTCTGGATGTCATTCTGGGAGACAGCGAAATCTACTTGCAAACTGCCAGTGAAGTGGTTTGAAACTGCTATATTTAGCATTTGTGAATATTTGCCCAAAAGCAAGATTCCCCCCCCCCTTGTGTGGGCAAGGAAAAGGGAGAATTGTCTACACTTGTCTACAAGTTACATCTATGCTTGGTAATTTAAAAAAATCTATTTCTATATACACTATTTTTCATCTGCTCAGGGCCAGCTCGCCCACTAGGGAAACTAGGCATATGCCTAGGGTACTGGGAGAGGAGGCAATGAATTGGGCTCCCCCCGTGCCCAAGACAAATGCCTAAGTTTGTCTGTCCCCACCCCGCCACCGCCACCACCACCTGCTCCCTCCCTTCCTTTCCACAGCACAGTGCCGCACTAGACCCCCCCCCCCCCAAGCACTATTAGAGGAGCGCTGCGACGAGGCTCAGCCCTACCTGCTTTGACAGGGCCGGGGCTTCTTCTAAGTTCTTTGAAGAGCACACTGGAGGAGGCTCGCTCCCCCCTCACTTCCGGTTCCAGAAGTGAGGGAGGAGAAGCATAAGAACATACGAGAAGTCATGTTGGATCAGGCCAGTGGCCCATCCAGTCCAACACTCTGTGTCACACAGTGGCCAAATATATGTGTGTGCATACACACACACACACACACACACACACATATTGAGAGAGCCTGGCCACAGCCTGTGTTCCCTTTTATTAATCTCACTTGGACTGGTTTTCCACCGCTTAAAGGAGTCCTTCTTACCTTTTACAGCTTCCATTACTTCGTTTGTTAACCATGCAGGCCTTTTCTTATACCTGTTTGTGCCTTTCCTAACTTGTGGTATATATTTTATCTGAGCTTCTAGGATTGTAGTTTTAAATAGCCTCCAAGCTTCCCCAAGGGTTTTGACTGTATTTACCTTTCCTTTCAGTTTCCTCTTTACATGCCTCCTCATCTCAGAAAATTTACCCCTTTTAAAGTTAAAAGTGGTTGTGTTGGTCTTTTGGGGCCACTCCCTATTTATACAAATGGTGAAATCAATAACGTTATGGTCACTGCTCCCAAGCGGTGCGGTCACTTTTACATCTCTCACCAAGTCTTAGGCATTAATTAGGACCAAATCCAGGATCGCCCCACCCCTGGTAGGTTCTGAGACCATCTGCTCCATAGCACAGTCATTGACAACATCTAGAAACTCAATCTCTTTCTCTCGATCTGAACACATATTGGCCCAATCAATCTGCGGATAGTTAAAATCACCTATTATGACACAATTTTTACGTTTAGCCACTATCTTGAAGCCTTCCATCATATTGTAATCATGCTCTATCTTTTGATTTGGTGGGCGATAACAAACTCCCATAGTTAAATTTCCTTTTGGGCCCTCCATTTCAGCCCAAAGCATTTCTAGAAGGGAATCTAATTCTCTGACCTCAGTCTTACTGGACTGTATACCCTCTCTGACATACAGAGCCACCCCACCTCCAACCCTTCCCTCCCTATCCTTCCGATATAACATATCCAGGAATCACCGTATCCCACTGATTCTTCTCATTCCACCAAGTTCCTGAAATTCCCACAATGTCTATGTTTTCTCCCAACACTAAACATTCCAACTCACTAATTTTACTTTGAACAATTCTAGCATTTGTATACAAACATCTATAATTTCCCAGGCAAGTTAGGCCCGCAACCTTCCTCCTGCTGCCTTGAGACTTTGGCAGACAGTCCTTACTGTTTTGTCACCATCTCAGTGGATAACTCTGATCCATTACCCAGTAGAAAAGTAACAGCTAACCCTTCATCTCTTTGAGATGAGTCCTCCTGAACCACAGACATTTCATCTCCTGTCGGCTTTCCCCCAAGATTTAGTTTAAAAACTGCTCTGCCACCTTTTTGATTTTAAGCGCCAGCAGCCTGGTACCATCTGGGGATAAGTGGAGATCATCTCTTTTGTACAGCTCCCGCTTGTTCCAGAAAGCATCCCAGTGCCTAACAAATTTAAACCCTTCCTCCTACACCATCGTCTCATCCACACATTGAGAATTCTAATTTGTGCCTGTCTTTCCAGCCCTGCACGTGGAACAGGTAGCACTTCCGAGAAGGCTACCTTGGAGGTCCTGGCCTTAAGTCTCCCGCCTAGCAGCCTAAATTTTTCCTCCAGGACCTCACGACTGCATTTCCCCACATCGTTGGTGCCAACATGCACCATGACCACTGGCTCCTCCCCAGCACTGTCTATCAGTCTATCTACTACACGCGTAATGTCCGCTACCTTCGCACCAGGCAGGCAAGTCACCATGCGGTCAGTTTGCGGGTTTGCCACCCAGCTGTCTACTTGCCTAAGGATCGAATCACCAACTACCAAGACCCGCCCCCCCCCTCTTCCTGCCCAGGGATGGTTCCTTGGTGCAAAAGGATACCCGCTCACCAACTGAAGAAGAGGTCCCTTCTGAGGACGCATTCCCCTTGTCCTCAGCCCAGTGCCCTGTTCCCTCTCGACCCTCATGCTCCCTGGCAGCAATGGGACTGCCACGTTCAGAGTGGGGCTCATCTAATACATCCCCGAGAGTCTTCTCCAAGTGCCTAACTGACTGTCTCTGCTTCTCCAGGTCAGTCACCTCGGCCTCAAGCGTACGAACTCATTCCCTGAGGACCAGGAGCTTCTTGCATCGAGAACACACCCAAGACTTCTGTTCTATGGGCAGATAGTCATACATGTGACACTCAGTGCAAAACACTGGAAAGCCCCCACCCCCCTGATGGCATTCTACCTTCATGATAGCTTTTTAAAAAATATATACAGTCCCCTTTTAAATCCTGTTTGTTTATGTGGCTCTCCTTCTGGAGGGTCAACTTACCTTATTGGGAACACAAGGAAAATAGGGATCTGGGTTCCTGGTCCTTACACAGCCCCAAGGCTAACAGCCACAAGCTAAGAGCCCTTTAGCTCTTGCCCTTCAGCTCGCGCCTCTAGCAAGGCGCAGCTTAATAATTCAAAGAGGGTGGGGAACACAGCCACTCCTAATCAATCAGCAACAATCACCTTCAGCCCACTCAAGCCTCCTTCAGCATGCTCTTCAAAGAACTTAGAAGAAGCTCAGGCCCTGTCGAAGTGGGTAGGGCTGAGCCTCATTGTGGACCTCCTCTGATTGGGCCGGGGGGGGGGGGGGGGCAGGCGACAGAGCACAGAGCCACATTGCGGCACTGTCAAGGGCAGGGGGGTGGCTGGCAGGGAGCCTGCCTGGGACGCCATGCACCCTAGGGCCAGTACTGAGTGCGGTTGTCTCATATTCAGTGCCATCATATTTTGGGACAAACACCATTTGCATGCCTACACACGTTGACAAAACACACAAGAAGTTTCAGAAAAGAAAGTCTGCAAACAGCTTCTTGCCAGCAGAAGATGATGATCTCGGCTGAACTGCTGTTCGTCTTTTGTTAGTCGTTATCTTCAAACGTGCAGTCCTTTTCTTTTTCTGCTTCTTCTTTTGCTTTCTCTCTCTTTTTTACATTCTCGGCATCAATGATCATGCTGCTAAGTCTCAGAAAATGTCACGATGATGTATCAAACTTGGACTCCGGGGGTGGGGACAAAACCCACAGGTGACACACAATGGGAAAAAAAAACAACACCCAACTTTAATTATATGCTAATGGGATCTGAAATGTCTGAAACAGAAAGTGAACGGGACCTTGGGGTCATGGTGGATACCTGAATGAAAACATTGATTCTATGCATGTGATTATGGTTGAAAAGGAAATCTTCGTGCTGGGGATATTAAGGGGGTTAAGAATAAAATAACCTATAGTGTAATATATTGATCTATAGCGTGGCTTCATTTGGAACACAGCATGCAGCTCTGGTCACCATATCTCAGAAAGGACATTGCAGAGCTGGAAAAAGTACAGATGAGGACAAGATTATCAAAGGACTGGAGCAACTTTCCTATGAGGAAATGCTCGGACTTTTAAGTTTAGAAAAAGGTGACTGAGCAGAGACATGACAGAACGAAGCATGAGTCCAGTGGCATCTTTAAGACCAACAGTTTAATTATGAGTATAAGCTTTTATGGAGAGCCAGTTTGGTGTAGTGGTTAAGTGTGCGGACTCTTATCTGGGAGAACCAGGTTTGATTCCCCACTTCTCCACTTGCACCTGCTAGCATGGCCTTGGGTCAGCCATAGCTCTGGCAGAGGTTGTCCTTGAAAGGGCAGCTGCTGTGAGAGTCCTCTCCAGCCCCACCCACCTCACAAGGTGTTTGTTGTGGGGGAGGAAGGTAAAGGAGATTGTGAGCCGCTCTGAGACTCTTCGGAGTGGAGGGCGGGATATAAATCCAATATCTTCTATCTTCTTCTTCTATGTGCATGGACACAGAATAATAATAATAATAATATAATAAAATTTTATTTATACCCCGCCCTCCCTGCCAAGGCAGGCTCAGGGCGGCTTACAGGACATGGTATAGACCATGTTGGTTGCCACTGGACTCTGATCTGTTCAGCACAGATCAACACAGCTACCTACCCAAAGATAGAATTGTTAGGCACAATAAAGGGACAGAGCCTGCTAAGGGAAAACTCAAAAATCAAGTTGCTTCCATCATATGAGGATACAGAATTTCAGCTTTCCAACAGTTTTTGATTGGCTTCTGAATGGAAGCCATTTTGTGACTGTCTTCCATAGCCACTGTTTTCTGGTGATGTCTAGTAGGGTTGTGCAAAAAAAAAAAAAAAATCAGTATTATCCAGATTCAGGGATATTCAGGGGCAACATATTCAGCATAGCTGAATACCAGATTCAGATTCAGCATAGCTGAATATCCCTGAATACCAGATTCAGCTGTTGCCAAATATAAGGGAGATATTCAGCTGCTCCTGAATATATGGCCCCATTATACTCTATGGGCCATTGAAGTCAATGGCAAAATAGAGTATGTTCCAGGGCAGCTGGAGGAGAAGGGGTTTCAGGCAGAGGCCCAAAAATTTCAGGGCAACTGCAGGGGCCTCTCCTCTATAGAATTCCCAAGTCACTAAAAGATTGGACCAGGGGTTCTTATTCTAGGGGCACCCGATAAGGCCCATTTCTCCTAATGGTGGTGGTGGTGGGGGGGAAACCAATCAGTCACTTTTCCCACTGAAACAGGGTTTTGTTTTGTTTTTTTGGAGCAGGAACTCCTTTGCATATTAGGCCACACAGCCCTGATCTAGCCAATCCTCCAAGAGCTCACAGGGATCCTCATACAGGGCCTACTGTAAGCTCCAGGAGGATTGGCTACATCAGGGGTGTGTGATGTAACATGTAAAGGAGTTCCTGCCCCCCCCCCCCCCCGCAAAAGCCATGCACTATGATAACTGTGGGGAAAATGACTCTGGGGAGCAGAGGGTTTGAGGGGGAGCTGTCAAATTTTCAGGGCAGCTCCAGGGGCCTCTCTCCCGCGAAGTCCCAAGTTTAAAAAAGATTGGATCGGTTAAGATTTCCTTTTTAGTCCAGATAATAATGGTTATGGGGTTGCCAGCCTCCAGATGAGACGTGAAAAAGAGCTTCTGGCTGCTGCAAACACCAATTACTAAGAAATCACAACGTTTGTAAACAATGTTGTAAATCTAATTTATATTGCGAACATTCAATCCGTCATCATACTGCTATCAAAACAAACCTGATATAAGCAAGTAGGTGACCGATCACCTATAAAGTTTATAGAAAGCATCTGCAGAAGGAAAACATGCCTTGATATGAAATAGTCTTTAGCCTTCTTCAAAGACAATCCTTGCATGCAGGCCAATGTGTAATCTTACGAGTAAACATCGCTTTCAAAGAAGAAATAAATCCACGCCTCTGACTCAATAGCCTTCCAGAAAACATTTCCACCATCTTTCCAAATGATAATTACATTCCGTACATATGTAATGATATCAGTGGTCCCCAATCTTTTTGGCATCACGGACCGATTTTGCCCCCGCCACCATGGCCCGCCCCCTTCCTTTCGTTCCCCAGTGCCACACCGCACTGTGGTCTGACCCCTCCCCAGCCCCCGCCCATGCAATCAGAGGATTGACTTAGAATCAGCCCAGGCCCTGCCAAAGTGGGTAGAGCCAAGCCTCGTCATCCACCCCCCTCGGTGCAATTGGAGGGGCATCACCATGAGGCTCGGGCTGCTTCACTGGGGCCCGGGCTTATTCTAAGTTATTCAAAGAGTGTGCTGAAGGAGGCTTCTCCCCTACTCACTTCCGGAAGTGAGAAGGGGGGGCGAACTCCTCCTCCAGCCTGCACTTTAAACTACTTAGAATCAGCCTGGGCCTTGCCGAAGTGGGTAGGGCTGACTCACTCGTCACTCCTCTGATCATGCGGGAGAGGGAGGGGGCGGAGCACAGCGCTGTGCTGGGGAAGCGAAGGGAGGGGGCTAGCCATGGGTGTGGCAGGGAGCCGAGCCTCGTCATACGGGGGGGGGGGCAATGGAGCATGGTGCCACATTGTGGCACTGCGAAGGGCAGGTGAGTGCAGTGGCAGCAGGGGGCGGTGGGCAGGGAGCTGTCAGCCGGTTGCTAACAGGCAAGTTGGGGGTGGGGGGGCAGCAGGCAGGGACACTGGTGGCCCGGTTGCTAACAGGCCACAGAATGATACCGGTCCATGGCCCAGAGGTTGGGGATCCCTAATGTAAGGCAGGCAACAGAAACCTCCACAGTCCCGTACAACGAACCCATCAACCCCATCCTTTGTTTCCCCTTAGGCATAAATTGAACACTGTTATTCCATATGGGCTTAATTCTACCTTAGATTTGTCTTGTTTCTTCTAAAAAAAAGTGAGAAAGTTTTCTCTGGTATGTGGCAGGATAGATCTGCCTCTTAATAGCGTAGCTCACCGATGCTTTAACGACTCTCACAGGCGGAACCAAGTAGGTTGACATACGTCGGAGTAGCTTGGTAGCGCTACTGTTGTTGAAACTGATAACGCATTTACCAGTTTGAGCACGTGTAGCCGATGCTTTTTGTGAACTGACAGCTCTGGTAGACGTGAGTATACTGTAACGGAAGGTTTGTGAATTGTTGCATGTTTGGGGAGACATTAAGTGTACCAGATGTTTGAAGAAATGTTTTATTGCATTGGTCGCAAGGTCCTGTCCTGGATAAAACCTAAGGGGGAATGAACAATCAGGTCAACAGGTTCATTAGCCAGGACTGCTGGCGATTTCTGTTGCCTCCCTTCCATGAAGACAGATTGAATCTTTGCAATATAAACTAGATGACAAAATTGCTTACACATGTCTCTCTCTCTCTCTCTCTCTCGGCTTGACTTCGCGAACAAAGATTTAAGAAGGGTGCAGTAGTCCACGTCTGCTGCAGGCTCGCTGGTGGCTGACAAGACCAATGCGGGACAGGCAGATCCGGCCACAGTGGCTGCAGGGAAAAGTCTGATTTGGGGTTGGTGCTGTAGCAGTGCGATTCTTCCTCAAAGACATTACACATGTAATGTCTTAGTAATTGGTGTTGGCGACAGCCGGTAGCTCTTTTTCACATTCTATCTCTTATTGTTAGGGTTGCCAATCCCGGCGGGGGTGGGGGGCAGGGGGTCCCCTGGTTTTGAGGCCCTCTCTCTGCTTCAGGGTCATCAGAAAGTGGTGGAGGGGAGGAAAATGTCTGCTGGGCACTCCATTAATCCCTATGGATACTAATTCCCATAGGGTATCATGGAGAATTGATCCTTGGGTATCTGGGCCTCGGGGGGGGGGGCTTTTTTTGAGGTAGAGGCACCAAATTTGCAACATAGCATCCAATGCCTCTCCTCAAAGTGTCTTCCAAGTTTCAAAAGTATGGGACCAGGGGGGTCCAATTCTATGACCCCCCCAAAAAGGTGCCCCTATCCATTATTTCCAGTGGAGGGAACATTTAAAAGGTGTGGGTTCCCTTTAAATATGATGTCCAGATCTCCCTTTGGAGTTCAATTATGCTTGTCACAATGCTCCTGGCTCCACCCTCAATGCCTCCTGGCTCCACCCCCAAAGTCCCCAGATATTTCTTGAATTGAATAACTTTCCTTATTGTTTTGTTGATTGAGCCTCCAGATGGGACCTGGAGAACCCCTGGAATAGAAACTGATCCCCAGTCTATGAAAACCAGTTCTCCTGGAAGAAATGGCAGCTTTGGAGGATGGGTTCTATGATATTATATCCCACTGTGGCCCCACCCCTCCTCATACCCTGGCCTCTCTAGGCTCCACCCTCACATCTTCAGAACTTGGTAAACATAGTTTATTGACAACCCTGAGTTACAGATCTCAGATCTTGCTGGTAGTGTAAACTAACTCCCAGTAAGGGTATTTCCCTTCCATTGGACTATATTTTTCCTTTGATTGTTTTGATGTTAGGTTGAATTGGGGGGAAAATGTTTTCTATAAGGGAAATCATGTTTCTTTCCCATCGTTCTTCACAGCAAGCAAATCAATCTTTCCCAGATTGGTTCAAAGATTTAACACCCACTTTCTTTTCTTTCTTTTTTTTTTTACACCCACTTTCAAGCCAAAGGAAAGTGTAGAAGGGGGCGAGGGGTATCAACTCGATAGGTCAATTTAACAGAAACTAAAAATCACCAGAAAAATAGATTAGAAAAAGACTCTGTGGGGCAACCATTTCCATTCCTAACACAGTAAGAAAATAATAATAAAAAAGTTGAATCTGTAGAGAGGGAAGCTGCTGTCTTCTAAACAAACAAGAAAATGTGAACAGTCTCATGCTGAGTCTACCGTTTGCTTGCTGCATTCTTTCTTTTCAGGAGAGAAGAGAGCAGAGTTCACAGGCCTACTTGTTCGATTCTCCTATCCCTTTTGCTTCTCCAGGCAAGCTTCATTTGCGTAGCATGTCCTTTCGCCTGCTCAAGGACAAAGGCAGACACATTTCAGTGTGATTTGTGTGCAGGCTGCAGAGATAGGGTATACAAATGGCATTAAAATGGGACAGGCAGATAAACGACACATAAATTTCTGCCTCGGTAGGAGTGTGGGTGGCACATAAAACAAAGGGAAAGGACAGAAAATGGCACCAAATAAACCAGGGGCTCATAAACTCGGGAGTCGGATCCAAACTAATAATGAGGAAAGATCAAATGCAGCGGGGATTCACCACCACGTCCTTTTCTTCAGATAGAACAAAGTTGGAGTCCAGTCGCCCCTTTATTTGTTGAGAATATAAGTTTTTGTGCGCTAAAAGCACACTTCATTAGACAATAGTATGGGATGGAATTAGCAGTGCTACATATATAGGGAGCGGGCAGTGAATTAGTATGCAAAATAGTGAAAAAAGTTTTTAGCAGATTGAAAGAATGACAAGTTGGGGGCTGGAAATCGTCAGTTTGGGTTGACTGGGCGGGAAAAAAACCAGCAAAAAGCAACAAACATCAGAATTGGAAAATGAGGTCTATGTCTTAATTGTGAAGAGTAATAAATTAAGAGTCTGTTGCAATGTATGTTTCATTAGTCTCCTCTAAAGCATAAGCTAAAATAACATTTTTCTGTTAAATGAAGCTGGAGTCTGTTTAGAGCTGCCAAGCCCCTGATCCCCAGACATAGGTATGCATTTTTCAAAGCTATTCCAGCATCAGTATTCAGCATTACAGGTATACATAATCTACACTCCATGTGGGTTGTAAAAATAACCTTCTAAATTAATGCCTTACATTATACCTAGCGATACCATATACTTTGCACGTAAAAATACCTTTGTGCGATGCAAACCAATCCACAAAACCAACATCGAAATGTGGAGGACTTAACATGGTATCGTTCCGCTATAATATTACATAATAAAAACACACATTCTATTATACCATTGTTTGAAGCTAAGGCAGGAAGCAGGTTGAATAGTCCCATGGAAAATATTTGTAAAAATTGTCTGGGGAGGGGTGGGGGGGAACCCCAAATGTTTTTAATTTGGTGCCACAAATTTAACAAGCCTGACTTATCATGGGGAGCGAGTTCCAGAGGCACAACCACGAGGGACTCCCTCGAGGGTCCAGAGAACTTACCTAAGAAGTTGGGGGACATTAGAGCAGAGTCTTGATGTGACCTCCGTTGACAGGCTCATAGAAGAGCCAGCAATACCGAGTTGAGTGGCTAAGCAACTGCAAGGGGTTGGTAACCTTCCAAAAAGTCAGAGGAAATGACTTCGTCAGAGTGACACTCCGGGGTTGGAAAGTGTAGGCGATCCCCAGGATCTTTTTGTGGGTGTAGCCTGGAGAGGGTGTGTGTGTGTCAGAAACACTGTGACGTTGTTTTAGATTGAGCAGACAGATGTGACCATGCAGCATCCGTGATACTCCAGAAACGTCTACATTCAGAGGCACTAAAACTCTGAATCCCAGAGCCGGGAGACAACATCGGGGAAGACCTCAGCCTTTCTACACTGTTGTTTGCCCTCCAGTCCAGAGGAACCGGTTGGTCAGTAGGTGAGACAGAAGGCTGGACTAGATGGACCACTGGTCTGATCCAGCAGGGTTCTTCTGATGTTCTTATGAAGGCCTTGGCCTCTCTGCCCTGCTGTTGGCCCTCCGAAGGAACTGGTTGGCCACTGTGTGAGACAGGATGTTGGACTAGATGGACCACTGGTCTGATCCAGCAGGGTTCTTCTTATGTTCTTATGAAGGCCTTGGTCTCTCTGCTCTGTTGTTGGCCCTCCAGAGGAACTGTTTGGCCACTGTGCGAGGCAGGATGCTGGACTAGATGGACCATTGGTCTGATCCAGCAGGACTCTTCTTATGTTCTTAACTATTCCTCAAATCTCCATTGGAATCACCCGCAGAGATCAGAGAAGTTCCTAGAGCAGGGGTGTCAAATATGTGGTCTGGGGACCAAATCAGGCCCCCGGAGAGCTCCTATCAGGCCCACGAGCGACTGGTTGTCATCTGCTTCCATCTCCCTCTCTCTTGCTTCTTTCTACATAACAGCTTGCTTTGCCAAGCTTGCTCAATTGCACAGGAGGTATAGAGCAAAGCCTCTTTTTTTCTCTCCATTGGCTGAGGTGCCTCCCTCGGGGAGGAAAGAGACCTTGCTTTGCCAGGCTCTCTCAAATGCAGAGCTTCTGAGCCAAGCCTGTCTTCCTTCTATTGGCTGAGGCTCCTCCCCCTTCTGGTCCCCTGGGGAAGGAAGGAAAGAGCCAGAGCTTCCTTTGCCCAGTTCCCTGGATTCTATGGGGAAAATACAAAGAAAACATCTTTAAGACCAACATATGTTAATGTTTTAAGCATGTTTTATTTTAAGGTGTGTTTTTTTTTCTAAAAAAAATCTTTGTGTTTGTCTGTGTCTTTTAATAAGCTTATATTTCTGCTTCCTAATCTTAAAAAGGTACACACATGGCATGGCCCAACCTGACATAGCCCGGCCCAACAAGGTCTCATTTATGTCAGATCCGTCTCTCTTAACAAATTAGTTTGACATCCCTGCTTTAAATGCTTTAAACATTAATATTCTTATAGTACCTGCCTGATGCCTGCTGGAACAGTATACAGCAAGTGTGTCGAACTCATTTGCTCTGAGGGCTGGATCTTGACCTTGTTGGGCCGGGCCGTGTGTGTCATAAAATGTAATGCCAGGTCAGGGAGATACAAACTTCATAAAGGGCGCAGACAAACACACACACTCAGCCTAACCCACCTCACTGGCTTGCTGAGCCTCAGCCAACAGAAGGAAGAGAGGCTTGGCTCAGTAGCTCTGCTGTGCAACTGAGAGAGAGCCTGGCAAAGCAAGCTCAACAAGGTCTCATTTATGTCAGATCTGGTCCTCATAACATAACAATTGAGTTTGCCGCTTCTGTCCTAGAGTGTCCTGGATATTCCATCTATACCTTGTGTCTAAGAGCCACTCATGGACCTCTGCTCTCAGGAACCTAAAAAAAGCCAGTCAATTTCCTATCCAGTTTAGTGCTCCGTGTCACAACGTGACCAAAACCCAGGTGCCCTCAGGAGGTCCACCAGCATGGCCACAACTCCCGATGCCCTCCCACTATTGTGCATCAAGATACATTGTAATAGTGGGAGATCTCCAGGTGTTACCTGGAGGGGGGCCACCTTACATCTAGCCTGAGTACGAAGCAAAATGTGCAGGACTTTACGGCTGCCCTTCCCCCATCAAATCGTTCACACAACGTAAGCTTTGCAGGCGCTCACAGGAGATTCCCCACCCGCTCCCCGAGCAATTCCCTGCCTGCCCCTGTGCTAACAACGGCTAAGGTGGTTGTTTCCTCTTCCAGCAAGGAAACGACATTAGCTCCTTCGCGCAAAACAGGCTGAGCATTTTGATGTGTGCCATGTAAACAATGCTTGTCATCGTAATGTTGGAGTCACTCTGAGGAAGCGTCGCATAAATATTTATAGGTCTGAGGCAGAAAAACCGGGCTTTTGATTACAAAGCGTAGCGTTAGGTGCAGGAAACAGATGGGGGCGTTTTGCTCTCTCAATCCGTGCATGCAAAAGTACCCAAGTGCCAACCAGACATTGAATGTGAAATGGTGAACTTTTAGGGGACTGGGGTTGCCAATTCCGGGTTCTGAAATTCCTGGATAATTAGGAGAGTTGGACCCTGGGCAGGGGTCGTTTTGCAGAAAAATAGGCGGTGGAGCTCATTAGCACAACTCATTAGCGTATGCCAGCCCCCAACCAGCCAAAAGCAACCTGACGCAAGAAAGGAGAGCCCCGGGCAAGCGAGGCCTGCTTGGGCTGCCAAGAGATCCAGCCAGCCCAAGCAGGCCTCACTCACCTGGGGCTCTCCTTAGTCTCCCCGCCCCACAGTCAAAAGGCCAGCAACCCACCTGCTGCCCAAAATCACATCAGAAGTGGAGAAAGGGTGGCACAGGCTTCTCCAGGGGTTAATGAGGGGTGTGGCAAAGTCCCTGGTGGCTGGCTGGCTGCCCACTCTTCTAATCCAGGGATTGTTATGCAGCCGCACCTGCTATTCAATGGACAAAGGTAGGTGAGGAGGAGAAGGGGGAACCCTCAGAAAGGTTCAGGAGCTGTGCTTCAGTGAGCTTCTGCTGAATTCAAGACCTGAGCCTGGGAATGGTAGTGTTTGGGAAGGAGGAAGACCTCAGTAGGGTATGATGCCATCCATAGAGTTCACCCTTCAAAGGAGCCATTTTCTCCAGGGGAACTGATCTGTCTTCTGGAGGTCAGTAGGAATTCCGGGACACCTCCAGGCCCCATCTGGAAGTTTGTGACCTTAACCATAAGAGTGCCGGTGTGGTGTAGTGGTTAAAATGTTGGACGAGGCTCTGGAAGACCCTGGTTCAGATGCCCACTCTGCCATGGAAGCTTGCTGGGTAACCTTGGTCATTAGCTGACTCTCAGCTGGCACAGTGGTAGAGCATCTCCTTCCAGTGAATAAACAATTTTTATTAGTAACATATGGTAGAAAAACTATATCTACAACTTATAAAAAAAAGTAAAAGAAAAAACTTTCTACCCCATATCTTACTTTTCCCCCACCCCTCCCCCCGTTGCTTGACCCCCGCCAGTGTTATTTACTTAAAGAAAACAAATATTAAAGGTACGCTTAACTATTAAAGAAAAAAACCCCCAAAAGTTATATTCTTATTTTAAAAACCTTAATCATTATCAAAGATCGTCCAATGTCCTTTTATTTTCCACTCTTTTTCTACGTATCTTCTGAATTTCTTCCACTCTAACTTAAAAAGTTCCAAATCATAGTCTCTTAATTTTCTTGTTAATTTGTCCATTTCACTCCATGACATAACTTTTGTAATCCAATCCCATTTCTCTGGTATTCTTTCTTGCTTCCACAGCTGCGCATACAATGTCCTAGCAGCTGAGAGCAAGTACCATATTAAAGTTCTGTCTTCTTTTGGAAATTTTTCCATTTGTAATCCCAGCAGAAAAGTTTCTGCCACTTTATTGAGTTCATATCCCAAAATCTTAGAAAACTCTTGCTGAATCATTTGCCAAAACATTTTAGCCCTTTCACAAGTCCACCACATATGGTAGAAAGAACCTTCGTGCTTTTTACATTTCCAACACCTGTCTGGCATCTTGTTGTTCATCTTTGCTAATTTTTTTGGAGTCATATACCATCTATACATCATCTTAAAACAGTTTTCTTTAATACTATGACTTGTTGCGAGTTTCATAGAATTTTTCCACAAATATTCCCAAGATTCCATCTGTATTTCTTTATTTACATTAATTGCCCATTTTATCATTTGAGATTTCACTACTTCATTTTCTGTAGACCATTGTAAGAGTAATTTGTATACTTTTGAAATTAATTTCTCATTATCTCCAAGCAGAACTCTTTCCATTTCTGTTTGCTCCTTCCTCATTCCTTCATTTTTGATATCATTCTCCACTAAACTTTTTATTTGTTGCATTTGAAACCAATCATACTTGTAACTCAGTTCTTCTGCAGTTTTCAGTTCTATTTTTCCACTTTGTATTTTTAGTAGCTGATTGTATGATAGCCGTTTTTCTTTAGCTGTTTTAGCCGTTATCTTTATCACTTCAGCTGGCACTATCCACAAAGGTCTCCTCTCATCACCATATTTCTTATACTTTATCCATGCATTTAATAGATTACTTCTTATATAATGGTGAGAGAAAAGGCCATCCATCTTCTTTTTTCCGTAATATAAGTATGCATGCCAGCCAAATTTTTTCCCATGGCCTTCCAACATTAAAAGTTTTTTATTTAACAACATTATCCATTCTTTCATCCATACTAAACAAACTGCTTCATGATACAATTTCAAATCTGGTAATTGGAATCCACCTCTCTCTTTTGCATCTGTCAAGATTTTCATTTTAATCCTTGGTTTCTTCCCAGCCCACACAAATTCTGAAATTTTCCTTCGCCATTTATCGAACTGTTTAGCATCTTTCACAATGGGAATAATTTGAAACAGATACATTATCCTTGGTAGAATATTCATTTTTATTGCAGCTATTCTGCCCAGCAATGACAAATTGAGCTTGTTCCATTTTAGCACATCTTCCTCTATTCTACGCCATAACTTCTCATAATTATTCTTAAACAAATCAATATTTTTCATTGTTATCTCTACCCCTAGGTACTTTACCTTAGAGGTAACTTCACAGCCTGTTAGTCTTTGTAATTCTTGTTGTCTATTTATCTGCATATTCTTGCACAAAATTTTAGATTTTTCTTTATCTATGTAAAGTCCCGCCAACTCCCCAAACTCTTGTATTTTCATTAATAACAAAGGTGTAACTTGTATGGGGTTTTCATTTATAAACATTATGTCATCAGCAAATACTCTGTACTTGTAGGTATAGCCTTTTATTTATAATCCTTCTAGGTCTTTTTCTTCTTGAATCTGCATCAATAAAATTTCAAGAGTCATTATGAACAACAATGGTGAAAGCGGGCAGCCTTGTCTAGTACCTTTGCTGATTTTCATTTCGTCTGTAAGATCGGCATTAACACACAACCTTGCCCTTTGTTCAGAATATATTGCTTTTATCATTCTTATAAAGCTTTCTCCAAGCTCCATCTTATCCATTACTGCAAACATAAAGTCCCAGTTTAAATTGTCAAATGTGGTAGAGCATCTCCTTGACATAGAGTGATTGAACGATAGAGTTGGAAGGGACTTCCAGGCAGGGGTGGAATTCTAGCGGGAGCTCCTTTGCATATTAGGCCGCACACCCCTGTTGTAGCCAATCCTCCAAGAGCTTACAAGGCTTTATTGTAAGCTCTTGGAGGATTGGCTACATCAGGGGTGTGTGGCCTAATATGCAAAGGAGCTTCCGTTAGAATCCCGCCCCTGCTTCCAGGCCATGGCTGCCTTGACTGAGTCCCCCCATCTCCCATTGGGTCTTCCTCTCGTCCTGCTGCCGTCAACCTTCCCTAGCATTCTTGGCTTTCCCAGTGACTCTTGTCTTCCCATCGTGTGACCAAAGTACGACAGCCTCAGTTTAGTCACTTTGAGCTTCTAGGGAGAGTTTCAGCTTGATTTCTTCTAGAACTCACTGATCTGTCTTTTGGTTGGTCCACAGTATCCATGAGACTCTCCTACAACCATAAGAGAGCCAGTTTGGTGTAGTGGTTAAGTGTGCGGACTCTTATCTGAGAGAACCGGGTTTGATTCCCCACTCCTCCACTTGCACCTGCTGGCATGGCCTTGGGTCAGCCATAGCTCTGGCAGAGGTTGTCCTTGAAAGGGCAGCTTCTATGAGAGCTCTCTCAGCCCCACCCACCTCACAGGGTGTCTGCTGTGGGGGAGGAAGGTAAAGGAGATTGTGAGCCGCTCCGAGACTCCAGAGTGGAGGGTGGGATATAAATCCCATATCTTCTTCTTCTACAACACCACGTTTCAATGTCAAGATGTTCCTCTGGAAAAGACTTCACCTTTGACAGGCGCAACGAGAGGCAAAGATGAATCTCCCTTCTTCCAGTCTTGCACTGCTGACATTTACAGGGTTGCTGCTTTTGATTATTCTCAGGGCTTTTTTTGTAGCAGGAACTCCTTTGCATATTAGGGCACAAACCCCCTGATGGAGCCAATCCCTCTGGAGCTTACAGTAGGCCTTGTACTAAGAGAAGAAGAAGACTGCAGATTTATACCCCGCCCTTCTCTCTGAATCAGAGACTCAAGAGTGGCTTGCAATCTCCCATACCTTCTCCCCTCACAACAGATACCCTGTGAGGTGGGTGGGGCTGAGGGGGCTCTCACAGCAGCTGCCCTTTCAAGGACAACTCCTGCGATAGCTATGGCTAACCCAAGGCCGTTCCAGCAGCTGTAAGTGGAGAAGTGGGGAATCAAACCGGGTTTTCCCAGATAAGAATCCATACCCTTAACCACTACACCAAACTGGCTCTGTAAGCTCTTGGAGGATTGGCTACATCAGGGGTGTATGGCCTAATATGCAAAGGAGTTCCTGCTGCACAAAAAGCCCTGATTAGTCTGCTTTTGATTTTATACAGATTTCCCATGTTTTGTCTTATTTCTAAATTACCCCGTTGCAATGAATCAACCTGAATTGCATCCTTGAGAGCCATGAATGGATCAATTAGCAGCAACTGATGACTTCTGCCTTTCCGGTGTTGACAAAGTGGCTAAGGTCATGGCCGGAACAAGGACAAGTGGCTCAATGAGAATTTGCGCAGAAGACAGACCCTTGCCTTGACGCGTCAGCTTTTAATAACCAGCAATTTTGTTGGACTACCTTGCCCTCCTGCGAACCACAGCTTCTACGTGGAAATGAGCTTTCTTCCACCAGGCGACCTCATTCGCCCTGTTCTGTCCTCTGTTTTATCTACTTGTTTTCCCATCAAGAAAGGCCAAAGAGTACAAAGCGTTTCAGATGACCGGAAGGTGGCACGGCAGGCTAGATGCTTACAACAAAATGCATGGGGTGGAGAAATTGGATAGAGAGACATTTGGTGTAGCGGTTAAGGGTGGGGACTCTTATCTGGGAGAAACGGGTGTGATTCCCCACTCCTCCACATGCACCTGCTGATGTGACCTTGAGTCAGACACAAGTTCTCACAGAGCTGTTCCTCTCAAGAGCAGTTTCTGACAGAGCTCTCTCAGCCCCACCTACCTCACAAGGTGTCTGTTGTGGGGAGGGGAAGGAAATTGTAAGCTACTCTTCTTTGGGTAATGAAGAGCAGGATATAAATGAAGAAGAAGAGGATGATGATGATGATATTGAACTTATACCGCAACCTCCACTCTGAATCTCAGAGTCTCAAAGTGGCTTACAATCTCCTTTACCTTCCTCCCCCACAACAGACACCCTGTGAGGTAGGTGGGATGAGAGAAGCTGCCCTTTCAAGGACAGCGGGCGTCCTTATCTAGCTATACCATCTAACTGGCCTCCCAACACTGACTACCATCTGGATTGGAGGAAATCAGGCCGATATAGCTGGCATCTTTGGACACCTAAATTAAGTGTCTACCTTATCCACGCTGCCTTAACTTACATTAAATCCGAGCTATTGGCTCAACTGTCAATTGTCTTAAACTTTTAACTTTTAATATGTTTTAATTGTTTAACTGTTTAACTGTATCTATTGATGTATTTTTGGTTGTTAACTGTTTGATACGTTGGAATCCACCCTGAGCCCTTATGGGAAAGGGCAGAATACAAATCCAAAGAAAGAAAGAAAGAAAGAAAGAAAGAAAGAAAGAAAGAAAGAAAGAAAGAAAGAAAGAAAGAAAGAAAGAAAGAAAGAAAGAAAGAAAGAAAGAAAGACATAGAGAGAAAAGGAAAGAAAAAGAGAAAAGGAAGAAAGAGAGAGAGAGAAAGAGAGAAAGGAAGGAAGGAAGGAAGGAAGGAAGAAAGAAAGAAAGAAAGAAAGAAAGAAAGAAAGAAAGAAAGAAAGAAAGAAAGAAAGAAAGAAAGAAAGAAAGACATAGAGAGAAAAGGAAAGAAAGAGAGAAAAGGAAGAGAAAAGGAAGGAAGAAAGAGAGAAAGAAAGAAAGAAAGACATAGAGAGAAAAGGAAAGAAAGAGAGAAAAGGAAGAAAGAAAGAGAGAGAGAGAAAGAGAGAGAGAAAGAAAGGAAGGAAGGAAGGAAGGAAGAAAGAAAGAAAGAAAGACACAGAGAGAAAAGGAAGAGAAAGAGAAAAGGAAGAGAGAAAGAGAGAGAGAAAGAGAGAAAGAAAGAAAGAAAGACATAGAGAGAAAAGGAAAGAAAAAGAGAAAAGGAAGAAAGAGAGAGAGAAAGAAAGAAAGGAAGGAAGGAAGGAAGAAAGAAAGAAAGAAAGAAAGAAAGAAAGAAAGAAAGAAAGAAAGACATAGAGAGAAAGGAAGAGAAAGAGAGAGAGAAAGAAAGAGAGAGAGAAAGAGAGAGAGAAAGAAAGACATAGAGAGAAAAGGAAAGAAAGAGAGAAAAGGAAGAGAGAGAGAGAAAGAGAGAGAGAAAGAAAGGAAGGAAGGAAGAAAGAAAGAAAGAAAGAAAGAAAGAAAGAAAGAAAGAAAGAAAGAAAGAAAGAAAGAAAGAAAGAAAGAAAGAAAGAAAGAAAGAAAGAAAGAAAGAAAGAAAGAAAGAAAGAAAGAAAGAACCTCTATCCTTCCTAGCTTCTTGATTGCCTGCATTGTGTATTTGTGTGTGTGAATATATTCTTCTACATATTTTAAGTAAACATTACAAAAACATATTGCCTGGAGAATTCTTGCTTGAAAACTCAACCTCCGTATTATTGAAGAAAAGATCCTTTGCTCCTAAATTCGCTCTGCCTCGTCTCCATGTTGCTAATCTCCCCATTCTAAAAGGAGACTCAAAGCATTTCCCGTAACACCGTTACAATTCATTTTATTTGTCTCAGCCCAGTTTTCCAGCAAGTGGGAATGAATGAACCACCTCAACCCTCTTTACACAGCAGAAGATATTTTGTCTTCAGCTGCATCAGCAACCGAAGATGGTGCCGTCAAGATGGCCTTCCATCCTGAGATAGGCATCTCTGGTCACTTTTCATAATGACACCTAAAGGCACCAAAAGAAAATGAAACACATTTGTCTTGACAATAGAGAAAGCTGGGGGTGGCACAGAGACAAAGCGCACAGAAAAGGCAGCTCTTGGGCTGGGTGGCCGCCTGGTGCTTCCCTTGGGGAGGGTCTATGGCTCAACAATAGAGCATTTGCTTGGCATGCAGAAGGTTCAGTCCCCAGCTTCTCCAGTTGAAAGGTCCAGGCAGCGGGTGATGGGAAAGACCTCAGACTGAGACCCTGGAGACCCTGATTCCCTCTAAGCTGCAGAGTCTTGATTCTACTTTGTGAACTACTGGCAGAGGTGGAATTCCATAAGGAGCTCCTTTGCATATTAGGCCACACACCCCTGATGTAGCCAATCCTCCAAGAGCTTACAAGTACTTGAAAATGGTGATCATATCACCTCTCAGTCATCTCCTCTCCAGGTAAACATACCTCAGCTCCTTCAACCTTTCCTCATAGGACTTGGTCTCCAGATCCCTAATCAAGCTTACAAGGCTCTTTTCTGTAAGCTCTTGGAGGATTGGCTACATCAGGGGTGTGTGGCCTAATATGCAAAGGAGCTCCTGAGAGAATTCCACCCCTGGCTACTGGCATTAAAGTTGTGTGCTAATGGATAAAATATTGCACTCTGGGGTCACCCTTCCTGAGCTACAAAGAAAATGTGTGAGTTGGAGGCTAAAAACCTGCACGCTAGCTCACGCTAACTCAGCTTAGAGGGAACACTGCTGGAGACCCAGGTAGCCCAGATTTCATCAGATCCTGGAAGCTATGCAGGGTCAACAACAGTGGAGACCACCAAAGAAGTCCAGGATTGGAATACAGAGGCAAGCAATGGCAAACCACCTCTGTTCATCTCTTGCCTTGAAAATTCTATGGAGTCTAAATAGGTTTCTCGGTCCCTTCTGGCCACCAGCGGAGAGTGGAGGGGTTCGGTTGCCAGATCCGGGTTGGGAAACTCCTGGATATTTGAGGATGCAGCCTGGGGGGGGGGGGCGGGGTCGGTGGGCTGAGACCTCAGTGGGATACATTGCTATAGAGTCCACCCTCCAAAGCATCCATTTTCTACAGGGGAACTCACCTCTGTAGTCTGGAGATGACTTGCCATCCTCCAGGCAGTGACCCAAAGCAAAGCAAAACAACCGTGACCATATTACTAAATCACAAACACTTAAATTCTATTTAGTACTTGCAATTGTGGCATATACAAATTACAAATTCCACACAATGCACTCCCTGCAATGTCCAAAATATATAGAAGAAGTCCTATGAAGAAAGGTTGAAGGAGCTGGGGATGTTTAGCCTGAAGAGGAGGCTGCTGAGAGGCGATAGGATCACCATCTTCAAGCACTTGAAGGGCTGTCATGGAGAGGATGGTGCGGAATTGTTTTCTGTGGCCCCAGAAGGTAGGACAAGAACCAACAGGTTGAAATTAAATCAAAAGAGTTTCTGGCTCAACATTAGGAAGACTTCCTGACCATTAGAGCGATTCCTCAGTGGAACAGGCTTCCTCTGGAGGTGGTGGGCTTTCCTTCCTTGGAGGTTTTTAAAATACTGGGGTGGCAGTATTTGTGAATTTTCTGCATTTTGCAGGGGGTTGGCCTAAATGACCCTGGAGGTCCCTTCCAACTTTATGATTCTATGCTATTTAAATACCCATATCTCTCTTCTACAGGGACACAAATTGAATTTCCAAATAGATTGTACAATACCAAGATTCAATTCCAAGTCCGTTTATCCTCTCATCAGGACCACAGCTTGTCACATCCCAGCTGTGTTGTTACTCTTGTGGTCCAAAAATAAATTCACAATATACATTTCCAACTAATCACATATTTTCAAAGGCCTCGATTTACGAGCAGTCAGCTTGGACAGCTCATTTCACTTGATATTCTATCGAAGTCAGAACAATAAAGTGGAATTTCTCAAATGTGCTCCTATGTTTGTAAGTAAAATATCTTTCTCTTGTTAGAGTTGGAATCAGACTATTTTTTAAATTTGTTTGAACAGCATTTCTCCTTTATCCAGAGGGAATATACATATCTATCTATCTATCTATCTATCTATCTATCTATCTATCTATCTATCTATCTATCTATCTATCTATCTATCTATCTATCTATCTATCTGTCTGTCTGTCTGTCTGTCTGTCTGTCTGTCTGTCTGTCTGTCTGTCTGTCTGTCTGTCTGTCTGTCTGTGTTGTTCAGTCACACAGTTGATTCTGACTCTTTGCAACCCCATGGACCAAGTCATGCCAGGCCCTCCTGTCTTCCCCCATTCTCTGAAGTCTGCTCAAATTCATGTTAGTTACATTAGTAATGCTGTCCAGCCATCTCCTCTTTTGCCATCCCCTTCTTCTTTTTCCTTCTGTCTTTCCGAGCATCAGGATCTTCTCCAGTGAGTGCTCCCTTCTCATTTGGTGGCCAAAGTATTTGAGCTTCAGCTTCAGCATCTGACCTTCCAGGAAACAGTCTGGGTTGATTTCCCTTAGAACTGACTGATTTGAACTTCTTGCAGTCCAAGGGACTCTCAAGAATCTTCTCCAGCACCACAGCGCGAAAGTATCTATTCTTTCTGTCCTCGGCCTTCCTTATGGTCCAGCTCTCGCAGCCATACATGACTACTAGGAATACCATTGCTTTGACTACACGGGTTGCAAATCCTCAGGGTTGATTTCCCTTAGGATTGACTGATTTGATCTTCTTGCAATCCAAGGGACTCTCAAGAATCTTCTCCAGCCCCACAACTCAAAAACATCTATTCTTCGGTGCTCGGCCTTCCTTATGGTCCAGCTCTCACAGGCATACAGTTTACTGGGAATACCATCGCTTTGACTATACGGATTTTTGTTGGCAGGGTGATGTCTTTACTTTTTATTATACTGCCTAGGTTTGCCATAGCTGTCCTCCCAAGGAGCAAACATCTTTTGATTTCATGGCTACAGTCACCATCTGCAGTGATCCTGGATCCCAGAGGATGTACTGATGGCCATGGGTGTAATGTCCCCCATTGGATGTGAGTTCCCAGGTTCAAGTACTCCCTGTCCTCAGGTCCATTCAGCAGAGACAAGCTGGCTCAGGACATCAGCTGTTTATTTGCAAGGGGACAATGCCAACAACCAACATCTTCTTCAGCTAACATGTAAAACTGGGAACTGAAACAAGAGCTCCCCCCAATAGGGCTGCCAAGTTCCCCCCGACATCGCCGGCACAATGACATCACTCGAAGTCATGCACCAGCCGCTCTAGGAGCTCTATGGTTTTACTGGACACTCTAGCAATTTGGGAGGGAAAATTCTATGGTACCTATTGTGCCGGAGGCTGCGGGAGACTTGGCAACCCTACCACCCAATAGGACCAAACTGAATCACACAGAGTATTAGAGGAGGAGCAGACTGTTCCATTACATACACAACAGGAACGGACAGCTTTAAAAGATGATTAGAGAGATCCACGGAGGACAGGGTCTATCAGTGGCTACTATCTACAGTGACTGAGGGGAACCTCCACATTCAGAGGCCCTAATTTTCTGTATCCCAGAGCCAAGAGGCAACATCAGGGGAAGGCCTCGGCCTCTATGCCCTGTTGTTGGCCATCCAGAAGAACCAGTTGGCTACTGTGTGAGACAGGATGTTGAGAGAGTTGAACTTGGTCTGATCCAGCAGGGCTCTTCTTATGCTCTTATATGCTCTTGTCGAGCAGGAACGCAAAGTTCCAGTTGGCTTGGCATCATGGGGTGTGGCCTAATATGCAAATGAGTTCCTGCTGGACCTTTTCTACCAAAAAAGCCCTGTGTGAAACAATGATGATGTCAGGGGGTGCGGCCTAATGTACAAAGGAGTTCCTGCTGGGCTTTTTCTGCAAAAAAAGCCCTGTGTGAAACAATGGTGCCATCAGGAGGTGTGGCCTAATATGCAAATGAGTTCCTGCTTAGCCTTTTCTACCTAAAAAGCCCTGTGTGAAACAACGGTGATGTCAGGGGTGTGTGACCTAATATTCCAATATGTTCCTGCTGGGCTTTTTCTACAAAAAAGTCCTGTGTGAAAAATGGTGATGTCAGGGGGTGCAGCCTAATATGCAAATGAGTTCCTGCTAGGCTTTTTCTACCCAAAAGCGCTGCTCTTATGCAGCATGATCAGAAAAGAAGAAGAATCTTTGGGAGCAAGGAGAAGAACAGAGGTGAACCAAACCTGGGAAGTTAACTTATCACCCTGTAACAAGTTGCTTCATTCTATATTCCATCATCCTAGAGTTAAAGGAAAAATGAGCAGAAGGCTGGATGTTGGAAGGCCCTGGAAGAGCAAGCGTGAAGGTTCTTAAAGTAATTTGGACTTGGATGCTGCTTCCTTGCGCTCATGAAGGCCGGGATGAATGGAAATTAAAAACTGCGTCCTGGACATGAAACATCTGTGGAAAGAAACAAAAAATCTATCCAGCTGGACCGTTTTCCTTTTGCAGATGAGAAATGTGCCTCCGCATGCCGAGACCGCTGCTTTCTTGATAAACGCCATTCAGCTTTTCAAATTAGCTGCTTGCTAGAGGGGGAAATCCAGATGTTCCCCATGCAACCCACCCCCCCTCCACGCATACACTGACTCAGAGCACCTGTTTGGTGAAATGCTAATGAATGCAGAGATTCATGGGGGGGGGGGGGAGTTCCAAGCAGGTCTCAAATTAAGCCGGAAAAATCAAAATGAAGCATGCCTGGCAGTAAGAGAGCAAAAACCGGAGAAAGATGAAGGCAAGGAGTCAGAGATTCTGCCATTTGACTCCACGGGAAGCAGCAGCAGCTTTTGCGCTGCCCGTCAGGGTGCCCATCAGGGCCGGATTAACAATTAGGCCAAATAGGTGATGGCCTATTGGCCAACACACTTTTAGGGGCTCCGGGCCAGCTCTTCCCCCCAGTTTCCCCCCTGCTTGCAGCCCTTCCAGCCTGCACGCGCAGCCAGCAACTGAGCCACTCTTTGCCCAACTTGCTCAGTGCGGCTGCTGCTGGCGTCATCGCCAAGTTTGCCTCTCTCTGCTTTCCCCCCATAGCTTTGTCAAAGGGGCTTTGGAGAAGGTGCCTGCAGTCTGCAGTCCATGGGTGGCAGGGTGGATGCATCGACTGAGACAATTTGTGAGGGGGCCCCTGAGGGTTTAATCCGGCACTGGTGTCTGTTCTCCCAGTGGGGGGGTGGGGAATTCCCTGACCCCTGGTCCCATAGCCTGCTGCTGCTCTCAAAAGTCCCAAGATGCAGCATCACTAGGGTTGCCAAGTCCCCCACCCCCAGCCTCTGAACCTCCCCCGGCATCACCAGCACGATGATGTCACCCGCGACTGATGCCATCGTGCCGGCGACGTCGTGTTCCTGGGGAAACTCTATTGTTTTCCCGGATGCTCTAGCATGTTGGGAGGTAAAAACTCTATGGTACCTATTGTACCATAGAGGTTTCCCTCCCAAATTGCCAGAGCGTCTGGGAAAACCATAGCTTTCCTGGAAATGCCTAGAGCTTGTACCGGGGGCTTGGCAGCTCTAAGCATCACAACAATGCCAGTAAAAACCCAGATGTGATACAGGGCAGGAAATTTACTGTGACTTGGTTCTGATAGCTCCTGGTTGCCAGTCTTCCTGGTTAGTGGCCCACTAGGGATCTTTCCCTGTAAGCTAACTAGTCAGTCCCTCCCTGACATTAGGGTTGCCAGTCCCCCTGGTGGAGGTGCGTGTTGGGGTTTAGATATAACATTAGCAGAGAGAACCACGAATAACAGCCAGGCACATGGTCTAGCTTAAGAATAAAAGTAGTTTACTTTACTAATGAGGAAAAGGTTGACTGGGATTACTAGAACACAAAGAAGGATTCAATAGCCTTTCTAGCTTCTAGGCTACATCTCGACTCTCTCGAGTCCTAACTTCAACTGCATGGAGATCTAAGGGCTGAACACAAAAGGGCAATAAAACTGACCAAATGGTTTCCCTTAGACCACCACCCAAATATATGGATTAGCCTATTAGGGCTCTCCCTCAATGGGCACTATGCATATTGACACCTAGCCTTGGCGGGAAGTACATGCAAACATTCTCATTGGCTCTACCTACTCACTGGCTAAACATTAGCATGCATATACAAACACTTAATGAACTCATGACAACAGGAAGTGAAATTGCATCAAAAACCCAACAGTGGGAGTCCCCCACTGCCAGACCTCGGGTTGTCATCCTACACATGGGAGATCTGCTTTCACACCTGATCTCCAAACTATAGAGATCAGTTCCCCTTGAGAAAATGGCTGCTTTGGTGGCTAGACTCAACGGTGCTGTACCATGCTGAAGTTCTTCCCTCCCAAAATCCCACCAATCCTCCCGGCTCCACCCTGGATAGTTCCCAAACCAGATAGTTCCCAAATGAGAGCTAGCAAGCCTAGCCTGGCTTTGCTCCCCTCCAGTCACCAATCAGCTGGCTGGTGAGAGAACTTACCAGGAGAAAGAGGAAGGTCCAGGCCAAGTTGCCGGCATCACACAGGAAGTGACATCATCACCTCAGCAACGTCAGGCAAGGGTCTGGCATTTGGGGAAAAACTCTGCGGTAAAAGTTAGTTCTGCCAAAGAGTTCTTGTTCAAACACCGGAGTCCCACAGCAACATCGCCACATGATGACATCACTTCCTATGCAACACCAGTGACAGGGCCTAAGCCTTCCTTTTTCTCCTGGTAAGTCCCCCTGATTCTCCTCTGGTGGCCAGGAGGGACTGCGCAACCCTACCTGACAGGAAGTCATTTTGTGGTGATTCTATGACTGATTTCCCACTCACCCTACGCCACTCTGACGTTTCTTTTTTCAGCATGGCATCCTCCCAATTTCCCACTATCTGCCCTGGGGCTTCATCTTGCATCGCCATTTTATGTGGTAAACAGAAACCGCTAAAAACTAGTTTCTTGTTGCCACACAAAAACAGCGAAGCAAGATGAAGCCCTGGGGCAGATAATGGGAAATCGGGAGGATGCCACACTGAAAAAAGGAGTGTCAAAGTGGCGTAGGGTGAGTGGGAAATCGGTCAGAGTCTCCCTCTCAGCTAAGTTTTGCCTAATTCGACTGTATGTTGTCCACCAGTTGTCCATGCTGTTTGGCTTTGTACCTCTCCTCCGAGCTTTTAAATCTGTGGAACACAGCACAGTGAAGGTCTGATAGGGCCATGTTTTCTCCCACAAAAGCTATGAACCACTTAGGGTTTTTCCCTCCATTTTAAAAAAGGATTAATGCTGAGAAACTTCCTTTTAAAATTACTTCCTGAGAGCATCTTTAGAGACTCGTGGCTCAGGTTGTAATGGGGAGTAAAGGAAGATTCTCCGCTTTTAGAGGAAATTTCGGATTTAGTCATCCGAGCTTTGGTCTTGGTTTCCATGGCCCCGAGCCCTCTGAATGGAATAAAGCGCGCTCTCTTTTTTTTTTTTGTGCTAACCAAATCCTTTCTTTTGTTACGTAAGGGGAGGAGGGAAGTGTCACAGGTTACTTCTCTTTAAACAACAAAGTGGGCACAGTCTGTACCTTGTTGTGGTTTCGCTTCATTAGGGCTTTGGAGTTATTTGTTAGGCAGCCGGAAACGGTTTGAACAAAGCATTAAATAGAAATCCAGTAGATCATTTTAGATGCTGATCTTTACAGCCCTGCTGATGAGCAGTAGTTACTGGAGGGACAAAAGGAAATACTTCTTTACACAGAGAGCCTTTAAAATGCGGAATTTGCTGCCAGAGGATGTCGTGATGGACACGGGAGCAAACAGCTTTAAAAGGGCATTAAATAGATTCTGGAGGAGAAGTCCTTCAATGGCTACTAGCCATGGTGATGTTTAGAAGCACACCAGTGTCAGGAGGCAACATTGGGGAAGGCCTCCGCTTCTCGGCCCTGTTTTTGGCCCTCCAGAGGAACTGGTGGGCTGGTGTGTGAGAAAGGATGCTGGACTAGATGGACCACTGGTCTGATCCAGCAGGGCTCTTCTTATATTGTTATGAGGGGAAGGCATCTACCTCTATGCCTTGTTGTTGGCCCTCCAGAGGAACTGGTTGGCCACTGTGTGAGACAAAATGAGGGACTAGATGGACCCTCACTGGTCTGATCCAGCAGGGCTCTTCTTATGTTATCATCAGGGGAAGGCCTTGGCTTTTCTGCCCTGTTTTTGACCCTCCAGAGGAAAAGGATATTATCCAGATTTTATTCAGAATGATAATATTATCCAGAATGATGGACTAGATGGACGCTCACTGGTCTGATCCAGCAGGGCTCTTCTTATGTTATCATCAGGGAAGGGCCTTGGCTTTTCTGCCCTGTTTTTGACCCTCCAGAGGAAAAGGATATTATAGCATTGGAAAAAATCCAGAAAAGGGCAACTAGAATGATTAAAGGGTTGGAACACTTTCCCCATGAAGAAAGGTTGAAACGCTTAGGGCTCTTTAGCTTGGAGCAACGTCGACTGCGGGGTAACATGACAGAGGTTTACAAGATTATGCATGGGATGGAGAAAGTAGAGAAAGAAGTACTTTTCTCCCTTTCTCACAATACAAGAACTCATGGGCATTCGGTGAAATTGCTGAGCAGTCGGGTTAAAACGGATAAAAGGAAGTCCTTCACCCAAAAGGTGATTAACATGTGGAATTCACTGCCACAGGAGGTGGTGGCGGCTACAAGCATAGACGGCTTCAAGAGGGGGTTAGATTAAAATATGGAGCAGAGGTCCATCAGTGGCTATTAGCTACAGTGTGTGTGTGTGTGTGTGTATATGGCCACTGTGTGACGCAGAGTGTTGGACTGGATGGGTCATTGGCCTGATCCAACATGGCTTCTCTTATGTTCTTATGGTTCGCTGGTGTGTGAGAAAGGATGCTGGACTAGATGGACCACTGGTCTGATCCAGCAGGGCTCTTCTTATATTGTTATGAAGGGAAGGCATCTACCTCTATGCCCTGTTGTTGGCCCTCCAGAGGAACTGGTGGGCCGGTGTGTGAGACAGGACACTGGACTAGATGGACCCTCACTGATCTGATCCAGCAGGACTCTTCTTATGTCATCATCAGGAGAAGGCCTTGGCTTTTCTGCCCTGTTTTTGGCCCTCCAGAGGAACTGGTTGGCCAGTGTGTGAGAAAGGAAGATGGACTAGATGGACCCAGATCTCACATTCAGTGGGAGCTCCCAGAAGCGCAGGTCCTGAACCTTTCTGAGAGTTCCTCCTCCTCCTTCTGAGAGTTCCACCTCATTGTCCATTGAATAGTAGGTGCAGCTGCATAGAAATCCCTGGATTTGATGGCAACTGGGAGAAATTGGTTGCCCTTCTTGTAAAAAAAGCTAACCACCACAGACAAACTACACCTTGCTGAAATGATCACCTGATTGCATTGTACTATCCAGTTATGATTGTATTGGGGGGGGACACCAAATATTTGAAAGATTTCACCTGTTCAATATTACTTCCTTTAAGGCACCAGCTTTTTGGTTTCCAGGACTTTGAAAATACTATAATTTTGGGTTTTGCATAGTTTATAGATAAGAAATTTGCGAAGAAGAAGAAGACATTGGATTTATATCCCGCCCTCCACTCTGAAGAGTCTCAGAGCGGCTCATAATCTCCTTTGCCTTCCTCCCCCACAACAGACACCCTGTGAGGTGGGTGGGGCTGGAGAGAGCTCTCACAGCAGCTGCCCTTTCAAGGACAGCTCTGCCAGAGCTATGGCTAACCCAAGGCCATTCCAGCAGCTGCAAGTGAAGGAGTGAAGAGTCCGCACACTTAACCACTACACCAAACTGGCTCTCAGTAAGAAGAGTCCTGGAAGCTCTTGGAGGTTTGGCTACATCAGGGGTGTGTAGCCTAATAGGCAAAGGAGCTCCTGTTACAAAAAGAGCCCTGCATGCGGTTAAATGAAACCTTTCAAAACATGCGTGTGTACAATTATGACCGGGTGCGCAGATAAGCATAGCAGATGATGCCAAAGGCATCATCTGAGCAGGCAGAACGTATCTGATGAAACAAAGGGACATTATTGCCTACATCCATAGAATACCGAATGATCCTTTTGGGATGAGGCGCTCCCTCCTGTACCATTCCACATTCCCACTAGAGAGTCACCAAAATGCTACTTCTCGCTTCCAAATATGGCCAGGAAGCAGGGATTCAAAGCAATCCCACAAATCTCCGCCGGTCTCGTTGGCAATGTATTAACGCGCTTCTCGGAGCGCTTCCAATATAAAGAGAGATTCGGCTGCCTTCGTTTCTCGCCGCAAGACGGTCCCCTTTTGAGCCGTCCGTTATTTGTTTCATCTCCTGGAAGCACAATCCCGGTTCATTAGCTGCGGCGCAAATCCACATGCGACATCGATCTCATGCCTTCTCAACCTGCCTGCGGGGAAGGTTTTCAAAACACATCCGAACGACATCTTTATCATGGCATGAAGCAGGTGGTTAACACTGATGGGGAAATGGTTCTGCTTGGCAATTAGTAAATGCCTCTGTCACTGGGGTGCATCTGAACAACAATTAAGTCGCCGCTGCTGGGAAAATACAGAAAGGGGGGAACAGAAAGATTCCTGCGAATCATTTGCTTTCAGGGGCTGAGCCGTCTTTGCTTGGGAAACATTGGCGGCATGATGACATCACTTCTGGGTGACATAACTGCACTGCATTTGGGGGCATTTGGAGGGTGGGTTCTCCCCCCCCCCCCCAAGCAGCCAGCTGGCTGGTGGTGGGCCAGTGCAAAAGCAGGGAAATCCCACCCAGACCAGGGGGCTGGCAACCCTAGTTGGAATGGAGACTGAATTTTTGAGAAAGCTCAACACCATTCTGAGTTTGAGGTGTTATCTCCTTGAATAAGATGCCTCTCTTTGACTTAACCTGGGAGCTGCCCTCTGACTCCTCCTCTCCTTCTCCCTTTGTCTTCTCACTATCTGCACATAGCCTTCCCCGGAGACACATGTCTCTTGGGCTGCCAAGCCCCCGGTCCAGGCCGGGGTTCTCCCACCTGGGAGGTTCCCAACCCATCGTGATGTCACCCACAAGTGACGTCATCATGCTGGCGATGCTGAGCACCAGCCACTCTAGGCGTTTCCAGGAAAACGCTATGGTTTTCCTGGACGATCTAGCATTTTGGGAGGGGAAAACTCGATGGTACCTATTGTGCCATAAAGTTTTCTCTCCCAAATTGCTAGAGAGTCCGGGGAAACCATAGAGTTTTCCCGGAAACACCTAGAGTGGCCGGTGCACGATGTCGCCGGCCTGATGACATTTCTCATGGGGGACATCGTCAGGTTGGCAACATCAGGGGAGGTTCTCCCCGCCGACCCAATGTGGGCCGGTGGGTTGGGAACCTCCCAGATGGGAGAACCCTCACCCTGGACCAGGAACATGGCAGCCCTAGAGGCATGTGTCTCTGGGGAAGGCCATGTGCAAGGCGTGAGAAGACAAAGAGGGAAGGAGAGGAGGAGTCAGAGGGCAGCTCCCAGGTTAAGTCAAAGAGAGGCATCTAATTCAAGGAGATAACACCTATACACACTTATACGGTGATGAAACAACCCCCAATGTCCAGGCAGATTGAGTTGCACACTCCAACACTGATTATTGTAATTGGTGCGCAGTAATACATAAAGGAGATGGTCCTTCAGATTTCGACCAAGACATATCATTGTTTCCTCTATACTGACCGAATCTGACAGGCCTCGTTTTAGATAAGAAGAGAGCAACTAAGTGCCTGGTTATGCAACCCCCCTCCCCACCTGTTTCATATAAAAAGCATCTCTGGAGATCTTCCATCTGCCAGTTTTTATCAGTGGTTTAGTCATAGCGATACTTATCCAGCCTCGCCACGGGGACTGCAAGAGAGCAATGACAGATTAGAATGAAGTACAGTAAAAACTAGCTGAAAATGCCTCCTTAAAAGATATGCCTTTTCTCCGCAAGCTTAGTAAAAACCCACACGGTTGTTAAAATCCGTCTGAAACAACGGTGCTTGAAAGCACTTCCAGAACAACTCACAGTTTCAGCTTTCTTGGCAATAAAATGTTGACAACTGGAAAAGGTGTCATCTTCCTGATTAAAATTGACAACAAGCTCCACTCTTATATTTAAGGTTGCCAGACTTCCCCCACCCCCCACCCCCACCGGTGGAAGCAAGGGTCATCCAGTACCAGGTCCCACCTCCCCACCACCAATCAGTTGGCTGAAGGGGGTGGGGATTTTACTCTGAAAAAGAGAAGAAATCTGAAGAAGAAGAAGAAGACTGAAGACTGCAGGTTTATACCCCGTCCTTCTCTCCGAATCAGAGACTCAGAGCGGCTCACAATCTCCGTTACCTTCCTCCCCCACAACAGACACCCTGTGAGGTGGGTGGGGCTGAGAGGGCTCTCACAGCAGCTGCCCTTTCAAGGACAACCTCTGCCAGAGCTATGGCTGACCCAAGGCTATGCTAGCAGGTGCAAGTGGAGGAGTGGGGAATCAAACCCGGTTCTCCCAAATAAGAGTCTGCACACATAACCACTACACCAAACTGGCCCTTTCAAGGACAACCTCTGCCAGAGCTATGGCTGACCCAAGGCCTTTCCAGCAGCTGCAAGTGGAGGAGTGGGAAATCAAACTCGGTTCTCCCAGATAAGAGTCCACGCACTTAACCACTACACCAAACAGGCTCTCAGTGGTGTGATCTTCCCAGGTGCAGTGATGTGCCTATGTGCATCCCACATGAATCAGAAGTGATGCCATCTCTTTCAGGACATCAGGGATAATGCTCTGATATGTGGACAAAAACTCTATCGTAGAAGTCAAATCGGCTATGGAAGGCCATGTGCAGAGTGAGAGGCTAAAGGGAAAATTTGGATCATGGGGGCCTTGGTCAGTCATGGTAAAGCTCATTGCAGCAAAAGCAGACTTGGGTTCTTCCCATGAAGCATTGCAGTATGTACGCTGTTTCTTAATAACTTGGATGCTTAGAGTACTCCTGATTGGTTGGTGTCACACAGCAGGGGCCAAGCAGGGCCTTCTACTGGCTGCCGCCACTCTGGCAAGGGTCTGCACGGGAGGGCCCAGATAGGGTTGCCAATCCCCAGGTGGGGGCAGGGGATCCCCCGGTTTGGAGGCCCTCCCCCCGCTTCAGGGTCGTCAGAAAGCGGGGGGAGGGGAGGGAAATGTCTGCTGGGAACTCTCTTATTCCCTAGGGAGATTTATTCCCATAGAAAATCATGGAGAATTGATCCGCAGGTATCTGGGGCTCTGGGGGGGCTGTTTTTTGGGGTAGAGGCACCAAATTTTCAGTATAGCATCTAGTGCCTCTCCCCAAAATACCCCCCAAGTTTCAAAAAGTTTGGACCAGGGGGTCCAATTCTATGAGCCCCAAAAGAAGGTGCCCCTATCCTTCATTATTTCCTATGGAAGGAAGGAATTGAAAAGGTGTGCCGTCCCTTTCAATGTGATGGCCAGAACTCCCTTGGAGTTCAATTATGCTTATCTTCATAATGAAGGATAGGGGCACCTTCTTTTGGGGCTCATAGAATTGGACCCCCTGGTCCAATCTTTTTGAAACTTGGGGGGTATTTTGGGGAGAGGCACCAGATGCTATACTGAAAATCTGGTGCCTCTACCCCAAAAAACAGCCCCCCCCCCCGGAGCCCCAGATACCTGCGGATCAATTCTCCATGATTTTCTATGGGAATAAATCTCCCTAGGGAATAACACAGTTCCCAGCAGACATTTCTCTCCCCTCCCCCCGCTTTCTGACGACCCTGAAGCGGGGGGAGGGCCTCCAAAACGGGGGATCCCCTGCCCCCACCTGGGGATCGGCAACCCTATATTCAATGGACAAGGTAGGTGGGGAGGAGGAGGGGGAACCCTCAGAAAGGTTCAGGAGCTGTGCTCCTGTGAGCTCCTGCTGAATCCGAGGTGAGTAACATTACACGGATCCTTCCCACTAACAGCCTCATATATTATAACCTGATGGGTAGCTGTGTTTGACGCGAAGCAATAGAATAAAGTTTGAGTCCAGAGGCACCTTTAAGATCAACAAAGTTTTATTCAAGGAATTAACTTTCGTGTGCAAGCGCACTTCTTCAGATGCAGGTGAGCACACACACGGAAGCTCATACCTTGAATAAAACTTTGTTGGTCTTAAAGGTGCCATTGGATTCGAACTTTATTCTATAAATTATAACCAACCGCGAGTTACTGGGACAGGCTGCACATCATTCAGAGAACCCTGGCACCCTGTCTATAATCTATGAAAGCTTCCACGTGGAGCTGGAACACTCTATTCTTGAAGGATATAAACAATGTGGAGGGTACCGCTCGGTTAGTTACAGGGTGTTTGCGAGATGCAGGGAGAGCTGGACTGCAAACTTCTGGTGCAGAATCAGAGTCCATTTTTACTCTAATATTGGCCTTAGCATCCTTAGAGAGTATATTGAGAAAAACTTAAAATCTCATGTTTCCTTCTAAGGCTAAATTCTGCCATTTGACCTGGAGAAAGATTGCTAGTTTCCAGGTGGGGCCCGGAGGAGGACTGCCAAATTCCTGGGCTGGACGGGGGGGGGGGGGTTCCCCTGCCCCAGAGGTTCCCTTCCCAACCCAGCATTGAGGCGGTAGGAGGTATGATGACATCACTCACAGCAACAATGTGCACCAGCCACTCTAGGAGCTTCTGGGGAAACTTTATGGTTTCCCCAGATGCTCTTAGCAATTTGGGTAGCATAGAGTTTTCCCTCCAAATTGCTAGATCGTCCGGAAGCTCCCAGAGCAACTGGTGTGCAACATTGCCGGTGCAATGATGTCACTGCTCCCCTTGTTGTCCATTTTTCTCCCGCTGCAGAGGCTGCGGGGGACTTGGCAATCCTACCTGGAGACTGAACAGAATTACAACTGTTCCCCTGGTGGTCAACTCCCCTTGAGAAATTCTGGTTTGAAGTACGCAGGGCTTTTTTTATAGCAGGAACTCCTTTACATATTAGGACACCCCCCCCCCTAATGTAGTCAATCCTCCTGGAGCTTACAGTCCAGGGCCTACTGTAAGCTCCAGGAGGATTGGCTACATCAGGGGGTGTGGCCTAGCATGCAAAAAAAAGTCCTGGAAGCATGGATTGGAGGGCGTCATATCCCAAGGGAGGTCACTCCTCTCCCCAGACCCCGCCATCCCTAAGCTCCACCCCCAAATCCCTAGGAGTTTCACTGCTTAGAGTCGGCAGTCCTTACCCAGAGGCTGGGAACCCTGTAACACAGGGGTGGCCAACGGTAGTTCTCCAGATGCTTTTTGCCTACAACTCCCAGCAGCCCCAGCCAGCATGGCCAATGGCTGGGGCTGATGGGAGTTGTAGGCAAAAAAAAAATCTGGAGAGCTACCGTTGGCCACCCCTGCCCCTATAACATCATGATTTAGCAGTGTTGCTGTCTCTTGCGGTTGCAAAGGAGAAAATCCAGTGGTGGACTTCTCATCCTGAAAGGCCTTTTATTTGAATTGCCCTGGAGTAATGCTTAAACTGCTTAGAAGGTAATATGTGGACTTAGAGCCACAGGGCAGTACCTAGGGTTTCTAGACCCTTCCTCCCAGTGTAGGTGTGGGAGGGGGGGCCCCTTTTCACCAGGCCCTGCTCCCTTGCCACCAGTAAGCTGGCTGGTGGGGGGACTTACCAACTGGAAAAGGAAGGTCCAGGCCCTGTCGCTGGCATCACATAGGAAGTGATGTCATCATGCCAGTGACGTCCAAACAATGCTCTGGTATTTGGGTGAAAACTCTATGGTAGAAATGGGGCCCTTTTTGAGCAGGAACACACAGGAATGCAGTTCCAGCTGGTGAGACATCAGTGGGTGTGGCCTAATATGCAAATGAATTCCTGCTGGGCTTTTTCGACAAGAAAGCCCTGTGTGGAACAAGGGTGCCATCAGGAGGTGTGCCCTAATATGCAAATGAGTTTCTGCTGGGCTTTTTCTACAAGAAAGCCCTGTGTGGAACAATGGTGCCATCAGGAGGTGTGGCCTAATATGCAAATGAGTTCCTGCTGGGCTTTTTCCTACGAAAAAACCCCTGGGTAGAAGCTCTGTGGTAAAAATGATGTCACTTCCTCTGCAGCACCTGTGATGTGACCTGGGCCTTCCTCTTTGTCCTGGTAAGCCCCCACCCCCCACCCCAAATCTCCCACTGGTTTCCAGGAGGAATCAGGCAACCCTAACGAGCTAAATTTCCCTCAGTTCTTCATTAGGTTGCTTTTCATTTATTTCCTCCTCCTGATATATTGTTTTTTCCGCTCTCTCTCAAGAAGCGTCGTGTTCTGCATTCAGAGATGAGAGTCGCCCTTTTGTTCTTCGCTGCCCAAAGACCAGGCTAAAATTATATGGGTGTCTTGCTCATAAAGATTTCAGCATTTCCTGATGCGCCCGGCCCATTGTTATTTTCAATCCTGAATCATAACGGTTTGGATTCAAAATTATGTTAATATAGAAAAATTGCAGCAGCAATTATTCATTGTCTTCCTTCTCCCCCACACTCTCCTGTCTCTCCAAATGCCACCGCTGAGGTTGCCGGGTTGGGTTGCCAGGATCAGCTCAAGAAATACCTGGGGACTTTGGGGGTGGAGCCAGGAGCAAGGCTGCGGCAAGCACGACTGAACTCCAAAGGGAGTTCTGGCCATCACATTTAAAGGGACCACACCCCTCTTAAATCCTCTCCCTCCCTTTGGAAAAGTGAAGAATAGGAGCACCTACTTTGGGGGCTCATAAAATTGGACCCCTGGTCCAATCTTTTTGAAACTTGGGAGGTGTTTTGAGGAGAGACACTGGATGCTATGCTGAAAATATGGTGCCTCTTCCTCAAAAAACAGCCCCCCCCAGAGGCCCAGATACCCACAGATCAATTCTCCAATATGGGAATCAGTCTCTATGGGGTATAATGCAAGGTCCAGCACAGATTTCCTTCCCTCCCCCCCCCCCCATTTTTTGATGACTCTGAAGTGGGGAGAGGTCCTCCAAACTGGAGGACCTACCCCCAACTAGGGATTGCGGGGTGACATGATAGAGGTTTACAAGATAATGCATGGAATGGAGAAAGTAGAGAAAGAAGTCCTTTTCTCCCTTTCTCGCAATACAAGAACTCGTGGGCATTCGGTGAAATTGCTGAGCAGACGGGTTAAAACGGATAAAGGGAAGTCCTTCTTCACCCAAAGGGTGATTAACATGTGGAATTCACTGCCACAGGAGGTGGCGGCGGCCACGAGCATGGCCACCTTCAAGAGGGGGTTAGATAAAAATATGGAGCAGAGGTCCATCAGCGGCTATTAGCCACAGTGTGTGTGTGTGTGTGTGTGTGTGTGTATTATATTTGGCCGCTGTGTGACACAGAATGTTGGACTGGATGGGCCATTGGCCTGATCTAACATGGTTTCTCTTATGTTCTTATGACTGGCAACCCTAGGCTCAAGGGACCATCCAAGACAGGATGGTTTATGGCGGGAGGTTGGCACAGAAGATGGGACTTGGCAGGAATTTCCTTCCATCCCTCTTACCTGAATGGAGCAATACAGTCGTGCTAATGGCAGTTATGTGTAGTGGTTAAGTGTGGTTTGGTATAGTGCTTAAGAGCCAGTTTGGTGCAGTGGTTAAGTGCGCGGACTCTTACCTGGGAGAACCAGGTTGGATTCCCCACTCCTCCACTTACAGCTGCTGGAATGGCCTTGGGTCAGCCACAGCTATCGCAGGAGTTGTCCTTGAAAGGGCAGCTTCTGGGAGAGCTCTCTCAGCCCCACCCACCTCACAGGGTGTCTGTTGTGGGAGGAGAAGATACAAGAGATTGTAAGCCGCTCTGAGTCTCTTGATTCAGAGAGAAGGGTGGGGTATAAATCTGCAGCTGCCTTCTTCTTCTTGGGGACGTTCTTGCTGACAACACAGTGACATTGTTGGTGATGCCCTGACATCACCAGAAATGACATCACGGTGTTGGGTGGCAGCCAGGCCTCAGATTCAGCAGGAGCTCACAAAAGCTCCTGAAACTTTCTGGGGGTTCCCCCTCTTCCTCCCCACCTACCTTGTCCATTGAGTAGTAGGTGCAGCTGAATAACATTCCCTGGATTATGAGAGTGGGCAGCCAGCCAGCCATTCCTTAGCAGCCCTCATTAACCCCTGGAGAAGCCCACACCACCCTTTCTCCACTTCTTATATATGATTTTGGGCAGCAGGTGGCTTGCTGGCCTTTTGACTGGAGGGGGGTGCAGCCCAGGAGAGCCCCAGGTGAGTGAGGCCTGCTTGGACTGGCTGGATCTCTACCTAGCCCAAGCAGGCCTCACTCGCCCGGGGCTCTCCTTTCTGGCACTGGGTTGCTTTTGGCTGGGGGAGGGAGCATATGCTAAAGAGTTATGCTAATGAGCCCTGCCACCTGTTTTTCTACAAAATGACTCCTGCCTGTGACACCAATCTCTCTCCCATTGTCTGTTTTTCTCCCACTGCCCAGGTGACCGGCAGCAGGCCGAAGATGTGAAAGAGGGGAGGTCTCCACTGGCCGACCTGGCAAGTCAAAGGGAAAGGTGGGGGAAAGGTGGGGGAAAGGATGGGTTGTGGTGTAAGCAAGAGGTGGTAGCTTTGGCTGACCCAAGGCCATTCCAGCAGCTGCAAGTGGAGGAGGGAGGAATCAAACCCAGTTCTCCCAGATAAGCGTCCACACACTTTATCACTACACCAAACTGGAGAAGAAGAAGAAGAAGAAGAAGAAGAAGAAGAAGAAGAAGAAGAAGAAGAAGAAGAAGAAGAAGAAGAAGAAGAAGAAGAAGAAGAAGAAGAAGAAGAAGAAGAAGAGGAAGAGATTGGATTCACACCTCACTCTTCACTAGCCAAAGGAGTCTTAGAGCGGCTTAGAAATCTCCTTTGCCCTGCCCCTCCCCACAAGAGACACCCCATGAGGTAGGTGGGGCTGAGAGACCTCTGACATAAACTGCTCTTGAGCAGCTCTGAGAGAACTTGCGGCTAACCCAAGGTCACATCAGCATGTGCGCATGGAGGATTGAGGAACCAAATTCCGTTCTCCCAGATAAGAGTCCCTACACTTAACGACTACACCAGACTTGCTAGGATTGACCCTGCATCGTTTACCAAGGTCTGAAGAGATCGGGCTTGCCCGGGTTATTCAGATCAGGGCAAAAACATGGTCCCTTCTTGATTTCTGCTTTACAGATCTCTTTAATTTTTATTTTTTTTTTTACTGGGAGGAGGTCGTGTGCCGGGAGTACCTCCGTCACAGAACGTTGGGCTCTGACTGTAGATGCAAAATTAAAGGGACGCATTTGAATTGCATTTACCAATTATGTTTTACCACCCAAAGAGCGTCCGCCCATGAACAAGGGACGCGGCAGAGTTAAAATCGTTCCCATAAATAGACATATAATTTCATGGGAACACAGGGGTAGGAGGTGAGGACATTTCCATTAGCTGTAATTAACATCACACTAAGCGTGACTTGCTATAAAAGATAAACAACACGGCACACTGTGAAAATAAAATGCGAAGCTGCTGTTTAACAAAAGCCAGACCTCTCAGATCCTAGTCCGACACTCTAGCCCCCAAAGTGGGGACCCTCAACTGCTTTTCTGGAGCCCACCGAACGTTTTAAGGATAAGAAGACAGTCGATTTATACCTTACCCTTCTCTCTGAATCAGCGTCTCAGAGGGGCTTACAATCTCTATCTTCCTCCCCCCACAACAGACACCCTGTGAGGTGGGTGAGGCTGGGAAAGCTCTGACAGAAGCTGTTATTTCAAGGACCATTCTGAGAGCCATGGCTAACCCAAGGCCATTCCAGCAGCTGATGAGCAGGCCACAGGCTCAGTGGCTCCTATGGGGTTCTGCCACAGATGCGGCTTCAAAGATGGGGGGAAAGAAAAGACAATATTGTCTGGTGGGAGAGAAAGAGAAAAAGAAAGAAGAAGAAGAAGAATGTAGATTTATGCCCCACCCTTCTCTCTGAGTCAGAGGCTCAGATAGGGTTGCCAAGTCCAATTCAAGAACTATCTGGGGACTTTGGGGGTGGAGCCAAGAGACTTTGGGGGTGGAGCCAGGAGACATTAGGAGTGGAGCCAAGATCAAGGCTGTGACAAGCATAATTGAACTCCAAAGGGAGTTCTGGCCATCACATTTAAAGGGACGGCACACCTTTTCAATGCCTTCCTTCCATAGGAAATAATGAAAGATAGGTGCACCTTTTTGGGGGGCTCATAGAATTGAACCCCCTGGTCCAATCTTTTTGAAACTTGGGGGGGATTTTGGGGAGAGGCACTGGATGCTATACTGAAAATTCGGTGTCTCTACCCCAAAAAACAGCCCCCCCCAGAGCCCTGGATACCCGCAGATCAATTCTCCATAATTTTCTATGGGAATAAATCTCCATAGGGAATAACAGAGTTCCCAGCAGACATTTCCCTCCCCTCCCCCCACTTTCTGATGACCCCGAAGCAGGGGGAGGGGCTCCAAACCGGGGGATCCCCTGCCCTCACCTGGGGATTGGCAACCCTAGGCTCAGAGCAGCTTACAATCTCTATGTACTTCCCCCCCAAAAGACACCCTGTGAGGTGGGTGGGGCTGGGAGAGTTCTAAAAGAAGCTGCCCTTTCAAGGACAACTCCTACCAGAGCTATGGCTGACCCAAGGCCATGCCAGCAGCTGCAAGCAGAGGAACGGGGCATCAAACCTGATTCTCCCAGATAAGAGTCCATGCACTTAACCACTAGACCAAAGTGGATGCGCATTTACCCAACAGGGCAAGAAAATACTTCAAACAGCCTGTTCGTTTTAGAAGGCGGCCTGTTAAGCAGAGCTTCGCCTGAAATACTGAAGAGTTGGTCTTGGTCTGGGCTTTCTTTGTAGCAGGAGCTCCTTTGCATATTAGGCCACACACCCCTGATGTAGCCAATCCTCCTGGAGATTACAGCAGGCCCTGTACGAAGAGCCCTGTAAGGAATTCTAGCAGGACCTCCTTTGCCTATTAGGCCACACACCCCTGATGCAGCCATCCTCCTGGAGATTACAGCAGGCCCTGTAAGAAGAGCCCTGTAAGGAATTCTAGCAGGACCTCCTTTGCATATTAGGCCACACACCCCTGATGTAGCCAATCCTCCTGGAGATTACAGCAGGCCCTGTCCTAAAAGCCCTATAAGGAATTCTAGCAGGACCTCTGCCTATTAGGCCACACACCCCTGAGGTAGCCAATCCTCCTGGAGCTTACAGTAGGCCTTGTCCTAAAAGCCCTATAAGCTCTTGGAGGATTGGCTCCATCAGGGGTGTGGCCTAATAGGCAAAGGAGCTCCTGCTACAAGAAAAGCCCTGGTTGGTTATGCGTATCCTCATTCCTTGGCATTCTGTGACTGGCGCACCTTTCATGGCAGCCATTTTGTGGGTATGCCCACCAACCTGTGTAGGAATTCCAAAGGCGCACGTGCTTGCTGGACTGTGCCATTTCTTGGGAAATCCCTTGTGTAAGTATTCGTCTAATTTAGAGGAGTGTATCAAGCTGTGAACAGGGGGGTTAGCTGAGGCTGCATGTGTGGGCAAGCATGAAAACAGAAGACATTCTTCAGATTCCAAATAATGGGTTCATTATAAGAGCTCCATTCTCTCAATAGAAAAGACGAAAGATAGTATATCTTATCTAACCAAACTATCTGGGGTTGAAGGGGGGGGGGTTGGCATTTTTAGTGTGTGTGTGTGTGTGTCTGCACCTGGAATGGCGACTTGTGATAACGGACCCCTACTGGGGGCTTAATGAAGCCTGCCCCTGCCTCCCAACTTGGTATTCTAAGGAGGTCTCCCATCCGAATACTTGCCAGGGTTGGCCCTGCTTAGCTTTTGAGATCTGATGAGATCGAGCTTGCCTGGCCTATCCGGGTCAGGGCTAATCAAACTCTCTGGATGTCCAGAGATGCAAGATGTGTGCCCTGCTCTCCTGTTGCCAAGGAGGAGAGTTTGGCAATGTTAGTGAGAGAGAAGTGTCAAGTCAGAAGGAAGGAACTTCCCTGGGAGTCGCAATCCACATTTTAAAGGGACAGCAGTAAAAAAGGAAGGAAGGATGCTCTGTATCCTATGCCTATCTCTCTGTCTCTCTGTCACTTTCTCTGTCTCTGACTCTTTGTCACTTTCTCTGTCTCTCTGTCTCTCTGTGACTCTCTCATCTCTGACTCTTTGTCACTCTCTCTGTCTCTCTGTCACTCTCTGTCTCTGACTCTTTGTCACTCTCTCTGTCACTCTCTCTGTCTCTGACTCTTTGTCACTCTCTCTGTCTCTGACTCTTTGTCACTCTCGCTGTCTCTCTGTCTCTGTCTCTCTGTTACTCTCTCTGTCTCTGACTCTTTGTCACTCTCTCTGTCTCTGTCTCTCTGTCACTCTCTCTGACTCTTTGTCACTCTCTGTGTCTCTCTCTGTCACTCTCTCTGTCTCTCTGTTACTCTCTCTGACTCTTTGTCACTTTCTCTGTCTCTCTGTGACTCTCTGTCTCTGACTCTTTGTCACTCTCTCACACTCTCTATGTCTCTCTGTCACTCTCTCTGACTCTTTGTCACTCTCTGTGTCTCTCTCTGTCACTCTCTCTGTCTCTCTGTTACTCTCTCTGACTCTTTGTCACTTTCTCTGTCTCTCTGTGACTCTCCCTGTCTCTGACTCTTTGTCACTCTCTCACACTCTCTATGTCTCTCTGTCACTCTCTCTGACTCTTTGTCACTCTCTGTGTCTCTCTCTGTCACTCTCTCTGTCTCTGACTCTTTGGCAGCCCCCTCTGAAGGCTGAGGCTAAGAGATAGTGCAAAGAACTCCAGTTCCAAAACAATTTTGCTATATTGACCAATACATCTGTACCTTATAATCATTTCCTAGACAATTTACAGAGATGCCAGCTTCCAGGTGGGACCTGGGGATAACAGCTCATTGCCACACTACAGGGATCACTTCCCCTGGAGAAAAAGGATGCTTTGAAGGGTAGAGTTTGTGGCACTGTACCCCGCTGAACCCCATGTCCTCACCAGACTCCACCCCCTTCCAAATCTCCAGAAGTTTCCCGACCTAGATCTGACAACCCTACACCCCCAGATCCCCCTGTTAGAGGCCGGGGAGGGGTACCTGGCAACTCTACTTCCTGATGAAGAACTCTTCTGATTGGCTGCCTTCAAGTCCTCAAGACCTTACAGAATACAGAACAATTTGTGCAAGAAGAAGATGAAGACTGCAGCTTTATATCTCGCCCTTCTCTCCGAATCAGAGTCTCAGAGCGACTTACAATCTCCTATATCTTCTCCCCCCACAACAGACGCCCTGTGAGGTGGGTGGGGCTGGAGAGGGCTCTCACAGCAGCTGCCCTTTCAAGGACAACCTCTGCCAGAGCTGTGACTGACTCAAGGCCATTCCAGCAGGTGCAAGTGGAGGAGTGGGGAATCAAACCCGGTTCTCCCAGATAAGAGTCCGCACACTTAACCACTACACTAAAAAAGAAATGTTTGGGCTCTGACCAGGCAAACCCAATCTCATTAGACCTCAGAAGCTAAGCAGGGTCGACTCTGGCAAGTACTTGAATGGGAGACCTCCTTGGAATACCAGCAGTTGGGAGGCAGAGGCATCTCCCTGAATATGCTCTAGGCCCCCAGTAGGGGTCACTCACCAGGGGTCGCCATGACTTCCAGGTGTGCACAGACACACACACATGCACATATAAAAATACAAAATTATCCCCTCCCAAAAGCAATTATTGTGCAGACACAGGGCTTTTTTGTAGCAGGAACTCCTTTGCATATTAGGCCACACATCCCTGATGTAGCTAATGCTTCAAGAGCTTAAAAAGGTAAAGGTAGTCTCCTGTGCAAGCACCAGTCATTTCCGACTCTTGGGTGACATCGCATCACAATATTTTCATGGCAGACTTTTTACGGAGTGATTTGCCATTGCCTTCCCCAGTCATCTACACTTTCCCCCTCCAGCAAGCTGAGTACTCATTTTACCGACCTGGGAAGGATGGAAGGCTGAGTCAACCTTGAGCCAGCTACTTGAACCCAGCTTCCACCGGGATCGAACTCAGGTCATGAGCAGAGAGCTCGGACTGCAGTACTGCAGCTTTACCACTCTGCGCCACCGGGCTCCTTTTAAGAGCTTGCAGGGCTCTTCTTACAGGGCCTACTGTAAGCTCCAGGAGGATTGGCTGTATCAGGGGTGTGTGGCCTAATATTCAAAGGAGTTCCTGCTACCCCCCCCCCCAAAAAAAAGCCCTGTGCAGACATAAGACTGCTTCGACAAGGTTTTTAAATTCAGCTTTGGAGGAAAAAATATTGAGGCTATCCAGTGAGGGTCTCAGCTCACAGACGAACGAACATTTCAGCTGCGGTAAATTCTCTCCTATTCTTTTGAACGTTCTCAGCATCGTGGTTTGCATCACATGTGTGCGGCCGCTGTCCTTTCTAGAATCAGGCCTGAGATATCAGATGACCAGGGATCATATTGTAGAAAAATAGGTGGCGGAGTTCATTAGCATAACTCATTAGCATATGCCACCCCCTAACCAAAAGCAACCCAATGCAAGAAAGGAGAGCCCCGGGTGAGCGAGACCTGCTTGGGCTGGCTAGAGATCCAGCCAGTCCAAGCAGGCCTCGCTCACCTGGGGCTCTCTTGGGCCGCGCCCCCCCCCCAGTCAAAAGGCCAGCAAGCCACTCACCACCCAAAATTGCATAAGAAGTGGAGAAAGGGTGGCGCGGGCTTCTCCAGGGGTTAATGGGGGCTGCTGGGGGTGTGGCAAAGCTGGCTGGCTGGGGATGTGGCAGTGCTGGCTGGCTGCCCGCTCTTCTAATCCAGGGATTGTTATGCAGCTGCACCTATTATTCAATAGACAAGGGAGGGAGGGAGGAAGAGGGGGAACCCTCAGAAAAGTTCAGGAGCTGTGCTCCTGTGAGCTCCTGCTGAACCTGAGGCCTGCAAAGGAGTTCCTTCAGACGACTAACCCACAAGCCAACCTTCAGTCTTCCAAGATGCTCAACCCGCTTTATTGACCAGAACTAAAAAAAAAAACAAACAGGTAGAAAAGCCTTCTCTTCTTTGTGTCAGAAGCTGCCAGTTTCCCCCTCTGCAGATAATGAGGTTTTGCCGGAGGGAAAGGCTGCGGAATCCATTGCTGCTGAATTGATAATGGAGTTTGGAAACACCAGGCTGAATAATAGCAGTCCCATAATAGAGATGTGTAATGTATTTCGGGAGAGGAGGACTCATATTTCTGAGATGGCAGAATCAATAATTAAGTTTCCCCCCCTGCAACCCGGCCGATGAAGGATAAGACAGATGCGCTGCAAAAAAGGGGCTTCAAAGAATATTCTTCACTGCCGCCTCCATCACGGCGGAACAGCCAATCGACAGATGGTTCCAGGGGTCAGTTTTCCTTCTCTCCTCATTCCGTCTTGGCGAAACTAATAAAGCCGCCTGCAGCTAAACCGAGGGGTGAGGCTGGCTGAGCATCGAGAGTACCATTGGAAGAAGAAGAAGACGACACACACACAAGACAGCCTTTATTGGCATATATAAGAATGTAAGGTAGAGGATCGGCCAGGTTGCATATTAAAAGAGTAAGAACATAAGAACATAAGAGAAGCCATGTTAGATCAGGCCAATGGCCCATCCAGTCCAACATTCTGTGTCACACAGCGGCCAAATATATATATATATATATATATATATATATATATATATATATATATATATACACACACACACACACACACACACACACACACACACACACACTGTGGCTAATAGCCACTGATGGACCTCTGCTCCATATTTTTATCTAACCCCCTCTTGAAGCTGGCTATGCTTGTAGCCGCCACTACCTCCTGTGGCAGTGAATTCCACATGTTAATCACCCTTTGGGTGAAGAAGTACTTCCTTTTATCCGTTTTAACCTGTCTGCTCAGCAATTTCATCGAATGCCCACGAGTTCTTGTATTGTGAGAAAGGGAGAAAAGTACTTCTTTCTCTACTTTCTCCATCCCATGCATTATCTTGTAAACTTCTATTATGTCACCCCTCAGTCGACGTTTCTCCAAGCTAAAGAGCCCTAAGCGTTTCAACCTTTCTTCATAGGGAAGGTGTTCCAGCCCTTTAATCATTTTAGTTGCCCTTTTCTGAACTTTCTCCAATGCTATAATATCCTTTTTGAGGTGCGGCGACCAGAACTGCACACAGTACTCCAAATGAGACCGCACCATCGATTTATACAGAGGCATTATGATACTGGCTGATTTGTTTTCAATTCCCTTCCTAATAATTCCCAGCATGGGAATATATAATCCATACAGAATATAATCCAGTATATAATCCATACAGAATAAAATTAGGATTGCAAGATAAAAACAAAGTAGCAACATAGTAAAACCTGACAGAAGAAAAAGAAGAAGAAGGGGAGGAAGAGGAGGAATGAAACAAAATCCCCACAAATAGATTCCCCCTAACTTCTAGAAACTGTAGAAAGAGATCTGAGGTCGAATCCTGTAGAATTATTTCTTCTGAAAGAAGGACTTTTCCGTGAGCACAACAGGGCTTCCTCCCTTCAGTTTCAACCTCAGCGTTGAAATGTTGCTTCTGGGGACAGAGAACAACTCAGCACAGCACGAGGCGAGGTCTCTACAACAAGAGGAAAGGATCGATGAGCATTGCCCCTCTTCCATCAAGGAGGAGGAGGTGGTGGTGGCGGCGGCGGCAGCGGCTTGGATTTCTACCCTGCCTTTCACTCAGAGTGACTTACAATCGCCTTTCCCTTCCTCTTCCCACAACAGATGTCCTGTGAGAGAGGGGGGAGCTGAGAGAGCTCGGAGAGAACCGTGGCTGACCTATGGTCACCCAGCTGGCTGTATGTGGAGGAGTCGGGAAGCGAAACCAGTTTTCCGGATAAGAGCCCGCCACTCTTCACCACTACACCAAACTGACTCTACACCGAACAGAGAGGTTTGTGAACGTTTAACAGTGAAAAGGGGAAATGGCAGAGGCTAAGTGTCAGACGTGCAACTTGCTGAAATTGAAATGTAGAATAGAACGCTTGACGTGACTAACGCCATGATGTACCCTAGCATGAACTCTGCTTTACTAACCCTGAGAGTTGTAGCAAATACCTCCCCCCCCCCCAGCACATCATAACCGCAAGAGTGAAATCTCACCCCTATACGAAAAGCCAGCTGCAGCTTTGAAGTCCACATCCTCAAGGACTCTTCCTCTGGGAAAGAGATAACACCCTGAGAAGAGCTGGCTGCCTCTGGGGGTGTGAAAAAGACTGCATTGTTTCCCGCCTGTAGAAGCCTAGAAAAGACTGGCTCCAACCTTGGGCCAGTATCAAACTCAATCTGCTTCCATACTGTATGTGTGTTCTCAATAAATGGATTAATTGTTGAAGCAACATGGTCCGACCTTGCTTGAAGTTCTACGTCTTGACACTAAGGGGGAGCGCTGAGGGAAGGAGTGGCTGTTCAGATTTATTATTTTTTTTGCAAGCTTTAAACACCATCAGAGCAAGAGCCTTCTCGGTTGCGGCCCCAGTGCTTTGGCACACCCTCCCAGAAGCCATCAGGGCCCTGCGGGACTTATTGCAGTGTCGCAGGGCCTGCAAGACTGAACTGTTTCGGATGGCATATAACAGGGGTGGCCAACGGTAGCTCTCCAGATGTTTTTTTGCCTACATCTCCCATCAGCCCCAGCCAGCACAGCCAATGGCTGGGGCTGATGGGAGTTGTAGGCAAAAAAAAACATCTGGAGAACTACCGTTGGCCACCCCGGCATGTAACATCTAATGGGAAAGGACTGCCACCACATCTGGATCCATCACACTTTAATGCTAGCTGCCTAGGAGCTATAGGCGCCGAGAAAGGAAAATATTATATGATCCACCTGAAGTAGCACCACTGCAATTTGTTTGATTGTTTTAATATTGTGTATGTTGTGCTGTTAGCCGGCTTGAGCCTGCGTAGAATGGGCGGGGTATAAATATAACGTAAGTAAATAAATAAAAAATAAATGAACACACATGAAGCTGCCTTAGACTCGGGGGTGGATTTCTAGCAGGAGCTCCTTTGCACATTAGGCCACACCCCCCTGATGTAGCCAATCCTCCAAGAGCTTACAAAAAAGAGCCGCGTCAGCTCTTTGAGGATTGGCTACATCAGGGGGGTGTGGCCTAATAGGCAAAGGAGCTCCTGCTAGAATCCCACCCCTGCTTAGACTGAATCAGACTTTTGGTCCATCAAAGTCAGTATTGCGTACAGGGCCGGCTCTAGACTGTCTGCACCCTAGGCAAGGCTAGCTTCTGGCACACACACACCCCTGCACTGGTAGTGTCACCGAGTCACATGGGGGGCACCCAGTTTGGTGCACCCAGAAGGCCAGCGCCCTAGGCAATCACCTAGTTTGCCTAACGGCAGGGACAGCCCTGACTGAGTACTCAGAAGAAGAAGACGACTGCAGATTTGTGCCCCTCCCTTCTCTCTGAATCAGAGTCTTCAGGCGGCTTACAATCTCCTATATCTTCTTCCCCCACAACAGACACCCTGTGAGGTGGGTGGGGCTGGAGAGGGCTCTCACAGCAGCTGCCCTTTCAAGGACAACCTCTGCCAGAGCTATGGCTGACCCAAGGCCATTCCAGCAGGTGCAAGTGGAGGAGTGGGGAATCCAACCCGGTTCTCCCAGATAAGAGAGCTCTGGCTGACCCAAGGCCATTTCAGCAGCTGCAAGTGGAGGAGTGGGGAATCAAACCCGGTTCTCCCAGATAAGAGAGCTATGGCTGACCCAAGGCCATTCCAGCAGCTGCAAGTGGAGGAGTGGGGAATCAAACCCGGTTCTCCCAGATAAGAGAGCTATGGCTGACCCAAGGCCATTCCAGCAGGTGCAAGTGGAGGAGTGGGGAATCAAACCCGGTTCTCCCAGATAAGAGTCTGCACATTTAATCACTACACCAGCAGCTCTTCAAGGCCTCGGGTGGAGGTCTTTCACACCACCTACTGATTGGTCCTATTTAGCTAGAGATGCTGGGGACTGAACTGGGGGACTTCTGCCCGCCAAGCAGATACTCTTCCCCTGAGCCACGGCCCCTCTCCTTCCTTTTGTCTGTCTTGACGGCATTGTATGTTAAGTGCTTTTAAGAGGTTAATGCTGCTGTTTTGCCTGTGGCATCTATTATTTTTTTTTATAAAACTGGCTCTATTGTTATTACAAAAATCACCTTGAATATGAATAAGAGTCCAGGGGTGTATTAAAAACAATAATCCATAAATGTTTTTCCCTGAAATCCAACTGAAAGAGGCACAGGCCTGGATCCCACGCTATACTCTGAACACCGAGGGGCACTTAGTTGGGCTGCCAGCTCCAAGGCTGTGATCACGCGCACAAGAATAATGTACTTTTCAATCCACTTGCAATGCACTTTGGCCAGTTCACACAGTAAAACACAGTTGGGAAGTGCATTGGAAGTGGATTGAAAGTGCATTATTTAGTGTGTGGAATCTGAGTAGGGTTGCCAAGTCCAATTCAAGAAATATCTGGGGACTTTAGGGGTGGAGCCAGGAGACATTAGGGGTGGAGCCAAGATCAAGGCTGTGACAAGCATAACTGAACTCCAAAGGGAGCTCTGGCCATCACATTTAAAGGGACGGCACACCTTTTCGATGCCTTCCTTCCACAGGAAATAATGAAGGATAGGGGCACCTTCTTTTTGGGCTCATAGAATTGGACCCCCTGGTCCAATCTTTTTGAAACTTGGGGGGTATTTTGGGGAGAGGCACTAGATGCTATACTGAAAGTTTGGTGCCTCTACCCCAAAAAACAGCCCCCCCAGAGCCCCAGATACCCGCGGATCAATTCTCCGTGATTTTCTATGGGAATAAATCTCCATAGGGAATAACAGAGTTCCCAGAAGACATTTCCCTCCCCTCCCCCCACTTTCTAACGACCCTGAAGCGGGGGGAGGGCCTCCAAACCGGGGGATCCCCTGCCCCCACCTGGGGATTGGCAACCCTATATCTGAGCCTTGTTGGGAAATATTTGGAGGTTTGGGAGAGTTGTAGGGCTGCCAAGTTCCCAGGTGAGGTGGGGGTTCTCCTGCCCTGGAGGTTCCCAACCTGTCGGCCCACATTGTGTCAGCAGGGGGGATCCTCCCCCGATGTCGCTGGCGTGATGACTTCACTCAGAAGTGACATCATCGTGCTGGTGACGTCGCACACCGGGCGCTCTGGGAGCGCCCAGGAAAACTCTATGGTTTTGCTGGACGCTCTAGCAATTTGGGAGGAAAACTCTATGGTGTTACTCTATGGGAGGAAAACTCTATGGAGGCCATGGGAGACTTGGCAACCCTAGGGGGGGTGGAGCCTGAGGAAGGTGAGGTTTAGGGAAGGGAGGGGCATCAATGGGGTATAATGCCATGGCAGGGTTGCCAGGTCTGTGTTGGAAAACATCTGGAGACTTGAGGGGTGGATCTGGGAGGGGGGTCTGGGGAAGGGAAGGGCCTCAGCATGGTACAATGCCATAGAGTCCACCCTACAAAGCAGCCATTTTCTCCAGGGGAGCTGATCTCCGTTAACTGGTGATCAGTTGTAATCTCCAGGGGCCCCCTGGAGGCTTGGCAACTAAACAAGGGAAACACAGCCAAGGTTGAGAAAAATGTAGGAGGCTGGGAAAAGTTACTGTGCAAAGAACAATTACAACTCAAGTAACACAGCTGAATATAAGAATTACACACTCTCCGCAAACGTTATATCAGTGCTTAATCACACTCTGCAATATATCGAGTATTTATGTTAATGGCGTTTAAAGGGAAAACACCACAACTTTTTAACAACAATGCTTCTAAGGAAAACATGCAAGGTTTGCCAGGTTTAAACAGCAATTACTTCTGTTTGCAACATGCAGAGTTTGTAGTATACTCGACCAACAAAGACAACAGTCCTTGGATTAAGCGTTGGCTTAGAAGAATGAATCAAAGGTTGTGTTTCTATTGATTGTCCACATATATAAATAGCGTGGTAACACGCTTCCTCGGTTTTCTTATCTTCGCGCGTTTCAAACGTCTTCTTCTTTGATTATGTCTCCATTGCCGCGTTATTATGTTTTTTCTTAGAAGTGTTGTTAAAAAGCTGATTGTGGTGTTTCCCCTTTCGACGCCGCTAACGTAAATACTCAATACATTGCAGAGTGTGGTTAAGCACTGATATAATGTTTGCAGAGAGTGTGCAATTCTTCTATTAAGCTGTGTTACGTGAGCTGTAATTGTTCTTTGCGCAGTAATTTTTCACAGCCTCCTATGTTTTCCCCCACCTGGAGGCTGGCAACCCTAGAGAAACTGGGTTTTTAGAGGTTTCTGTTTGTCGCGCAAAAAAGCCAACTCTAGCTGCAGCCCTGGGCCAGATAGTGTGAAATCGGAAGGAACCCCCGCTGAGAAGAGGAACATAAGGTGAGTGGGAAATTGGTCACAGAGGGTTTTTTAAAAAAAAAAAATGTACAGAGGTATTGTGGTAGAAATCTGGGACCTGAGGTAGGCACAAATAATTAATGTTTTGCCATTAGAGCTGTCAGCCAGTTAAATAATCCTTAGCCAATTCGTCGATTGACTTCTTAATAACCAGCTAATTAGTTGGTTGATTTTTAGCAAAACCTGCGTTCTATCCAATTGCCCATCGCGTTGAGATATGGAAGTCAATGCAAAGCTAATCTATAGATTAATAACTTCGAGGTGCTCATTTGTGTTAAAAGGAATACTTCTTGGTTTCCTTTTTCTCTTTCCCTTGTGACTACAACACACTAGCAACAAAAGACCACCCCGAATAGCTGTATGAATATCACCTGACTCCCAGGGTAGGGTGTCAGTCACAAGGTGAGGCTTGGAGAACTCCAAGAATTACAACTGATAGACAACAGAGCTCAGTTCCCTTGGAGAAAATGGTTGTTTTGGAGTGCGGGTTTCAAGACAGCCAGTTTGGTGTAGTGGTTAAGTGTGTGGACTCTTAGCGGGGCATATTTAACCTGGAGAAGAGGTGACTGAGAGGTGATAGGATCACCATCTTCAAGTACTTGAAGGGCTGTCATCTAGAGGTTGGAGTGGAATCAAAAATTGTTTTCTGTGGGCCCAGAAGGTAGGACCAGAACTAATGGGTTGAAATTAAATCAGAAGAGTTTCCAGCTCAACATTAGAAAGAATTTCCTGACCATTAGAGTGGTTCCTCAGTGGAACAGGCTTCCTCAGGAGGTGGTGGGCTCTCCTTCCCTGGAGGTTTTTAAACAGGCTAGATGGCCATCTGACAGCAATGAAGATCTTGTGAATTTAGGGGAAGGTATTAGTGAAAGCAAAGTCACCCCAGAGTCGGAAACGACTGGTACTTGCACAGGGGACTACCTTTACCTTTTTTTATTAGTGAGTTTCCTGCATTGTGCGGGGGTTGGACTAGATGACCCTGGAGGTCCCTTCCAACTCTATGATTCTCTATGGGAGAACTGGGTTTGATTCCCTACTCCTCCACACGCAGCTGCTGGTGTGATCTTGAGTCAGTCACAAGTTCTTCCTCTTCCTCTCAAGAGCAGTTTCTGTGAGAGCTGTCTCAGCTCCATCTACCTCACAGGCAGGGGTGGAATTCTAGCAGGAGCTCCTTTGCATATTAGACCACACCTCCATAATGTAGCCAATCCTCCAAGACTTACAAGTCTCTTCTTTGTGAACTCATGGAGGATTGGCTACATCAGGGGGTGTGGCCTAATATGCAAAGGAGCTCCTGCTAGAATTCCACCCCTGCTCACAGGCAATGTTCCCTCTAAGCTGCAGAGTCTTCTGAGGAAAAATTCTATTTCATGAGCTACTGGCATTAAAGTTGTGGGCTACTGCATCAATTAGTGTGTTCTGGGGCCATCCTTCCTGAGCTAAGACAAAAATGTGTCAGCTGGAGGCTAAAAAACTGTGAGCTAGCTCATGCTAACTCAGTTTAGAGGGAACACTGCTAACAGGGTGTCTGTTGTGAGAAGGGAAAGGGGATTGTTAGCCGCTCTGAGACTCCTTCAGGTAGTGCTAACTCAGCTTAGAGGGAACACTGCTAACAGGGTGTCTGTTGTGGGTAAGGAAAGGGGATTGTAAGCCACTCTGAGACTCCTTCAGGTAGTGCTAACTCAGCTTAGACGGAACACTGCTAACAGGGTGTCTGTTGTGGGGAAGGGAAGGGAAAAGGGACTGTAAGCCGCTCTGAGACTCCTTCAGGAAGTGCTAACTCAGCTTAGAGGGAACACTGCTAGCAGGGTGTCTGTTGTGGGGAGGGGAAGGGAAAGGGGATTGTAAGCCACTCTGAGACTCCTTCAGGTAGTGCTAACTCAGTTTAGAGGGAACACTGCTAACAGGGTGTCTGTTGTGGGGAGGGGAAGGGAAAGGGGATTGTAAGCCGCTCTGAGACTCCTTCAGGTAGTGCTAATTCAGTTTAGAGGGAACACTGCTAACAGGGTGTCTGTTGTGGGGAGGGGAAGGGAAAGGGGATTGTAAGCCGCTCTGAGACTCCTTCAGGTAAATTCAATATCATCATCTTCTTCTTCTCCTCCTCCTCATCTCTACTAAGTTTTACCCCCAGGCTCCACCCCCAAATCTCCAGGAACTTCCTACACAGGAATTGGCAACCCTACTCCTTGGAAAGCTGAACTGGCATTTCCACATTTTAAGAAACATTAATTGCAACTTCAAGAGTCTACAAAGTTGGAGGCAAGCTGTACCTTTAAGACCCACAAAGTTTTATTCAAGAATGTCAGCTTTCGTGTGTGCATGCACACTTCCATTCTGAATAAAACTTTGTTGGTCTTAAAGGTGACACTTGATTCCAACTTTGTTCTACTGCTTCAGACCAACCCGGCTGCTCACTTGGAAGTGTCTATAAAGTTCCAAAATTCCCCAGTCTTATAAAACTCCAAGTAAGTAGGTCTTCTTATCTGCTCTTTCAGTCTTCCAAGAAACGCTTGTGCTGTTCCCTGAAAAAAGCTAATATCCTGGTGCTTCCTTTACAGTAGTATCTTGTCAATTCCAGTCTCAGTATGGACTCAAATATAAGCCTTAGAGGGTATTGCCCGCTGAATATCCATTTCTGCCCAGTCTTTATCAAAGTGGCAGAATCGTAAGTCCATCTCATTCCAATGAGGACAGTCTAGTCTCAAGCGCTTTTACAGAGGAAAAGTATTTTTTGATTGAAGAAGAAGAAGATATTGGATTTATATCCCGCCCTCCACTCCGAAGAGTCTCAGAGCAGCTCACAATCTCCTTTCCCTTCCTCCCCCACAACAGACACCCTGTGAGGTGGGTGGGGCTGGAGAGGGCTCTCACAGCAGCTGCCCTTTCAAGGACACAGCTCACAATCTCCTTTACCTTCCTCCCCCACAACAGACACCCTGTGAGGTGGGTGGGGGACAACCCTTTCAAGGACAACCTCTGCCAGAGCTATGGCTGACCCAAGACCATGCTAGCAGGTGCAAGTGGAGGAGTGGGGAATCAAACCCGGTTCTCCCAGATAAGAGTCCGCACACTTAACCACTACACCAAACTGGCTCTCCATGATACTATTGACAAGATACTATTATAAAGGAAGCGTGAGGATTTTAGCTCTTCTTGGGGAACAGCGCAAGCGCTTTCTTGGAAGATTTAAAGGTGCTGAAGTTGTGATGAATTTTCCTTAAACTGTGGGGCTTTGTGAACTTTGAATGTTGATATTGGGCACTGAACACTTATCTGCTGGTGAGTTTGTGATAATGCACTGACATATGTTTAGGGTTGCCAGCCTCCAGGTGGGGCCTGGAGATCTCCCGCTTTTACGACTGACTTCCAGCTGGCAGAGATCAGCTCCCCTGGAGAAGATGCGCTGCTCGAAGGGCACTTGGTGTAATTAGTAGACTGATCAAAGCCACCAAGTAATACACTGCCTTTCAGTTTGCAAAATATATATTACAAGGATTGTGTTCAGCACATAATAAACAATACAATAATGATAAAAGCTGGCGGTGCTAGGGCCTTTTAAAGCAACAGAAAACCCAAGGGGGCCGAAAAAACCTCATCCCCAAATGAATAGATATAAGTCCAAACTTGGAAATAGTCCAACTGAAATTTACAAGGTGGGCGCTCCGGAGGAACGTAGCTTCAACGCAGCCTCTTTCTTTAAAAAGACGTCTCTCTAGATTCTGATGACATTTCAGTTCTGAGAAAACTCTCTGGTTTTTCCAGATGCTCTAGCAATTTGGGAGGGAAAAACTCTATGGTATCTATTGTACCATAGAGTTTTCCCTCCCAAATTGCTAGAGCATCCGGAAAAACCATAGAGTTTCCCCGGAAACACCTAGATCGGCCGGAGCGCAACATCATCGGCAGTGTTGGGGAAGGCTCCCCCTGCGGGCCCAATGTGGGCTGGCAGGTTGTGAACCTCCAGGACAGGAAAACCCCTGCCCAGCCCAGAGACTGGGATCTTTCCTGTTTCTTCACTGTGGATTGGATGTCTGTAACTTTAAGAAACTGCTGCAGTTAGGAACACCTGTAAGTGTATATACAGTCTTTTGATGCTGGGTTTTCTTTCGCCGTTGTTACTCTGCAGAAAGGATTGCGCTATAGCCATGTATAATGTCATAAATGATGCTGAAGGTATGTGATATTTATTTTACAACAGCCTCGTATGTTTTAATGTGAACTTGCTGGTGATGTAGAATATTATGCTTTACACAGCTTGTAGAAGCCATGTGTGTAACAGGGCCGTATGCACATCCCCGTTGCATCAATGTGCCTTGCTGTTGTAATGATCTACAGCAGTTCTAGAGAAGAATTGGAGCGTTAGTCTCGGTCTTCCCGGCTTGTTTTATCGCATTCCGGACCCTTCTCTAAAAAAACCCAAGTACTTTCATCGTGAACTTTAACTTACGGGACTCGGATGTGGTATCAGTGCACCTTTGTAATAATTATTGCACCAAGTTTCTATGTTTTGTATATGAATAGAAATTATTTATTCTTGAGGCTGGTTTAGCATGGATGCTCTAGTGCTTTCTACCAGCCCAGGGACTTGGCAGCACTATACTGAACTCTGGCACCTTTTTTCCTACAAAAGGACCCCTGGGCCTAATATGCCAAGGAGTTCCTGCTACAAAAAAAAGCCCCAGCAGAAGCCTTTGGGTGCCTTTTGTGCATCGGAAAATCTCTTGGTTTCTCCCCACACTCTTTTGAATCCCCAAGGACCGTGTAACTGCAATTACTCGGCATTGATCTTGTCTCCCGGTTTTTCCTCTTTTCAGTTCAGGGTCATCGCCGAAGCAAAAACATAGCTGGGAACAATTCTAAATAACTTTGCCATTTCCCCCTCGCCTTTCTTTTCTGTTGTTTGACGGCAGGAGGCTTTATCCAATCCCTCTATAGCTTCCTTTGCACAGGTTTGTTTTTTTTTTTTAAATAACAGCTAAAAAATCACAGAGGGATGCCATCTTCAAGCCACTGAAGCGATCAAACTCTGCATCGTTAAAAAAATAATTCAATTGGCTCAGCGGAAACAGTATTGTATTGTGGAGCTTGGCATTATGATTATAGAGCCTTAAGGCTTCAGCTAGTATTAACCAGAGCATTTATGATTTTATTTATTCAGATTTCTCGCTGGCCTTACTGTGAGCCCTCCGGCAATAAAGTTACAAATGCATTCGATGAGACACTGACGATCCACCACAATATTGGCAGCAAAGATTCAAAGTAGTAAAGAGTCCAGTAGCAGCTTTAAGATTAATGCATTTTATTATAGCATAAGCTTTCGAGAAACACAGCCCTCTTCATCAGCAGCACCTTCTAAAACGAACTAATTTTATTGTAGCATAAGCTTTTGAGAAACACAGCTCTCTTCAGTGACCATTTGCAAGTGGATTGTGCCACTTCACACAGTAAAATCCAGTTGGAAAGTGGACTGGAAGTGTGTTATTTAGTGTGTGCAAAAGTGCCAGATGTCTGGGGCAGCGATGTTTTGCATTCTTTCATTGAAATCTTTCATTGAAATCTGCCTTCGTTCCTGAGGACTGGAAGGTAGCAAATGTCACCCCCATCTTTAAAAAGGTTTCCAAAAGAGATCCAGGAAATTACAGGCCAGTCAGTCTGACTTCAATTCTGGGAAAGTTGGTAGAAACCATTATCAAGGACAGAATGAGTAGGCACATTGGTAGAAACCATTATCAAGGACAGAATGAGTAGGTACATTGGTAGAAACCATTATCAAGGACAGAATGAGTAGGCACATTGATGAACACAAGTTATTGAGGAAGACTCAGCATGGGTTCTGTAAGGGAAGTTCTTGCCTCAATAACCTGTTACAGTTGTTTGAGGGGGTAAACAAGCATGTGGACAAAGGGGACCCAATAGATGTAGTTTACCTTGACTTCCAGAAAGCTTTTGATAAAGTTCCTCATCAAAGGCTCCTTAGTAAGCTCAAGAGTCATGGAGTAAAAGGACAGGTGCTCTTGTGGATCAAAAACTGGCTAATTAATAGGAAGCAGAGTATAAATGGGCAGTCTTCGCAGTGGAAGACGGTAAGCAGTGCGGTGCCGCAGGGCTCAGTAATGGGTCCCATGCTCTTTAACTTGTTCATTAATGATCTGGAGTTGGGAGTAAGCAGTAAAGTGGCCAAGTTTGCAGATGACACTAAATTGTTCAGGGTGGTGAGAACCAGAGAGGATTGTGAGGCACTCCAAAGGGATCTGTTGAGGCTTGGTGAGTGGGTGTCAACGTGCAGATGCGGTTCAATGTGGCCAAGTGCAAAGTAGTGCAAATTGGGGCCAAGAATCCCAGCTACAAATACAAGTTGATGGGTTGTGAACTGGCAGAGACTGACCAAGAGAGAGATTTTGGGGTCGTGGTAGATAACTCACTGAAAATGTCAAGACAGTGTGCAATTGCAATCAAAAAGGCCAACGCCATGCTGGGAATTATTAGGAAGGGAATTGAAAACAAATCAGCCAGTATCATAATGCCCCTGTATAAATCGATGGTGCGGTCTCATTTGGAATACTGTGTGCAGTTCTGGTTGCCGCACCTCAAAAAGGATATTATAGCATTGGAGAAAGTCCAGAAAAGGGCAACTAGAATGATTAAAGGGCTGGAACACTTTCCCTATGAAGAAAGGTTGAAACGCTTGGGACTCTTTAGCTTGGAGAAACGTCGACTGCGGGGTGACATGATAGAGGTTTACAAGATTATGCATAGGATGGAGAAAGTAGAGAAAGAAGTCTTTTTCTCCCTTTCTCACAATACAAGAACTTGTGGGCATTCAATGAAATTGCTGAGCACTCGGGTTAAAACAGATAAAAGGAAGTACTTCTTCGCCCAAAGGGTGATTAACATGTGGAATTCACTGCCACAGGAGGTGGTGGCGGCTACAAGCATAGCCAGCTTCAAGAGGAAATTGGATAAAAATATGGAGCAGAGGTCCATCAGTGGCTATTAGCCACTGTGTGTGTGTGTGTATTTTGGCCACTGTGTGATACAGAGTGTTGGACTGGATGGGCCATTGGCCTGATCCAGCATGGCTTCTCTTATGTTCTTATTCTTGGTGCTTGGGCGGGGCAACAGTGGGAGGGTTTCTAGAGTTCTAGCCCAATTGGTGGACCTCCTGATGGCTCCCAGGTTTTGGCCACTGCATGACAGTGTTGGACTGGATGGGCCATTGACCTGATCTAACATGGCTCCTTGGTATTCTTGGTGCTTGGAGGGATGGAACACTCTGTCTGAGGCATAAGAACATAAGAAAAGCCATGTTGGATCAGGCCAATGGCCCATCCAATCCAACACTCTGTGTCACACAGTGGCCTATATATATATATATATATATATATATATATATATATATATATATATATATATATATATATATACACACACACATACACACACACACACACACATATATTGGCCAGTATGTGATACAGAGTGTTGGATTGGATGGGCCATTGGCCTGATCCAACATGGCTTCTATTATGTTCTTATGCCTCAGACAGAGTGTTCCATCCCCCCAAGCACCAAGAATACAAAGGAGCCATGTTAGATCAGGTCAATGGTCCATCCAGTGTTGTTCTGTATTCTTGGGACTTGGGGGGGGGCAACAGTGGGAGGTCTTCTGGAGTTCTAGCCCCGCTGGTGGACCTCCTGATGGCACCTGGGTTTCAGCCACAGTGTGAGAGTGTTGGACTGGATGGTCCATTGCCCTGATCCAACACAGCTTCTCTTAGGACTCCCAAACTCCCGTCCTGGGCGGGGATTCTTTCACACTGGAGATCCCCAACCTGCCAGCCTGCAGTGGCCTGGTGGGGGGATCTCCTCCCAATGTTCCCAGCACGATGACATCACTCGTAGTTGGCATCATTGCACCACTCTAGGAGCTTCTGGGAAAACTCTATGATTTTCCCAGACGCTCTAGCAATTTGGGAGGAAAACTGTACGGTACCGGAGGCTGCGGGGGACTTGGCAACCCTAGCTTCTCTTATGTTTTTATGTTCAGCAGCAGCTGCTGGAGATGTTCATCTCTAGTTTACTCTACCCCCCCCCCCCCCCGCGTTCTTCATTCTTCATTCCCAGCTGCTTCAACAAGGACACGGTCTTCAGTCTTAATGTTCTTAATGCAGACAGGGAGGAATAAGGATAAGAACTTAACTGCAATCTAAAACATGACTAAAGTAGCTTCTGAGACACCCCAGAGCTTTCTCGGCCTCAGCTGGCCCCAGCTTTTGTTAATACACTTAGGTCCATTAGCATGATAGTGGTGAGTAAGAGTGGGGGGGTGAAGAGAGGAAACATAATTGTATGTATAGGAGTGACTAAACAGCTAATCAAGCCATTTTGACGCTTTCTCTGATTGCACCAACATGTCCTCAAATTACTCATTGCAGAACCCTGTCACCTCCTTTTCCATATAAGGGAATATCTTGAGATTATGATGAAGCCTCTCTCTGTAATCAGGTTTTAAGTATGCCCAGGGCTTTTTTGGTAGCAGGAACTCCTTTGCATATTAGGCCACGCACCCCTGATGCAGCCAAATCTTCTAAGAGCTTACAGGGGAAGAAGGAAAAGAGGACCGCAGATTTATGCCCCGCCCTTCTCTCGGAATCAGAGTCTCACCGCGGTTCACAATCTCCTTTCTCTCCTTCCCCCACAACAGACAACCTATGAGGTGGGTGGGGTTGAGAGAGCTCTAGCAGAAGCTACCCTTTTGAGGACAACTCTGCGAGAGCAATGGTTGATCTGAGGCCATTCTAGCAGCTGCAAGTGGAGGAGTGGGGAATCAAATCTGGTACTCCCAGATAAGAGTCTATGCACAACCACTACACCAAACTGGCTCTCTGAGCTGGTGAAAGCTGTCACACCCCACTGAGGTGCCTTTCCCAAACCCTACGCTCTCTAGGCTCCACCACCATGAATAAACACTGAGAAAGACAGAGACACTTGACTACACTAGAAGAGAACCCGTGGTCCGGCTACACTCACATTCTCTCTTTACTAGCAAACTTTACATTATAAATGCCACCTTTATTTTGCTTTTTCATAAGCTGCAAAGCATCATGAAGGAGGGAAGGTGGCATGGGAGAAGACTGACCTTGTCTGATCTCAGAAGCTAAGCTGGGTCAGTACTTGGAAGGGAGACACCAAGGAAGACTACAGAGGAAGGCCATGGCGAACCACCTCTGCTTCTCACTTGCCTTGAAAGCCCTTGTTGGGGTATTGGATGGGAGACCACCAAGGAAGACTCTGCAGAGGAGGCAGCGGCAAACCACTACTGCTTCTTGCTTGCATTGAAAGCTCCTTGCTGGGGTCTTGGATGGGAGACCACCAGGGAAGACTCTGCAGAGGAAAACAATGACCAACCACCTCTGCTTCTCACTTGCCTTGAAAGCTCCTTGTTGGGGTATTGGATGGGAGACCACCAAGGAAGACTCTGCAGAGGGAGGCAGCGGCAAACCACTACTGCTTCTTGCTTGCATTGAAAGCTCCTTGCTGGGGTCTTGGATGGGAGACCACCAGGGAAGACTCTGCAGAGGAAAACAATGACCAACCACCTCTGCTTCTCACTTGCCTTGAAAGCTCCTTGTTGGGGTATTGGATGGAGACCACCAAGGAAGACTCTGCAGAGGGAGGCAGCGGCAAACCACTACTGCTTCTTGCTTGCATTGAAAGCTCCTTGCTGGGGTCTTGGATGGAGACCACCAGGGAAGACTCTGCAGAGGAAAACAATGACCAACCACCTCTGCTTCTCACTTGCCTTGAAAGCTCCTTGTTGGGGTATTGGATGGGAGGACCACCAAGGAAGACTCTGCAGAGGGAGGCAGTGGCAAACCGCTACTGATTCCTGCTTGTATTGAAAGCTCCTTGTTGGGGTCTTGGATGGAGACCACCAGGGAAGACTCTGCAGAGGAAAACAGTGACCAACCACCTCTGCTTCCCACTTGCCTTGAAAGCCCCTTGCTGGGATCATCATAAGTCTTGGAAGTGAGAACACCAAGGAAGACTCTGCAGAGGAAAACAATGACCAACCACCTCTGCTTCTCACTTGCCTTGAAGGTCTCTTGCTGAGGTCTCCATAAGTTGGAAGCTAAGCAGGGTTGGTACTTGGATGGGAGACCACCAAGGAAGACTCTGCAGAGGAAGGAAATGGCCAACCCCCTCTGCTTCTCCCTTGCCTTGAAAGCCCCCGAGGAGGGTGGAATTTGGGAAGAGACGGGAGCTCAGCAGGGGTGCAGCATCACTCAAAGATTTTAGTTTCTCCCTTCCAAGCTGCCATTTCCTCCAAGGGAACAGATCTCTGTAGCCTGTAGATTAGCTGAAAATCTGGGAGATCCCCAGGTCCTCTCTGAAGGACGAGCAACCTTATTTGACAGTCACATCCTATGGAATTATGCCAGGTCCCCATCCCACAATTGCAGATATATGGTTTCAAAAAGTCAAGGGTCACAGGAAAAGGGCAGAAGGCATCCATTTTTTTTTTCCTGATCACACTGTTCACAGTGCAGCCCTAAACAAAGAGACCCCCTTCTAAGTCCATTGACTCCAATGGCCTTAGGAGAGTATAATTTTGCTTAGGATTGCACAGTCAATCGGTTTTGCCCTCTGTGTGTGTGGGGGGGGGGAAGGGGGCTGCTGACACTGGACCTGCAGTCGGCAGCTTTGATGAAATTGGTCAAACATTAGTTTTGCACGGGCTTTTTTTGCAGCAGGTACTCCTTTGCATATTAGGTCGCACACACACACACACACACACCCCGCCCAATGTAGTCAATCTTCCTGGAGCTTACAGTAAGCCCTGGACTAAGAGCCCTGTAAGCTCTTGGAAGATTGGGTGCATCAGGGGTGTGTGGCATATTATGCAAAGGAACCCTGTAAGCTTTTGGAGGATTGGCTGCATCAGGGGTGTGTGGCCTAGGGTTGCCAAGTCCAATTCAAGAAATATCTGAGGACTTTCGGGGTGGAGCCAGGAGACTTTGGGGGTGGAGCCTGGAGACATTGGGGGCGGAGCCAGGAGCAAGGCTGGGACAAGCATAATTGAACTCCAAGGGAGTTCTGGCCATCACATTTAAAGGGACAGCACACCTTTTAGAATGCCTTCCTTCCATAGAAAATAATGAAGGATAGGGGCACCTTCTTTTGGGGCTCATAGAATTGGACCCCCTGGTCCAATCCTTTTGAAACTTGGGAGGTATTTTGGGGAGAGGCACTAGATGCTATATGGAAAATTTGGCGCCTCTACCTCAAAAAACAGCCCCCCCCCAGAGCCCCTGACACCCGCGGATCAATTCCCCATCATTCCCTATGGGAATCATTCCTGGAGATGCATAGTGGCTGTGGAGATGGAGCTTCCCCCGCCGGCCAGCTGGCTGGGGGAGGGGGAAAGCCTGTAAAACCAGGGGATCCCCCGCTGGGACCTGGGGATTGGGAAGCCTAGTGTGGCCTGTTATGCAAAGGAGCCCTGTAAGCTCTTGGAAGATTGGCTGCATTAGGGGTGTGTGGTCTATTATGCAAAAGAGCCCTGTAAGCTCTTGGAGGATTGGCAGTATCAGGGGTGTGCGGCCTATTATGCAAAGGAGCCCTGTAAGCTCTTGGAAGATTGGCTGCATTGGGGGGGGGGGTGGCCTATTATGCAAAGGAGCCCTGTAAGCTCTTGGAGGATTGGCAGCATCAGGGGTGTGTGGCCCAATATGCAAAGGAGTTCCTGCTACAAAAAAGCCCTGGTTTTGCACAAATTGCCCTTGCATTCCAGCTTTTCTCATCTCTTTCTCTCTCTCCCTCTCACTCTCTCCCCATTTGTGACCTAACATAGAGAAAAACAACAGCCCTTCTTCTCTCAGTTCTTTTAACTTTACTGTTTTGACTGTACTGATGTATGTGAGCTTGCTATATTGCCAGATGGCTTCCACAATGCAAGTGGTTGAAATGACAGGCTGATTTAATGGACTGCTGCTGTTCCTGCCATCTCTCAATTTGTTGCATTATGACAGAAGATTTATATTTGTCACCTGCCCTTGGCTGGAGCTGGTCTTTCTATGCGGATCGGCAGTATGACCCAGCCGCTCCATCATTCATTCTAGCCCTGTTCACAAGTTACAGCGAATGAACGTAAAACTCTTTTACACATAACAGATCCATAGAACTGGTTTTCTTTGGAGACTATGTGAGTTCCTTCCTTTACAAGCTATGCTCTTGTTAGTAGAGATGGGCACGGACCACGCTTTTGCTGTTTGTTTCGGTTCGCGGCCGAACCACAAACCAAACCATGAACTGATACAAACCAGGTGACTGGTTCACAAAAGAATTCAGTTCGTAGCAGTTCAGGACCCCTGCTTTCTCCTCCCCACCATTTTTAGCAGGGAGCAGAAAGGTGAATGGTAAACTGGTGGGGAATGGAAATGAGGGGGTTAAATAGCTCAAATCCATTAAATCTCCTGCTTTCTTTCTCCCCACTGCTTTTTGACAGGGAGCAGAAAGCAAGGGTTTTCTCAGTAAAACCCATGGGGAACAGAAAGCAGGGGTTTAAATGGCTTGGAAGGGCTTCTAACCCCACTTGTGGTCCTCCTGATGGCACTTTTTTTTTTTTGTGGCCACTGTGTGACACAGAGTGTTGGACTGGATGGGCCATTGGCCTGATCGGACATGGCTCCTCGTATGTTCTTAAATCCCTGCTTTCTCTTCCCTGCTGTTCAGCTGTTTTTTTGTGAAGACCAGAAAGTAGGAGTTTAAATATGTTGGAGCCATTGAAACCCCTGCTTTCTGCTCCCCACTGCTCAGCTGCTTTCATGAAGAGTAAAAAGCAGGAATTTCATGGCACCTCTTCAGTTTGTGAACTTCAGTTTGTGAACCACCAACTGGCCAAAAAAATTCATCATGAGCTGGTTTGTTCCCATCCCTATGCAGGGCTTATTGTAAGCAGGAATGCTGTTCCAGCTGGCTTGGCGTCAGGGGGTGTGGCCTAATATGCAAACAGGTTCTTGCTGGGCTTTTTTTACAAAAAGAGCCCTGTCTTTAACTCATGTGCTTGGCCTCAACATAACTCATGCACTACCTGGTGCGGACAGAGAGAAAGGGATGCAGAAGCTCATTTTTTAAAAAAATAAGCTGAAGCACCCCACGGACTGACCTCTGGGCTGTTTATTGCATCTCTGTATGTAAAGCCCCGTGGCGCAGAGTGGTCAGCAGCAGTGCTTCAGTCCAAGCTCTGCTCACGGCCTGAGTACGATCCCGGCAGAAGCTGGGTTCAGATTGCCAACTCGAAGAAGAAGAAGAAGATATTGGATTTATATCCCACCCTCCACTCTGAATCTCAGAGTCTCAGAGTGGCTCACAATCTCCTTTACCTTCCTCACCCACAACAGACACCCTGTGAGGTAGATGAAGATATTGGATTTATATCCAATATCCAATATTTATATCCACTCCGAAGAGTCTCAGAGCGGCTCACAATCTCCTTTACCTTCCCCCCCCCCCCACAACAGATACCCTGTGAGGTAGATGAAGATATTGGATTTATATCCCACCCGCCACTCCAAAGAGTCTCAGAGCGGCTCAAAATCTCCTTTACCTTCCCCCCTCCCACAACACACACTCTGTGAGGTAGATGAAGATATTGGATTTATATCCTGCCCTCCACTCCGAAAAGTCTCAGAGCGGCTCACAATCTCCTTCCCACCCCCCACCACAACAGACACCCTGTGAAGTAGGTGAAGATATTGGATTTATATCCTGCCCTCCACTCTGAAGAGTCTCAGAGCGGCTCACAATCTCCTTTACCTCCCCCCCCCACACACATAACAGACACCCTGCGAGGTAGATGAAGATATTGGATTTATATCCCGCCCTCCACTCCGAAGAGTCTCAGAGGGGCTCACAATCTCCTTTATCTTCCTTCCCCACAACAGACACCCTGTGAGGTGGGTGGGGCTGGAGAGGGCTCTCACAGCAGCTGCCCTTTCAAGGACAACCTCTGCCAGAGCTATGGCTGACCCAAGGCCATGCCAGCAGGTGCAAGTGGAGGAGTGGGGAACCAAACCCGGTTCTCCCAGATAAGAGTCCACACACTTAACCACTACCCCAAACTGGCTCTCTCTAGGTTGACTCAGCCTTCCATCCTTCCGAGGAGTCCCCAGTTTGCTGGGGGTCAAGTGTCAATGACTGGAGAAGACCGTAAAAAGTCTGCCATGGAAACGTTGTGATGCAACATCACCCCAGAGTCGGAAACGACTGGTGCTTGCACAGGGGACTACCTTGACCTTTTCGCTTTACCTTTACCAGTTAGCCCTGATCAGAATAGCCCAGGCTAGCCTGATCTTGTCAGATCTCAGAAGCTAAGCAGGTTGGTCCTGTTTAGTATTTGCATTATTAATTGGATGGGAGACTACCAAGGAAGTTTAGGGTGGAGGCAGACAATGGGAAACCACTTCTGAAAGCATCTGCTTGGGAAGCAGAAGGTCCCAGGTTCAATCCCTGGCATCTCCAAAAAAGGGTCCAGGCAAATAGGCGTGAAAAACCTCAGCTTGAAACCCTGGAGAGCCGCTGCCAGTCTGAGAAGACAATACTGACTTTGATGGACCAAGGGTCTGATTCAGTGTAAGGCAGCTTCATATGTTCATATGTAGATCCTTCGGGGCTGCTATAACTTGACCATGCTTTGATGTCCCCTCCCCCCCCAAAAAAATTCCAAGTAGTTTATTTTTTAAAACGGAGAGTGTACCTTATTTATTTATTTATATTCATTTAAAATAAATTCCTAGCTGCCTTTATTTCTTATGGCACATCAGGTGGCTTATAGCATCGTTAACACATCTGTATAAAATACATGAGGGCATAAAAAGGGGAAATTCAGATTTACGTTGTACTTAAGCGTAATCTTCATCCAAAGAATTCATATAACATTGTTGTCTCCTTAGCTGTGTGTTTTGTGAGGGTTGTTAAGCGAGTGGACAGTTAAAATGGAAATCATTGGTAAGAATATAAAAGAAGCCATGTTGGATCAGGCCAATGGTCCATACAATCCAATGCTCTGTGTCACACAGTGGCCAAACCTCTGGTGCCGTCAGGAGGTCCACCAGCGGGGTCAGAACTCCAGAAGTCCTCCCACTGTTGTCCCTCCAAACACCAAGAATACAGAGCACCAGTGCCCCAGACATAGTGTCCATCTATATCTTGTGGCTAATAGCTACTCATGGACCTCTGCTCTTAAGAATTTAAGAGAAGCCATGTTGGATCAGGCCAGTGGCCCATCCAGTCCAGCATTCTGTGTCACAAAGTGGTCAAAATTCAGGGGCCATCAGGAGGTCCACCAGTGGGACCAGAAGTCCTCCCACTGTTGTCCCTCCAAACACCAAGGATACAGAGCATCACTGCCCTAGACACAGCATTCCCTCTGTACGTTGTGGCTGCATTGAACAAGCTTGCATAATGTCTTACCACAACAACTTTCATCTATTCAATTGGAGGTTTTCATAGTCTGAACTCAGAGTTTAATAAAGAGAGGCCTTGAGGGCAGGTTGAACCACATGCTTTCTGACAAGGTCTATCTAGAGGCCTCCTGTATTAGTGTCAGATGTAGTTATACAACAGATATGATTTTTTAAAAAACTCATCATGCTTTTTTTTTTTTCTAGCTGCTATGTAACTCATGACAATAACATGGCTATGAAAGCAATTAAAACTTGACCTCCTTCCCAAATAAATAATTCTCTCCGCTATCCTGACTGATGGCCAAAACCAACATGATGATGATCACAGATCTCTGCCCATCTGCACAATGCAAATTGTCAGCTCGCCCTGCCTCAGTTTGCTTTGGGGACAAGTGGGGAATCCTAGAATCATAGAGTTAGAAGGGACCTTCAGGGTCATCTAGTCCAACCCCCTGAATGATGAAAGAAATCCACAAATACCTCTCCCCACACACACCTGTCTGCTTGACATGTTTTGATGATTTCCCCATTTGTGTGAGGGAAAATATTAGGAAAGTTTGTCAAATCTTCGAGTTCGGTAAAAATTCTCACAGGGGATTTTGAACAATGGAGCCCAGAAGCAAGGGGTTTTTTTGGAGGGGGAGGGGGAGGGATTAAGAAAGAAAGAGCGTAATAAAATTTAGAGCTTACAGAGCTCTGCTCTGGGAGCTCCTGCCCACAATGAGGGCTGATCCCAGATAAGAAGAAAAGAAAGACGGGAAGAAACCAAGCCAGAGGTGACAACAGCTATCTTATACTAGAGAAGATGTCTTGTCACAAGCTGCCCGAACTTTCATGTCCTGAACAACAAATTTCGTTTTAAAAATGCAAGAAGAAGATGACTACAGATTTATACCCCGTTTTTCTCTCTGAATCGGAGACTCAGAGCAGTTTACAATCTCCTATATCTTCTCCCCCCGCAACAGACACCCTGTGAGGTAGATGAAGATATTGGATTTATATCCCGCCCTCCACTCCGAAGAGTCTCAGAGCGGCTCACAATCTCCTTTACCTCCCCCCCCCCACAACAGGCACCCTGTGAGGTAGATGAAGATATTGGATTTATATCCCGCCCTCCACTCCAAAGAGTCTCAGAGCGGCTCACAATCTCCTTTACCTCCCCCCCCCCCACAACAGGCACCCTGTGAGGTAGATGAAGATACTGGGTTTATATCCCGCCCTCCACTCCGAAGAGTCTCAGAGCGGCTCACAATCTCCTTTCCCTTCTTCCCCCACAACAGGCACCCTGTGAGGTAGATGAAGATATTGGATTGATATCCCACCCTCCACTCTGAAGAGTCTCAGAGCAGCTCACAATCTCCTTTCCCTTCTCCCCCCACAACAGACACCCTGTGAGGTAGATGAAGATATTGGATTTATATCCCGCCCTCCACTCCGAAGAGTCTCAGAGCGGCTCACAATCTCCTTTCCCTTCCTCCCCCACAACAGACACCCTGTGAGGTAGATGAAGATATTGGATTTATATCCCGCCCTCCACTCCGAAGAGTCTCAGAGCGGCTCACAATCTCCTCTCCCTTCTTCCCCCACAACAGACACCCTGTGAGGTGGGTGGGGTTGAGAGGACTCTCACAGCAGCTGCCCTTTCGAGGACAACTCCTGCGAGAGCTATGGCTAACCCAGGGCCATTCCAGCAGCAGCAAGTGGAGGAGTGGGGAAATCAAACCCAGTCCGCACACTTAACCACTACACCAAACTGGCTCTATTTTTTTCTTAGGACCTGAAAGACTGACAAAATTTGTAGCAGGGGAGGAGCTTCAGGTAACCACTGTTTCTAAGTGAGCCGTGACTCATGAAAACTCCTCCCCTGCCACAAATTTAGTTAGTCTTTAAGGTGCTACTAGCAGTGGCGTCACTAGGGCGGGGCCAAGGGGGCCATCGGCCCTCCCCCAGAGCATTCTCATTGGCCCCAGGCACTGACCCATGACCCCCCCCCCAACAGGAAAGGGCTGGCCCTGGGACTAGAACGCTGCTGCTGTGTGTGGGCTGGCCGGGATTCTGAAACCGGGGCCGCGCTGCCGCCGGCTCAGCTAAAAGCGTGTGGGTGAGTGGGGGAAACTTAAATGCTGCAAAACTGGTATCTTGGATTATGGGGGCTGGTCATGTGATCAGAGGGTGGATGAGGGAGGGGCCATGTGAAGTGGGCGGGGTTGTGTGCGGAGGGGGTGACGCAGCCCTCCAAAAGGGGTGATGCCCAATGGGGGGGGGGTGACTTGAATCAGTTACACCCCAGGGTGCAACCCACCCTAGTGACGCCTCTGGCTACTAGACTCTTGCTCTTCCCTGATGCTGCAGACTAACATGGCTACCCGTCTTGATCTATTGAACTAAACAAAATGGCATTTATTCATGAAGGATTCAGTAAAATTTTAGTAAACGGAACATCTAGGAGAGGTCTTTAAGATGCTACCAGAGATGAGCTGTAATTCTGGAAGGCCTTCAGTCCCCACTTGGATGGTGGCAACTCTAGAAGCAGAGAAGAACCCGAGTCAGCCCAATTTTATTTCGTTGCCGCTAGCCATCAGGTTGGTTCTCACCCACTTCCTCCCCTCCTGGGAGGGAACCTGGTTTTGATTAGTGGGAAACTCAGTGGAGAATGAAATACCAGACCCCTCTCTCCTGTCCCTGCTCAGCTGCCATGCAAGGGAGGGACGGTGGCTCAGTGGTAGAGCATCTGCTTGGGAAGCAGAAGGTCCCAGGTTCAATCCCTGGCATCTCCAAAAAAGGGTCCAGGCAAATAGGTGTGGAAAACCTCAGCTTGAGACCCTGGAGAGCCGCTGCCAGTCTGAGAAGACAATACTGACTTTGATGGACCGAGGGTCTGATTCAGTATAAGGCAGCTTCATATGTTCAAACCTTCCATTTTCATTTTACTGATAAAGGTAAATTCACGGTCTGTCTCAAGTCTGTTTCCTTGGCCTGAGGGAAGTGGGGAGCAATAAAACATTCCCTTTAATTGGACATGCCCAGAGGTATATCCTCGAGTCAGTCGCATGTTCTCACGGAGCTTTTCCTCTCAAGAGCAGTTTCTGTCAGAGCTCTCTCAGCTCCACCTACCTCACAGGGTGTCTCGTTGTGGGAAGGGGGAGGGAAAGGAGATTGTAAGTCACTCTGAGACTCCTTCCGGTAGTGCAGGGCGGGGTATAAACCCAATCTCTTCTTCTCTTCTTCTTCTTTTCTATGATTAAACATGCACAACACAAACTGGTAGATAAGCTTGCTACCCAGTGAGAACAAATATTCTCAGAGGAAGCTCAGGCACTGCCAGAATTAATCCTTCTTTAGCTTTGTTCTTATCTTGTAAAACAGAGTAAAGACCAAGGATGCTGGGCATCTGTTCCAAATCGTCCCCTTCAGGCTTCTGCTGAAAGAGAAAGTTTGCCCTTTCTTTGTGGATCTCAACAAAAAGGGGGCCAGGGAGAACTATTCAGACAGCATCACTCCCAAGTTCAACAGAAAGAAAGGCTCCCCAGCTAATCTGAGGAACGGTGTTGTGCCAATTCCCAGAATAATGGACGACACACTATCTGGTCGGGATAGGGTTGCCAATCCCCAGGTGGGGGCAGGGGATCCCCCGGTTTGGAGGCCTTCCCCCCACTTCAGGATCATCAGAAAGTGGGGGGAGGGGAGGGAAATGTCTGCTGGGAACTCTATTTTTCCTTATAAAGACTTATTCCCCTAGGAAATAATGGAGAATTGATCTGCGGGTGTCTGGGGCTCTCGGTGGCTGCGTTTTGAGGTAGAGGCACCAAATTTTCAGTATAGCATCCAGTGCCTCTCCCCCAAAACATCCTCCAAGTTCCAAAAAGGTCGGACCAGGGGGTCCAATACTATGAGCCCCCCCAAAAAGGTGCCCCTATCCTTCATTATTTCCTATGGGAGGAAGGCATTTTAAAAAGGTGTGTGGTCCCTTTCAATGTGATGGCCAGAACTCCCTTGGAGTTCAATTATGCTTGTCACACCCTTGCTCCCACCTCCACCCCCAAAGTCTCCTGGCTCCACCCCCAAAGTCCCCAGATATTTCTCGAATTGGACTTGGCATCCCTAGCAGACGGGATGATGTGTGATGGATGCCTTTTCATGAGGGAGATGGCCACCACAAGCAAACGCTGCCAGCCCCTTTTAAAACACAGCCCCTCGGGAGTGTGGAGGGTTGTTTATATCATATGGCTGTATCTGAGGGAAAGCGGCTTGGTTTTTATGTTGCCAAGGTGACTGGCAGTCAACCTCTTTGGGATCATTGAGGCCTGGTGTCAGATAGGGAAGACATTCGGATACAGAAACAGGGTTGTTTTTTATACCCTGCTTTCCTCCACCTGAAGGAGTCTCACGGCCACATTCCTTTCTTCTCCCCACAACAGACACTTTGTGAGGTAGGTGGGACTGAGAGAGTTCGGAGAGAACTGGGACTGGCCCGAGGTCACCCATGGGAAGGAGGAGCGGGGAATAAAACTTGGTTCTCCAGATCTGAATCTGCCACTCTTAACCATGACACCAAACCGGTTCTCAGATACACGCTGAGGAATGATCTCCACCTAGAATGGTGAGTGTGGCTTGAAGTCACATGTGACACAGGGCTGCCAGGTCCAACTCAGGAAATATCTGGGGACTTTGGGGGTGGAGCCAGTAGACTTTCCCTTTCCCTAAAAAAATAAAAATACAGCAGTGCAGTTCCCCTGAATACAGTCTTCATTTCCTCCTCCTCTTTTTTGCATTCAGATGATTCCACAGCAGCTGCATGCCTACTAAAATGAAAGGAACCCGCACTCACAAAGCAGCCCAAATAAACAGACTGCATGCTCACAATCTGTGCTACAGGGCTGCCTACTATGTAATCTTATAAAGGTAAAGGTAGTCCCTTGTGCAAGCACCAGTCGTTTTTGACTCTTGGGTGACGTTGCTTTCACAACATTTTCACAGCAGACTTTTTACGGGGTGGTTTGCCATTGCCTTCCCCAGCCATCTACACTTTCCCCCCAGCAAGCTGGGTACTCATTTCACCAACCTCGGAAGGATGGAGGACTGAGTCAACCTGGAGCTGGCTACCTGAACCAGCTTTTGCTGGGATCGTGAGCAGATTTTGCTGAGTTTTGCTGAACTCAGGTCGTGAGCAGAGGGCTCCAACTACAGTACTGCAGCTTTACCACTCTGCGCCACAGGGCTCTATGTAATCTTATAGTGACCTAAAATAACTAACTAACTCTCTGCTGAAAACTTTGCATTTACTATCCTTCCTTGCTGCGGTGTGTTGTTTCCTTTCAGAAAGACGCTTCATGATTCTTCTGCAATCATTAAAATAGTTCATTAAAAAAAAAAACTAGAGCACCTCTGCGCCTGTGTGTGATTGTAGGAGATGAATCAATCATCCAGTTGCTGCGAGACACAAGCCATCACCTTGAGCATCCGCTGTAGGAGCGCCTTAATCCAGAATTGGTACTCCTGCTATTTAAAGAATGGTGGAGGAGGAAAAGGCAGTAAAGAGCTGTGTGTGCGTGGGAAGTGCTGTCAAGTGGCTTCCAATTTATGGCGACCCCATCAGTTAATGCCCTTCCAAATGTCCTCTCGTTCAGAGCCTCGTTCAGGTGAGGTTTCCGAAATGTCAATCCATTTCATTATCGGTCTCCCTCATTTCCTACTGCCTCCCATTTCCCCTAGCATTTTTGTCTCTTCCGGTAACTCTTGTCTTCTCGTGATGTGATCAAACTATGATATCCTCACTTCATCGTTTTTAGCTTCAAGAGAGAATTCAGGCTTGATTTGAACATGAAGCACAAGGGCGAAACCACATCATATATTTGTTTCCGGGTTGTCTTTGGGTTCACCGCTTTGATCCTCATCACATGTCAGCCCAGCTCCAAGAAAGTCACATGAAAAGCCATCGAAGCTGATTCTGGGGATATGGGGTAGCCCTGGTAGAGTGACTGGCAGTTGCCTTTCCCCCTGATTCTAAAGAACCCCCAGTAAGAAGTTACATGCACAACTTTGCTTCTGCACATGGAGTAGCCTGAGTGCTTTCAGCTTCAAAAAAGACTCTTCTGTGCAAATTACTCTTCTGAGGCTTGTCTCCAAAGATGATTGGCCGAGAGCACTCACCTCCTGGTCTCTTGGAATGATTCAGTGAAAAGGCAGAAATGCCACTGCCTGGGAAATCAGTAGAATCAAAGAAAAAGGAGGCACCTGTTGCTGGTGATGGTAAGCACCCAAACACACACACACACACACACAAATGGACTTTTCAGTTTTTTGTAATGCTTATGAACCCCAGATTTATATTACTGTTCTGGAAAATCACAACAACCCCAAACAGAAATTTCCCTGTATATTTTTTGGCTCTGGAATTTCAGAAATCATATGCCTACTTCTTACCATGATAAAGAATCAGGGCTTCTTTTTGTAGCAGGAACTCCTTTGCCTATTAGGCCACACACCCCTGATGTAGCCAATCCTGCAGGAGCTTACAGGGGTCTTCTTATAGGGCCTACTGCACACTCTTGGAGGATTGGCTAAATCAGGGGTGTGTGGCCTAATATGCAAAGGAGTTCCTGCTACAAAAAAAAAGCCCTGTGAAGAATCCACATTATCAGGAGACAGAATCACCGATAATGAGAAAACACTCGCTCTGTTGACATTTTCACAATGAATTTTTGCAGCTCTGGACCAGGAGATGAAAATGTAAATGTGCTGGCACATCACTAATGGGCTGTGAACTGACAGTCCATTCCGAGAAATCCCAAAACAGCTGTTATTTTAATGCTGTACTTGTCCAGCAAGATGGGTGCCAGTTGTCAAAACACACACACACACACAAACACATGCTGTTTAGTAACACAGTCTTGTTTTCAGGACTTTGATCTTTGTGCCTGATCTAATATGCAAGACCATCAGCACCCATTCATTATCTGACGGAAATTGGCATTTTGCCCGACAGTGAACATATTGCCATATAATGGTTTATAAGAACAAGGATTCCTTTAAACTTATGTCTAATCTTGGAAGGAGCATAGCATAGCCAAATGAAATCTAACGCCAGTAAAATGGTGGTGCAACTGGTGGAACAAAGGTCAGACCCAGGCAATGAGTTATCTTCTGCTCGGGATGGGTTCATAGCTTGGGGATGCTGCTGGATCTTGTTCTTGTGCTGGAACCAGTTTGGTGTAGTGGCTAAGAGTGTGGACTCTAATCTGGAAGAACTGGGCTTGATTCCCCACTCCTCTACAAGCAGCTGCTGGAATGGCCTTGGGTCAGCCATGGTTCTCACAGAGCTGTCCTTGAAAGGACAGCTTCTGGGAGAGCTCTCTCAGCCCCACCTACCTCACAAGGTGTCTGTTGCGGGGGAGGAAGGTAAAGGAGATTGTGAGCTGCTCTGAGACTCTTCGGTGTGGAGGGCGGGATATAAATCCAATATCTTCATCTACCTCACAGGGTGTCTGTTGTGGGGGAGGAAGGGAAAGGAGACTGTGAGCCGCTCTGAGACTCTTCGGAGTGGAGGGCGGGATATAAATCCAGGATCTTCATCTACCTCACAGGGTGTCTGTTGTGGGGGGGGGGAGAAGGTAAAGGAGATTATGAGCCGCTCTGAGACTCTTTGGAGTGGAGGGCGGGATATAAATCCAATATCTTCATCTACCTCACAGGGTGTCTGTTGTGGGGGAGGAAGGCAAAGAAGATTGTGAGCCGCTCTGAGACTCTTCGGAGTGGAGGGCGGGATATAAATCCAATATCTTCATCTACCTCACAGGGTGTCTGTTGTGGGGGGGGGGGGAGGTAAAGGAGATTGTGAGCCACTCTGAGACTCTTCGGAGTGGAGGGCGGGATATAAATCCAATATCTTCATCTACCTCACAGGGTGTCTGTTGTGGGGGAGGAAGGCAAAGGAGATTGTGAGCCGCTCTGAGACTCTTTGGAGTGGAGGGTGGGATATAAATCCAATATCTTCATCTACCTCACAGGGTGTCTGTTGTGGGGGAGGAAGGCAAAGGAGATTGTGAGCCGCTCTGAGACTCTTCGGAGTGGAGGGCGGGATATAAATCCAATATCTTCATCTACCTCACAGGGTGTCTGTTGTGGGGGAGGAAGGGAAAGGAGATTGTGAGCTGCTCTGAGACTCTTCGGAGTGGAGGGCGGGATATAAATCCAATATCTTCATCTACCTCACAGGGTGTCTGTTGTGGGGGAGGAAGGCAAAGGAGATTGTGAGCCGCTCTGAGACTCTTTGGAGTGGAGGGTGGGATATAAATCCAATATCTTCATCTACCTCACAGGGTGTCTGTTGTGGGGGAGGAAGGCAAAGGAGATTGTGAGCTGCTCGGAGACTCTGAGCTTCAGAGTGAAGGTGTGACTTTTGCCAGCTGTGGTCTTCCCTAGAGGAGGTAGACCTTGCCACTGCGGTGCAAGCTTAAATAACATCTAGGTTAGATTACTGCAACATTCTTCGCATGGGGCATCCATTGAAGACTCTCCAGAAGCTGCAGTTGGTACAGGATGCTGTGACCAACTCTGGGTTGGGAAATACCTGGAGATTCAGGGTTAGGATCCCCGGGGTGGGTGGGGCTTGGGGAAGCATGAGACCTCAGAGGATATAATGTGAAAGAGTCCATCCTTCAAAACAGCTGTTCTCCAGGGGGAAGAGATCTTGCTCATCTGGAGATCCATTGTAATAGAGAGAGATCTCCAGGTGCCACCTTGAAGTTGACAACCCTACAGTCTGCCCTTGCTGGATTCGATGGATCTTCGGTCTGGTTCAGCAGGACTCTTCTTATGTTATTGAGGCTTAAGCCAGACTCTCTGCTCTTCAAATGTCTGGTTTCCTTTAATATCTGCCTGACCTTAGGTTAAAGCTCTTAAGACAGTTCCATAGACAAGAGCCATGGGATTAGAAGTGGTTTTTTTAAAGAAAGTCTTTCTCTAGTAATTGCTTTCATAACATCTTGAAACTACAGGTGAGAGAGCCAATTAATTCATCTCACGCAGAGTTCTTATTGAGTTCTTCTTTGCAAAACATCCAGCGTGCAAGAGAGAGAGCCCCCCCCCCTTTCCTTATACACACGCTTCCCTCTGAAAGACAACTGATGTGTTTTTAATGGTGTTTGTCATTTTCTAAATGTTAACCATCGCCGATCTGCATCTCTCGGAGAACCCGTTCTTCCCCGAAGGCCGTAATAATGGAAAGTTATTTTTCTTGCTGGAATATTTAGCCCTCCCTTTCCTGCCACATCGGGTGGTGGTTGTTTTTTCCTATGTCGTTTTGACACAATGAACTGGGCAAAAGGGACTGTGGCTCAGTGGCAAAGCATCCGCCTTGCCTGCAGAAGGTCCTGGGTTCAATTCCCAGCACTTCCAGTTGAAAAGACCAGACACCAGGTGATGTGAAAGACCTCTGCCAGAGACCCTGGAGAGACGTTGCCAGCTGGAGTAGACAATGCCGACTTTGATGGACCGAGGGTCTGATGCGGTATAAGGCAACTTCAAGTAGAGATGGGATGACAGTAGGAGAACTGGAGTACTGTGTGCAGTTCTGGAGGCCTCACTTCAAAAAAGATGTGGACAAAATCGAGCAGGTGCAGAAGAGAGCAATGGGGATGATCGGGGGCCTGAAGGAAGAGCCCTCTGAGGAAAGGCTGAGGTGGAGCCAGCTGCCTAGGAAGGTGGTGAGCTCCCCTTCATTGGCAGTCTTCAAAACATGGCTGGATAATTATTTGTCAGAGATGCTGATCCTGCATGGAACAGGAGGTTGGACTAGATGGTCTGTATGGCCTCTTCCAACTCTATGATTCTATTCTATGACTTTCAACTGCTCTGTTTTCTTTCAAGTCTGTCACATTTAAATCTGTCCCAGTTTGTTGACAATATCTCCCATTCATTCATTCATTCATTCAATTTATTGGTATCCCAACTTTCTCCCTGAAGAGGACCTGAAGCAGCTTACAGCATTCTCCTCTCCTCCATTTTAGAAGAAGAAGAAGATATTGGATTTATATCCCGCCCTCCACTCCGAAGAGTCTCAGAGCGGCTCACAATCTCCTTTACCTTCCTCCTCCACAACAGACACCCTGTGAGGTGGGTGGGGCTGGAGAGGGCTCTCACAGCAGCTGCCCTTTCAAGGACAACCTCTGCCAGAGCTATGGCTGACCCAAGGCCATTCTAGCAGGTGCAAGTGGAGGAGTGGGGAATCAAACCCGGTTCTCCCAGATAAGAGTCCGCACACTTAACCACTACACCAAACTGGCTCTCCTTTTATCCTCACAACAGCTCTTTAAGGTACGTTAGGTGGAGAGAATTGTGACTGGCCCAAGGTCACCTAGCGAGCTTCAATGGCACAAGTGGGGTCCCGAACCCAGGTCACCCAGACAATAATCTGACACTCTCAATCATCATACCATCCTGGCTCCATAATAAAGAATAGAACAGATAATTTAAAAAATGATGCATGGGTTGAACTATCCTAGTTCAACCTTCTGTAGTCTAGGGGTTGAATTAGATAGAGGTAGAGTTGCCAACTCCAGGATGGGAAATTCCTGGAGATTTGGGGGTGGACCCTGGGGAGGGCGGGGTTTGGGAAGGGGAGGAACCTCATGGGGCATAATACCATAGAGTCCACCCTTTAAAGTAGCCCTTTTCTCCAGAGGAACTGATTTCTGTAGTCTGGAAATCGGTTGTAATTCCGGGAGATCTCATTTGGCAGATCCCATTTTGAATCCCCACAAATGGCACATGGACGTCACACTCCTTGTGACTTTCATTTATTTGTTTCAGGGAGGTTTCTCTTGTCCTCTCTCCCGAGTTCTCCGGGCAGCCGGCATAGTTCTTCCATGGCCTGCTGGATTCTCACAACAACCCTATAAGGTAGGTTTGGCTGAGAAAGAGCGATTGGCCCAGGGTCTCCCGGTAGGTTTCCCATTGGCCGCGATCACACCCACAAAATCATGCGCTTTCAATCCACTTTCAGTGCAGTCTCCAACTGGCTTTTGCCAGTTCTCACAGTAAACTCCAGCTGGAAAGTGCATTGGAAGTGAATTGAGAGTGCGTGATTTAGTGTGTGTGATTGGCTGGACGTATGAATACAGGGAACTGTCTTAACTTTGTGCATCAAGCTCAGTACTGTCTACTCAGACTACTGGTGGCTTTCCATGGTCTTTGGCAGAGGGTTCCACGTAGGGACACCAACCTCCAGGTGGGAACTGGAGATTTGCAGGAATCACAGCTCGTCTCCAGACTCCAGCGATCAGTTCCCCTGGAGAAAAGGGGTGCTTTGGAAAGTGGACTTTACAGCGTGGTACTCCACGGAGGTCACTGTTCTTCCCAGGCTCCATCCCCAAATCTCCAGGAATTTCTTAATCTGGATTTGGCAACTCGACCCCCCCCATCCTCACCCAGGGGGGCACCTGCCCACCCTTGTTGCACAATGCCAATTTCTATAGTCCCTGCAGGCCTCACCTGGAAGTTGGTAACCTCAAAGCCTCTTGCAAAGATTTCTTTCATTGCGCTCAGGCTCGTGATGCTGGAAACATCAAACCACAGGTCTGTCTGCTTTTAAACAGCCAGAGAGGGGAGGAACTGTTATGTACGTCACAAGGGAAGTGTGTCTTTTAGATAGGGTTGCCAAGTCCCCCACAGCCTCCGGCGGGGAACTATTTTCACACACGCAGAGCATGCATTGTGTGATGACGTCCCTCACAAGTGACGTCATTGTGCCGGTGATAGGGGAGGGACGGTGGCTCGGTGGCAGAGCATCTGCTTGGGAAGCAGAAAGTCCCAGGTTCAATCCCCGGCTTCTCCACAGAAAAAGGGTCCAGGCAAGTAGGTGTGAAAAACCTTAGCTCTCAGCCTGAGACCCTGGAGAGCCAAGGGATGGTGGCTCAGTGGTAGAGCATCTGCTTGGTAAGCAGAAAGTTCCAGGTTCAATCCCCGGCGTCTCCAACTAAAAAGGGTCCAGGCAAATAGGCATGAAAAACCTCAGCTTGAGACCCTGGAGAGCCGCTGCCAGTCTGAGTAGACAATACTGACTTTGATGGACCGAGGGTCTGATTCAGTATAAGGCAGCTTCATATGTTCATATGATATCACGTGCTGGCCACTCTAAAAGATTCTGGGGAAATTCTATGGTTTTCCTGGATGCTTTAGCAATTTGGGAGAGAAAACTCTATGGTACAATAGGTACTGTGGGTGACGTCATTGTGCCGGCGACGTCAGGGGAAGATGCCCCCCACGACCCTATGAGGGCTGGTGGGTTGGGAACTTCCCAGGCGGGGGAATCCCCACCTAGCCCCAAAACTTGGCAGCCCTCCTTTTAGATGGGGTCATGTGGACCTCTTCAGCCACTGTAGTTTGGGGGCATGGCTGAAGTGGGTGGGAGTTCCTGTCATTCTGTTGTGCGTTTGTTTGTTAGGGGCGAAGAAACTAGTTACAATGAAGGCCTGCTGAGTTTTATCCCTTACCGCTCTCCGACACGGCTGAAACTCCCTAGGTAAATGCAAAAGACAAATCGCAAAAACAACTCCCACCTCATCAAGAGGTCCAGAGGCTTTATTAAAAACAGCAACAAACGAATAACTGGTTTAGACTCCATTAAGGAAAGCCATTAAGCGGCAAAAGATTTAGAACTCTCTGCCACCTGGGATGCAGAGGCGACCTTTACAGCCTGCTCTTGATCAGGGGATCTGCACAAACGAAAAAGAAAACACTGTTAACGTTCACTGCTCGACTATGAAATATTCCGCCAGATGCAATCGTTTTCTGGAGCGAGAGGGAAAGAAAAACCTTATTTGGCGTTTCACAGCGGTTAGGGTAGCCAACCTCCTGGTGGCAGCTGGAAATCTCCCGCTATGACCACTGATCTCCAGGCGACAGAGATCAGGTCCCCTGGAGAAAACGGCTGCTTTGGAACGGTGGACTCTGATGCATTATGCCCCAGTGAAGCCCCTCCCTTCTAGAGCTGAATCGGGATCCCTGTTACATTCTCTGAAAAACGAATTGCACAAGACGACTTGGGATGCCACAATTAAACTTAAAACTCAGCCCGATCGGCATCACACTCGATGATTTCATAGAATCCTAGAGTTGGAAAGGACCTCCGGGGTCATCTAGTCCAATCCCCGGCACAATGCAGGAAACTCACAAACCCCTCCCCCTAAGTTCACAGGATCAGCATTGCTGTCAGATGGCCAACTAGCCTCTGTTTCAAAACCTCCAAGGAAGGAGAGCCCAGCACCTCCAGAAAACAATTCCACACCATCCTCTGTATGACCAAGTACCTGAAAATGGTGATCATATCACCTCTCAGCCGCCTCCTCTCCAGGCTAAACATGCCCAGCTCCTTCAACCTTCCCTCATAGGACTCGGTCTCCAGACTCCTCACCATCTTCGTCACCCTCTTCTGGACTCGTTCCAGCTTGTCTGTATCCTTCTTAAAATGTGGTGCCCAGAATGGAACACAATACTCCAGGTGAGGTCTTACCAGAACAGAGTAAAGCGATACCATCACTTCATGTGACCTGGACACTACTGTTGAGACAGCCCAATTGCATTTGCCTTTTTAGCCACCACATTTTAGCTTTTATCTGATGAATCCCACACATTCAAATCTATTCAGCAACAGCTATTGGACACAAAAACTCCAACCAGCCCAATCCTCTACTTGTTCACCTACTAGACTTGGGTCGTTTTCGCACTTACCTTATTCCGGAGCGACGTCCCTCTTCACCGCGCAGCGTCTGCGCGGATTTCGCACTACTTGCTCCGCAGAAGCCGGAAGTCCCGCGGCTTTTGTGTTGCAAATGTAAACCGCCAAAAACCAGTTTACATTTGCAACGCAAAAGCCGCGAAACTTCCGGCTTCTGCGGAGCAAGTAGTGCAAAATCCGCGCAGACGCTGCGCGGTGAAGAGGGACGTCGCTCCGGAATAAGGTAAGTGCGAAAACGACCTTGGTGTTATTAACCATTTGGGCAGGATGGCCTGATATCTCCATGTTCTTGATGTTCCTTCACAGCATAGAGCAGAGGGTGGCCAAACTGCAGCTCGGGAGTCACATGTGGCTCCTTCATACATGTTGTGTGGTTCTCAAAGCCCCCACCACCCCATTGGCCAGCTCAGAGGAGGCATTTCTCTCTTAAAATCATTTCTCCAAGCCTAGCCAGCTGGTGGCTTGGAGAAGACATTTAAAGTTAATGTCGCTTTCTTTTCACCTCTCCCTCCCCATCAATTTTCCTCCCTCCCTTCCTCCCTCCCTCCCTTTCTTCCTCCCTCCCTCCCTTTCTTCCTCCCTCCCTCCTTTTCTTCCTCCCTCCCTCTCTTCCTCCCTCCCTCCCTCCCTTCCTTCCTCCCTCCCTCCTTCCCTCCCTCTCTCTCTCCCTCCCTCCTCCTTCCCTTACTCCCTCCCTTTCTTCCTCCCTCCCTTCCTTCCTTCCTCCCTCCCTTTCTTCCTCCCTCCTTCCTTCCTCCCTCCATCCCTCCCTTTCTTCCTCCCTCCCTCCCTTCCTCCCTCCCTTCCTTCCTCCCTCCCTCCCTTCCTCCCTCCCTCCCTTCCTCCCTCCCTTTCTTCCCCCCTCCCTCCCTCCTTTTCTTCCTCCCTCCCTCCCTTTCTTCCTCCCTCCCTCCCTTTCTGTCTTGTGGCTCTCAAACATCTAATGTTTATTTTATGTGGCTCTTAGGTTAAGCAAGGTTGACCATCCCTGGCGTAGAGCCTTTCTGTTGGCAAGGGTAAATGCATTCCCTTCTGAGGTGTTTTCTGGCAGATATCACCAGATCCCAAGGCATGAGCGTTTATGTCCCTGTGGTCTTAATTCTTTGAACACTATCGACCACATAATCGTGGACTGTTCTTTTTCATGAGTGCCCTAGGAAAAGGCTGCTTTCTAATTTGATATATTCTCAAAGTTATTTGAATAATAATCTCAAATGTCAGTTTCTTTTGAGTGATATGATTCCTGAAATTGCTGGAGCAGTTGCTAAATTCCTTGTGGAAGTCCTTAAAGTTAAAGAGAATTCTCCATAGTGTTTCTGGTCCTATATGAAATCCAAGGGTGGAATTCTAGCAGGGGCTTCTTTACATATTAGGCCACACCCCCTGATGTAGCCAATCCTCCCAGAGCTTACAAAGAAGAGCCTTGTAAACTCTTGGAGGATTGGCTACATTGGGGTGTGTGGCCTAATATGTAAAGGAGCTCCTGCTAGAATTCCACCCTTGCATACAAGGGATGAGGGGAGAAGGGAGGCTAAAAGAATATTGCTAGAAAAGGGGGTGGGGAAAAGAAAGAGTGGGGAAAGTGACAGAGGGGTGAGGGGAGAAGGGGAGTGAGGGGAGATTAATAGACAAGAGGCGGGACCAGAAAGAGAGGGGGGAGAATTTTGACAGAGAAAGGGAGAGGGAAGGAAGAAAAGGCAAATCTCCAAACAACAGGGATCCGTTTCCCAGTAGGGAATGGTAGATTCAGTGGGTGGAAGACAATGGCATCAAACCCCCGCTGGGTTCCCTCCCCTCTCCAAATTCCACCCCACCAAGGCACAACCACCTCCCAAATCTCCAGGAACTTCCAAAGCCAGAACTTCCCTCCCATAGTTCTTGTTTTAGTGGATGGTTTTAATGCAAGTTATTGATTCCTGCGTCAGTTTTGAAATGTTTTCAATTATTGGGCACCTTGGGGGAGCGGTGAAGTCTGAAAGGCAGTGCATTCGAAATAAGTACTTCTGCAAATAAATAGTAAATGTTCTAAAGAAATATCAAAGGTACCAATTGTGGCAGCTGGAATCCCATGGCTTCTTTCCTCTGTATAATTAACAATAACCTTACCTTATTCAGATATGCAAAGCAGGCGGAGTGGGAGGCATTCTAGTCACAGTCTGGAAGAAGAAGAAGAAGAAGAAGAAGAAGAAGAAGAAGAAGAAGAAGAAGAAGAAGAAGAAGAAGAAGAAGAAGAAGAAGAAGAAGAAGAAGAAGAAGAAGAAGAAGAAGAAGAAGAAGAAGAGGAGGAGGAGGAGGAGGAGGTGCCATCAGGCGGTTCACCAGCAGGACCAGAACTCCAAAAGCCCTCCCAATGTTGCCCCCCAAGGACCAAGAAGACAGAGAAGCCATGTTGGATCAGGCCAAAGGCTCATCCAGTCCAACATTCTATGTCACAAAGCAGCCAAAACCCAGGGGCCATCAGGAGGTCTACTGGTGGGGCCAGAATTCCAGAAGCCCTCCCACACTCTCCCCCCCCCCCACAAGCACCAAGACTACAGAACTGTGGCTAATAGCCACTGATGGACCTCTGCTCCATATTTTTTTATCCAATCCCACTTGAAGCTGTCTATGCCTGTTTCCGCCACCACCTCCTGTGGCAGTGAATTCCACATGTTAATCACCCTTTGGGTGAAGAAGTACTTCCTTTTACCTGTTTTAACCTGACTGCTCAGCAATTTCATCGAATGTCCACGAGTTCTTGTATTGTGAGAAAGGGAGAAAAGTACTTCTCTGCTTTCTCCATCCCATGCATAATCTTGTAAACCTCTGTCATGTCACCCCGCAGTCGACGTTTCTCCAAGCTAAAGAGCCCCAAGCGTTTTAACCTTTCTTCATAGGGAAAGTGTTCCAAACCTTTAATCATTCTAGTTGCTCTTTTCTGCACTTTTTCCAATGCTATAATATCCTTTTTGAGGTGTAGTAACAGAACATCACTTGCCCAGTCACAGTGTTGCCTCTATAGCTTTTGGGGTAATAGCCACTCATGGACCTCTGCTCCACAAGTTTATTCAATATCCAGTTTAGAAATGTTTTATTGCTTAACTGTTTTGTCTCATGTTTCGATTTGGGTGTTTCTCTGCCAAGCAAATACCACGAGGCTTCCATTTTTCATCTGCTTTTCTTCAGGGTTGAGGGCACCTCAACATAATTAAAATGTTTGAATGCTCCACACCATCTCTTATAATGAGAAAATGGCATCTGCTTTTACTCAAATTAGATTCAAGGGGACTTTATTACACATATTAATGGGAAACTGTTATGGGCTTAAATATTTCTTTGGCAGTGTGGTCACGAAGAGGGCAAAACAGAACTGGAGATGTTGACTGTCCGTTTGAATGGGAATGTTCATAAATGAGAGCTTCACTAATGAGATATGCAGATGATACCACTCTAATGGCAGAAAGTGAGGAGGATCTAAAGAACCTCTTGTTGAGGGTGAAAGAGGAGAGCGCAAAAGTAGGCTTGAAACTCAACATCAAAAAAACTAAGATCATGGCATCCGGCCCCATCACACCTTGGCAAATAGAAGGGGAAGACATGGAAGTAGTGACAGACTTGAGAGCCAGTTTGGTGTAGTGGTTAAGTGTGCGGACTCTTATCTGGGAGAACCGGGTTTGATTCCCCACTGCTCCACTTGCACGTGCTGGAATGGCCTTGGGTCAGCCATAGCTCTGGCAGAGGTTGTCCTTGAAAGGGCAGCTGCTGTGAGAGCCCTCTCCAGCCCCACCCACCTCACAGGGTGTCTGTTGTGGGGGAGGAAGGTAAAGGAGATTGTGAGCCGCTCTGAGACTCTTCAGAGTGGAGGACGGGATATAAATCCAATATTTTCATCTACCTCACAGGGTGTCTGTTGTGGGGGGGGAGGTAAAGGAGATTGTGAGCCGCTTTGAGACTCTTCGGAGTGGAGGGCGGGATATAAATCCAATATCTTCTTCTTCTTCTACTTCACATTCCTGGGATCCAAGATCCCTGCAGATGGTGATTGTAGCCATGAAAGTAAAAGACGTTTGCTCCTTAAGAGGACAGCTATGGCAAACCTAGGCAGCATAATAAAAAGTATGTATGATCCTCAGATTAGGGTGGCCAGACCGTCCCGGTTGCCCGGGAAAGTCCCGCCGCCAGGGCCCAATTCCCGCTTCCCGGGCTGGGCAACACGGGACTATTCAAAATCCCGGTTTGGGGAAAAGGGAGCCAATGGTGAGGCTCCACATCGGCAGCCAGCCAATGGGGCGCGTGTGGGGGCGGGGCAGGCAGCTAGGGGCCGTCACCTAATTGGTTCACGTGGCTGCCCACCCCGCCTCCCGCTGCTACAAGCTTCCTTCTCTTTTTACTAGGCTGGGCAGCGCAGCAGTTAGCAGAGGAGTTGCTCTATCTGCGTGGTTGCCCATTGCCTATTGCAGAGAGCGGGACGGGAGGGAGAGAGAGAGAGAGAAGAAGACGACGACGACGACGACGAAGAAGAAGATTCCTATAGCAAGTAAGTGGCCTTCTTCCCCCCATTTGCTGCGGCCCATCACTCCCGGCCGGCCTGACCCTGCCCCGCTCCCCTACTGGGTGGATGGGCCGCCCAGCAATCCCTGGGCCCGGCCTGGCCTCCGATGCCCTCCCCGCTCCCCTGCTGGGTGGCTGGGCCCGCCGGTGCGGCAGCCCAAGCCGCCCAGCGATCCCCGGGCCCGGGCTGGCCTCCGATGGCCGCCCGGCTCCCTCCCGCCGAGCAATCCCCCGGCAGGCCTGGCTGCGCTGGCCGCCGCCCCGCTCGCCCGCCCGCCTCCCCCCCCCCGCTCACCTCCTCGGCCCAGTCCGCCGAGGAATCCCCAGGCTGGCGTGGCTGCGCTGGCCGCGGCCCCGCTCGCCCGCCCGCCTCCCCCCCCCGCTCACCTCCTCGGCGGCTGGGCCCATCGGCCCAGTCCGCCGAGGAATCCCCGGGCTGGCGTGGCTGCGCTGGCCGCCGCCCCGCTCGCCCGCCCGCCTCCCCCCCCCCGCTCACCTCCTCGGCGGCTGGGCCCATCGGCCCAGTCCGCCGAGGAATCCCCGGGCTGGCGTGGCTGCGCTGGCCGCGGCCCCGCTCGCCCGCCCGCCTCCCCCCCCCCCCGCTCACCTCCTCGGCGGCTGGGCCCATCGGCCCAGTCCGCCGAGGAATCCCCGGGCTGGCGTGGCTGCGCTGGCCGCGGCCCCGCTAGCCCACCCGCCTCCCCCCCCGCTCACCTCCTCGGCGGCTGGGCCGATGGGCCCAGTCCGCCGAGGAATCCCCGGGCTGGCGTGGCTGCGCTGGCCGCGGCCCCGCTAGCCCGCCCGCCTCCCCCCCCCCGCTCACCTCCTCGGCGGCTGGGCCCATCGGCCCAGTCCGCCGAGGAATCCCCGGGCTGGCGTGGCTGCGCTGGCCGCGGCCCCGCTAGCCCGCCCGCCTCCCCCCCCCCCCGCTCACCTCCTCGGCGGCTGGGCCCATCGGCCCAGTCCGCCGAGGAATCCCCGGGCTGGCGTGGCTGCGCTGGCCGCGGCCCCGCTAGCCCGCCCGCCTCCCCCCCCCCCCCGCTCACCTCCTCGGCGGCTGGGCCCATCGGCCCAGTCCGCCGAGGAATCCCCGGGCTGGCGTGGCTGCGCTGGCCGCGGCCCCGCTAGCCCGCCCGCCTCCCCCCCCCCGCTCACCTCCTCGGCGGCTGGGCCCATCGGCTGGGCCCATGTGGACAGTCTTGTTGAAATGTTTGTGAGCACAAGCAGGTATCAAGGATAGTGGATTGTTTTCCTGTGAATCTGACTCAAGAGGGATTGCTGTTGGAGCCTTTTTTTCTTTAGCAGGGAACATCGTGAAGTTTCTCTTCTTTTTTAAAGTTGTATATTTTGGGGGTGGTAATATTTGGGGGAAATGACATCACAGGAAGTGCTGTCACAGGAAGTGATGTCACTTCCTGCTTCCGTCAGGTGGCGCGGGGAAGTGATGTCACTTCCTGCTTCCGGCAGGTGGCGCGGGGGAAATGATGTCACAGGAAGTGATGTCACTTCCTGCTTCCGGCAGGTGGCGCGGGGAAGTGATGTCACTTCCTGCTTCCGGCAGGTGGCGCGGGGGAAATGATGTCACAGGAAGTGATGTCACTTCCTGCTTCCAGCAGGGGGCATGATGTCACCGGAAGTGACGTCACTTCCTGTTTCCGGCGGCGCGCGCGCGCGCACCCCTACCTCCCCCCACAAAAGTGTCCCTGGCTGGCCTTCAGACATTATGGCCACCCTACCTCAGATCCACCTTCCAAAGTCACCATTTTCTCCAGGTGAACAGATCTCTGTTGCATGAAGATTAGTCGGGATGTCTTCAGCCACCACCTTGAGGTTGGGAACTGTCCCAAGACAGCCATGGTGCCCCAGTGTAGTTCAAGCACTGTTTTGTATTTGAAATCTGACCATGTCCTTGAATCATTAAGGTAACACCTCATTGCTGTCTTCACTGCCTTCATCTTGCAGCTTTCCAAACAGTGTTTAAACTTATGACACCTTTCTCCCCTGCGCATTCAAGCTTCAACCAGTTGCTATGCAGGAAAGATATTAATTTTTGCTGACACAGCCCCTACCCCCTTTCAGAGTTCAGAATAATACAGCGTAGACACACAACACATCTCAGTTTGTTATTGATGTGTCTGCAGTTTTAGACACTGCCAAGAGTTAATGTTTTAGACAGAGGGTCAGATCTCAGCGAACATACAGCGTCAGATAGCTGCCATATGGATTGCTGTGCCAGATTTTTCTGGGAACAGTATCCCATTTTAAAAAAAAAAAACCTTTAGAGAATTCATATTGAAAACAGTACTTATTGGCTTCACGAGTAAGATGGTTTTGTAGTGCTGGTTTCAGCAGCTTTTAAGAACCGGTAACCAGGAAACTGTACTTTCTTAACATCATGAGAAGACAGACAAATTTGAAAAAAATAATGCCAGGGAAGAAGAAGAGAAAGAAGATGATGACGACGACGGCATTGGATTTGTATCCCGCCCTCCATTCTGAATCTCAGAGTGGCTCACAATCTCCTTTACCTTCCTCCCCCAAAACAAACACCCTGTGACATGGGTTGGGCTGAGATAGTTCTCACAGAAGCTGCCCTTTCAAGGACAACTCCTGCAAGAACTGTGGCTGGCCCAAGGCCATTCCAACAGCTGAAAGTGGAGGATCAAATCCAGTTCTCCCAGATAAAAGTCCATGCACTTAACCACTACACCAACCTGGCTCTCAGAAATCGGTAGGAAAAGAGGAAGACCCAACAGAAAATTGATGGACTCGATATAGGAAGCCACAGTCCATAGTTTAAAAGGCCTGAGCTAGATAGTTAATAATAGGATGTTTTGGAGGTTGCTAATTTTTACATCACCCTAAATCAGAAGTGACTTGATGGCACATCACACAGAGCTAGTGCATTATGGCAAAGAAGAAGAAGAAAGAAGAAGAAGAAGAAATTCTGCTGTGTACAAAACCATGGCCTGAAGGTCTGCTGATCTGCTGGACAGCTCCTTTGCTTTTGAGGAAGAAGTGGTCCATTAACATTCAAATAGATCAGGAGTCCTCGATCTTTTTCAGTCTTCAGGTGGGGGCACCTTTGGAATTCTGACTCAGGATGGGAGACACAACAACAAAATAGCTGCTTTAGGAGGTGGGGCCAACCACCAAATGGCTGCTATGGGTAACACAGCCAACTAAAATATATCTAGGAGTGAGGTTATGCATAAATCTAATAGTAACTCTTCAACATTTCAGCCAGCAGCTATTTTTAACAGGATGCCTTTTAATGCACTGCCTATCAGATCCTCAGTGGCCAATGAAAAGTCCTATGGGGCACAAGACCTGATTGGACCCACTCACCATCACGCTTGGTGGCAGATGTCATGTTAGGGACCCATGCAATAGATGGTGGGTGTCTGCTTTCCCCAGGGATCTTTGCGTGAGTTGCTTTAGCCTCCTGGGATGGAGTTCCTGCTTAGTTGTTTCTGTTTGCTAGCTCAGATTGCATGAGCTCCTTTCTAAAATCCATTTCTTGCACTCACGTATCTCCTCATTTATGGATGGAGCCCACCCATTTCTGCTGTGTGAACCTGAGAGCAGGAAGCTGAGTAGCCTAATCTTGACTTAAAAATAAAAAAAGGATTATTACAAGGTCATGTTCAGGAAGCAGAGAGAGGATAGTTGGCTGATCAATGAACACAGACCCATTCTACTGAAGGTATTTCTTTCTCTTTCCATTGTTTGCTTCCCATGTGTAGAGCTCCCATGCTGTTTTGCCCCTCCCTTCTTCCAAGGATTTTGGGAAAGCTTACGCGATTCGCACCCTCCATTTTGTGTTCACCACAACCTGGTGATAGATCCGAGTGGACAGCCAGGTTGGTCTGAAGCATTAGAACAAAGTAGGAGTCATGGTGCACCTTTAAGACCAACAAAGTTTTATTCAGAATGTCAGCTTTCATGGGCTAAAGCACACTTCATCAGACAATAGGACGGAATGGCAAACCGTCCTAAATATAGAGAAAGTGGGCAGTGAATGAGTATGCAAAATCATGGAAATGTTTGTTAGCTGATTAAAAGAATCACAATTTGGGCTCTGGTGATTGTTAGTTTATGTAAACTGGGCTGCATCAACAAGGGGGCAATATATGTCAGAATAAGATAAGATAAGATAAGATAAATTTAGTTTTATATCCCGCCCTCCCCCGCCAATGGCGGGCTCAGGGCGGCTCACAGACACGGAACACCGTGATATAAATAAAATACAATATAAACAAACAATTTTAAAATACAATTCAGTTACAAATTCAATCACATAATTAATTAGATGGATAAAACGGTGCTATAAAGTGCAATAGATAGCAGATTGATGTCTATGTCATTAGGCGTGAAGTGCCATAAATAAGAGTCTGTTGTAATGTTACACCTGGTGAGTTAGATGAGGCTGAGAGTGACTACAGTCAAGAGCAGGGCTGGCCCTACCACTAGGCAAACTCTGCAAACTGATGGACCACTGATGGACCTCCTGATGGTGCCTGGTGGACCACTGATTGACCTCCTGATGGTGCCTGGTGGACCACTGATGGACCTCCTGATGGCACCTGGGTTTTGTTTTGTTTTTTTGGTCACTGTGTGACACAGAGTGTTGGACTGGATGGGCCATTGGCCAGATCCAACATGACTTCTTTTATGTCCTTATCTTCTTAGGTGATTGCCTAGGGCGCTGGTCTTCTGGGGGTGCTAAATTGGGTGCCCCCATGTGACTCAATGATGCTATCAGTGTCGGGGGGGGCCACCAGATGTTAGCCTTGTCTAGGGCACCAGACAGTCTAGGGCCGGTCCTGGCCAAGAGTCACCCAGTAAGCTGGATTTGAATCCACGTCTTCTCGTGTGACACCCTACAGCACGTGGCCACCCGTCTTGATCTAAATGAAGAAGTGAGCGGTGATTCACAGAACCTCATCCCTTTCCACATATTTTGTTAGTCTTTTAAGGTGCTACTGCACTCTTGCTCTTTTCCACTGCAATAGACAGACCAACATGGCCACCAATGTAGATCTTCGCCTGATAGGTTCTTGGTGTTGTTTGTAATTTTGTAATCTTAGTCCCGTCGCACTGCTTATTAAGCATTTTATGCTACCTGATTGCCTAGTTCTCCACTGTGTATTTCTCCCTAGAGCAGGGGCGGCCAACGGTAGTTCTCCAGATGTTTTTTTGCCTACAACTCTCATCAGCCCCAGCCAGCATGGAGAGCTACCGTTGGCCACCACTGTCCTAGAGCATTTCTCCTTAGCCTTGCCAACTCTGGGTTGAGAAATTCCTGGAGATCTGGGGTGAACATAAGAGAAGCCATGTTGGATCAGACCAATGACCCATTCAGTCCAACACTCTGTGTCACACAGTAGCCAAAAACCAAGATGCCATCAGGAGGTCCACCAGTGGGGCCAGGACACTAGAAGCCCTTTAACTGTTGCCCCCTCCCCCCCCCAAGCACCAAGAATACAGAACATCACTGCCCCAGACAGAGAGTTCCAACAATACGCTGTGGCTAATAGCCACTGATGGACCTCTGCTCCAGATGTTGATCCAATTCCCTCTTGGAGTTCTCTGTGCTTTTAGCTGCCACAACCTCCAGTGTATTCCAGGTGTTAATCACCCTTTGGGTGAAGAAGGACTTCCTTTTATCCATTCTAGCTTGACTGCTCAGCGATTTCACGAGTTCTTGTATTGTGAGAAAGGGAGAAAAGTCCTTCTTTCTCTACCTTCTCCATCCCATGCATAATCTTGTCAACCTCCATCATGTCACCCCGCAGTCGACGTTTCTCCAAGTCAAGCTTGGGGGAAGGCGGGGCTTGAGAGAAGAACTCAGCAGGTATAATGCCGCAGACCTCAATGTCCAAAGCAGCCTCTTTCTTCAGAGAAACGGATCTCTGGAGAGCAGTTGTAATTCCAGGAGGTCTCTGGGCCTCAACCTTAGAGGCCGACGTGAGAGCTGCCAGTTGCTGACTACAGGCTCCCGTGCGATGTTTGCAAAGCAAGTTTTAAAATATATTTTGTACCATCGTCTACGTTTTGCAGAACAGTTGCTTCTTCTCCAGTGTGTCATGGCCCCCGAAAATGCTGATGCTGAAAGTCATGCCAGAGACACATCAGGTGTTTATTCCCATGACAACTGCAGTCATCACTCCAGCAAACGAAGCACTGGGAAATCGCTGTGCTTCTCAGTCACATGGACCACTGCTCAGAGCATCAGTCCGTTACCCAAACTCAAGCAAAAAAAAAAAAATTAAGAAAATAAGGAAGCTGTATAGACTGTAGCATCCAGCACCCAACTTGGTTTTTTTGGGGGGGGAGTATTTCTATGTGCATGTGTGTGTGCATGTGTTAGTGTGTGCATGCACCTGGGAGTCATTTTGGTGTAGTAGTAGTTAAGTGAGCAGACTCTTATCTGGGAGAACCGGGTTTGATTCCCCACTCCTCCGCTTACAGATGCTGGAATGGCCTTGGGTCAGCCAGAGCTCTGGCAGAGGTTGTCCTTGACAGGGCAGCTGCTGGGAGAGCCCTCTCAGCCCCACCTACCTCACAAGGTGTGTTGTGGGGGAGGAAGATAAAGGAGATTGTGAGCCGCTTTGAGACTCTGAGATTCAGAGTGGAGGACGGGATATAAATCCAGTATCTTCTTCTTCTCCTCCTCCTCTTCCTTCTCTGTATTCTTGGTGCTTGGGAGAGACAACAGTGTGAGGACTTCTAGTGTCCTGGCCCCATTGATGGACCTCCTGATGGAACCTGGGTTTTTGGCCACTGTGTGACACAGAGTGTTGGACTGGATGGGCCATTGGCCTGATCCAACATGGCTTCTCTTATGTTCTTATGTGACACAGAGTGTTGGACTAGATGGGCCACTGGCCTGATCCAACATGGCTTCTCTTATGTTCTTATGTGACACAGAGTGTTGGACTGGATGGGCCATTGGCCTGATCCAACATGGCTTCTCTAATGTTCTTATTTCTTTTCTCTTTTTCTCAGCTATAGTCATTGCTCAGTAATTGTATGTATCTTGACTCTAACTAGCCATTCCTGGCAACTAATCCCCTCCCCTCTCTCTACCCATATGTAAGGCTTGAGGAAGTCTTACTTCAAAGCATCTGATGAAGTGTGCATTCACATGAAAGCTTATTCCCAGAATTAAACTTGGTTGGTCTTAAAGGTGCCGCTGGACTCAGACTTGTCTGTTTTAATAGTCACCAGGATTGTCAGACTAGGATTTGAGAGACGAGTTCAAATCCCCGCTCAGCTATTTTGGCGTAGCCAGTTTGGTGCAGCGGTTAAGAGTGTGGACTCCAATCTGGGAGAACCAGGTTTGATTCCCCACTCCATAGCTGCTGACTTTGGGTCAGCCACAAGTTCTCTCAAGAGCAGTTTCTGTCAGAACTCTCTCAGCCCCACATACCTCACAGGGTGTCTGTTGTAGGAAGGGGAAGGAGATTGTAAGCTGCTCTGAGACTCCAAGTTAAGGGTAGAGTATACGTTCAATCTCTTCTCTTTCTCTTCTACTTCAGCCAGTAATCTTGCTATCCGATTCAGCTTAGTCACTCTTTTCCTACTAAACCTACTTCACAGGGTTGTTGTGAGGATTAAGTAGAGAAGAACAATATATACAGAGAAGAACAATATAGAATGCTGAACATCTTGAAGGAAAGATGGGATCTAAAGGTGGTTGGATTTGGGGAGGGGCCATGGCTCAGTGGTAGAGCATCTGCTTGGCATGCAGACCATACCAGGTTCAATCCTGCCATCTCCAGTTACCAAGTAGAAGGTGACATTCAAGACTTCTGCCTGTGACCCTGGAGAACTAATGCCATTCTGAGCAGACAATATTGAACCTGATGGACCAATGGTCTGATAAGGCAGCTCCATGTATTCATGTTCCATGGTCAAATTTGACAAGCTCTGTATTGACCTCTCCTGTGTTTGGAAAAAAGAAATAACTGTGTTGAGATTAAATCCTGGTTGAGCCCTGTCCCCAAACTGACATTCTACACTAGAATCACAGAAACCAACTCTATGATTCTACGATTTTCGTGCAGAAGGTCACCTTGGGGAAAGGGCTAAACCAGGATTAAAGGTCTAGTGTGAAAGTTAGGTTGTCTAATATGTTGCCTTGTAAGACGAGGCAGAATCTTGACTGTAAGGGAGTTGCTGCAGCACAGTGGAAGAACTTCTGCTTGGCATGCAGAAGGTCCCAGGTTCAATCCCCAGCATCTCCAATTGAAAGAACCAGGCAGTAGGTGATATGATCCTCTGCTTGGCATGCAGAAGGTCCCAGGTTCAATCCCCAGCATCTCCAATTGAAAGAACCAAGCAGTAGGTGATATGATCCTCTGCTTGGCATGCAGAAGGTCCCAGGTTCAATCCCCAGCATCTCCAATTGAAAGAACCAAGCAGTAGGTGATATGATCCTCTGCTTGGCATGCAGAAGGTCCCAGGTTCAATCCCCAGCATCTCCAATTGAAAGAACCAGGCAGTAGGTGATATGATCCTCTGCTTGGCATGCAGAAGGTCCCGGGTTCAATCCCCAGCATCTCCAGTGGGAAAGACCAGGCAGTAGTTGATATGATCCCCTGCTCGGCATACAGAAGGTCCCAGGTTCAGTCCCCAGCATCTCCAGTTAAAAGAACAAGGTAGTAGGTGATATGATACCCTGCTTCACACGCAGAAGGTCCCAAGTTCAATCCCCAGCATTAAAAAGGCCCAGGTAGAGGAGGGATGGGAAAGACAGTCCCCTTCCACTAACTCCCTTTCCTTTCCCTCTACCTGGACAGCCGCAGCCAGTCTGAGTAGACAATACTGAACTTGATGAACCTCCAGGCTGATTTGGAGTACAGCAGCTTCATTCCGTAGATCGGTTTCATTAAAATTGTATTGCCCTAAGAGAATCAACTGCTTTGATTATTCCGCGCCTTCCTTTAATGCTTAATGCTCCTTCCTTTAGGCCCTTTTAGCGATGGAATCGATTCCTGTTTCACATAGACTAAGTGACACTTCCATTATACTTTTCCTTGTGGTTTAATACTGGATGTTATATTTGCAGAGTTGCAGTGTTTTAAATGTAGGAGGAGCTCCTTTGCGTATTAGGCCACGCCCCCTGGTATAGCCAGTCCTCCAAGAGCTTACCGTAAACCCTGTTAGAAGAGCCTTGTAAGCTCTTGGAGGATTGGCTACATCAGGGGGGTGTAGCCCAATATGCAAAGGAGCTCCTGCTACGAAAAAAAGCCCTGCAGAGTTGAAAGCCATGAACTCTGCAGCTCAGTTTTTCTGGCGGCTTCTTTAAAATATATATATTTATATACTCCTGGCAAGCAGTGAGGGATGTGGTGGACTTAATATATATATGTATTAAAGGTCCCAGGTTGAATGCCCAGCATTTCCAGTTAAAAGGATATATATATTATTTTATGAAAGGTTGGTAAGAGATACAGAAAGAAAAACAAGGAAATAGAATAAAGGATATTTACAGTTCAAGGACACTGCAATCCTCTTAAGCCTTCGTATAGTACCAGAATCAGCTTAGGAAAGGAAAGGAAAGGCCCCCTGTGCAAGCACCAGTCATTTTTGACTCTGGGGTGATGTTGCTTTCACAATGTTTTCACAGCAGACTTTTTACGGGGTGGTTTCCCATTGCCTTCCCCAGTCATCTACACTTTCCCCCTAGCAAGCTGGGTACTCATTTTACCGACCTTGGAAGGATGGAAGGCTGAGTTAACCTGGAGCCGGTGACCTAAACCCAGCTTCCCCAATCAACTACACTTTCCCCCCAGGAAGCTGGGGACTCATTTTACCGACCTTGGAAGGATGGAAGGCTGAGTCAACCTAGAGCCAGTGACCTAAACCCAGTTTCCCCAATCAACAACACTTTCCCCCCAAGAAGCTGGGGACTCATTTTACCGACCTTGGAAGGATGGAACGCTGAGTCAACCTAGAGCCAGTGACCTAAACCCAGCTTCCCCAATCAACTACACTTTCCCCCCAGGAAGCTGGGGACTCATTTTACCAACCTCAGAAGGACGGAAGGCTGAGTCAACCTTGGGCCGTCTACCTGAACCAGCTTTCGCTGGGATCGAACTCAGGTCGTGAGCAGAGAGTTCAGACCACAGTACTGCAGTACTGCTGCTTTACCACATTCATACAATAGATAATATGGAAATCAAATATCTGTATTCTTAGCATCAACAAAGAAAGCGGAGGAATCCTTCAATTGTTTCTGGCAGCTTCTGAAGATGCTCTGCCAGGATGAAGAACGAGAAACGCAATCCGACGGGTCTCAAGTTTTCCCAAATCAAATCAGCGTTAATTACTTCTAGGGATGATTTGCAAGGCAGATTACAATCGCCGGAGACTGCGTCAAGCCCTGCCCCCCTCTTTCTCTTGTCTTCGTGCCCATCAAGGGTAGGGAGGAAAAAGATCTGTCACTAAAACCAAAAGGGAGCTCAAACATTCCAGCCTAGCCTACCCCAGAGGACTGTTGTAAGGATAAAATAGGTGAGGGGGGAGGAATAGGAAGACACAAGCTGAGTTTCCGCCCCTTCCACTGACTCCCTTAACTTTCCCTCTAATATTAGGCCACACCCCCTAATGTCACCATTGTTTCACACTGGGCTTTTTTTTTTACAAAAAGTCTGGGAGTGACTCATTTGCATATTAGGCCACACCCCCTGATGCCGGGTCAGCTGGAACTGTGTTCCTGCCCAAGAAAAACCCTGCTGGTTTCATTTCCTTCTCTTTCTTGCCAGACAGCAAGCCAGGGAGACTGCATTCAGACATTGCATGAAATCTTAATTAAGACCAACTGGGAGGGTTGCCAACTCCCTCCTGGCAAGCAGTGAGGGATGTGGTGGACTTAAGCCAGGAGCAAAATGGAGGCTACATCACTTCTGGCATGCGCTGGAAGTGATGTCATCACCCTGGGAAGTCCTGGCAACACTCCGGCATTTGGGGAAAGCCCTGTGTGAAAAATGGCTTCTACCATGAAGTTTTTGCCCAAATACCAGAGAGTCGCCCGCAGGTCACCGATTTGATGGTGTCATTTCCAGTATACACTGGAAGTTATGTCAGCATGATGCTGACAGCGTTGCCTGGGCCTCCCTCCTTCTCCTGGTAGGTCCCCCCACTGGTGAGTTGATTGGTGGGGGGTGGGGCCCAAAGGCATAGGGCCCCCGCCCCCAGAGAGGGGGTGCTGGCAACCCTACTAACTGGCTTAACGAATGAACTTCAAGTCCTGGTTTGAGAGACTCCAAGAACCCATTCAAGTTCCTCCTATATAGGGTTGCCAGCTCTGGGTTGGACAATACCTGGTGATTTTGCGGGCGGAGTTTGAGGAGGGCAGGGTTTGGAGAGGGGAGGGACTTCTATTGGGTATGAAGCCAGAGAGTCCATCTTCTGAAGCGGTCATTTTTCTCCAGGTAGACCCTGCCACCTCCTTCTGATGATTAGGATAGAGCCCCCAGTTCGTGTCTCCTTTCCATACTGCTCGGGTCTCATTTTGTTCTGATGCCTTCTGTGTGCATCTGTCCAGCAACGAATGGCAAGCCAAGAAACAGCCAACAGCTTCATGTAGTCAAGAAGGAATGTCAAAGGGAGGAAGGGAAGATAAAATACAGAAAACCGATTCCCCATTTCGCCAAGGGCTAGAACTCAAGTTCCTGCCATGCAATAAATCAGAGGCTGGGTTCAAGCCCGTACATCTCCACTTGACACCTGGCGTATTTCATACACAGCCACAAATGGCTGCCGCTCACACACCGCTGATTCATAGATGCAGGCAAATCAATAGCTCACCCCCTCCGTCACTCCCAGTTGTTATGCGTGACCCGGGCCATCAAAAAGCACGGTGTTCGAAGCGAAGCGAAGCGCTCTCCAAGATGTTCAAGATGTGACGGTCCATTTGCACAGCCCCAGAGGTGACAGCAGTCGCGATGACTGGCAGGCCTGCCGTCTAGAATTGCCAACCGCCGGGGATGAGTAGAAAAAAAGGGAATCACGGGAATACAGATCGTGAATCAATGCAAAGCTACCGTGACCAAATTACTAAATGCAAATCTCCCAAACACTTACATTCTATTGGATACTGATACTGAAACCTTTATTTAGGCATTTGTTCATAGGAATCCAGGTAGTAGGAAATGGGAGGCAGTACAATTATATACTAAAAAGGATATGCTGTCTAAAACTATAAACATTCTAAATTTGGGAGAGAATCAGGGATAGACTAAAAAAAAAAGAAGAAGAAGACCCTGTTAATACTTCATTTCCTCCCTATGCCAGCACGCCCATCCAACTCAATTTGATTATTGCCCAACAGTGAAAATAGACAAGGAAATAATATTAGTTGAGACGTGCATACAAGTAGAGTAAGGACGTATTTGTTTAAGGTTAAAACAACACAGACCTTACTTCCAACTTTGCTGAGACTTCTCAGCCTCTGTTAGTGACAATACTGGGGGAGGGATAAGATGGGATGGAATTGGGAGAGTAAAACTGGAGAGGGAGGAACAAGTAAGGCTAAAGAAGAAGATGGGATGGAATTGGGAGAGTAAAAAGGGATGATGGAATGGAATTGGAAAAGTAAAACTGGAGAGGGAGGAACAAGTAAGGCTAAAGAAGAAGATGGGATGGAATTGGGAGAGTAAAAAGGGATGATGGAATGGAATTGGAAGAGTAAAACTGGAGAGGGAGGAACAAGTAAGGCTAAGGAAGAAGAAGCAGGGTGAAGGAGGGAAGGGTTTAAATTCGATTTAATGCATACAACTGTTTCATTTGCAAAAGCATTCCATATACATAGCTTTCGACGACATATTGTTCCATATACAAATTACCAAACTCCGTATGTTGCACTCATTATAAAGTCCAAAGTTCATAAATAAATGTTCTGTAATACAGGGCTTTTTTTGTAGCAGGAGCTCCTTTGCATATTAGGCCACACACCCCTGATGTAGCCAATCCTCCAAGAGCTTACAAAAAAGAGCCGCGTCAGCTCTTGGAGGATTGGCTGCATCAGGGGAGTGTGGCCTAATATGCAAAGGAGCTCCTGCTAGAATTCCACCCCTGTTACAGACCGGAAAGACTGTATACATTAAATCAACAAACCCAATGCATTTTGGTTTAATGTGCCTTCTTCAGTGGCCTATAGTCATAGTCAAAGAGCACACCAAGGCTTTTTCTGAGCAGGAACACACAGGAACGCAGTTCTGGCTGGCTTGGTGTCAGGGGGTGTGGCCTAATATGGAAATGAGTTCCTGCTGGGCTTTTTCTACACCAAAAGACCTGGAGCACACACTTGCAAACCTCTTAAACATAAACACATCTATACAAGGGGAGGGGAGGCAGGCTTATAGTATTCCAAATTGAGGTTGACTTTTCATAAATAGATCTATTGTGTATTTTTGAGTCAACTCTCAACAATGCATTTTTTCTCAATTGCTCCACCTTTAGCCCACTTTGAGGTGGAAACTGGCATGATGGTTGGAGGTGGGCATATAGGAGGAGTGTCATTGCAAGGACAATGATGTCATTTCTGGAGAAAACCTGAATGTGGCCGTGGTAGCTCTAGGAGTTGCCATAAGCTCTATGGTTTTACTATAGAAAACCATAGAGTTGCTGGCAATTCCTAGAGCTACTGCCATCTCTTCTTTTTTTTCTGGAAGTGACATCATCATGCTCACAAGACCAGTGAGGTGTTTTTTTCATCCCTCTTCCACCACTTGGAATGGCAGTGTGAGCTCAGGGTGGGTATTCCCCTCCCTGACTGGAGATCTGACAGCCTTATGACCCTGTGAGATAAATTAGGCTGAAAAAGTGTGACTGTATGTGTGCGATCTTTTTGTTTTTTGGAGACTTGTAATAAGAAATAATACTGGAACAGCTTCTGCCAAGACAAATTGGTGTGAAGTAACTGGATTTCATTGACATAAAAAACAAGGTGTGTGTGTTTAGCTATATATAAAGTTCTGAGAACTAGAGATTGAATAAGCTAGTTAGATGATGACAATTCTGAATCTCTTCAGTGCCCGTCTCCCATGGAAGGGTTAGGCGGATGTATGACCGCTCATTTTATTCTCAGAGCCTACCAGTTAATGTGAAAGGTCCATTTTTATCTTGCATCCAGATTTGTATCCATAGCAAAAAGGGTGCAGAAAAATGCAGACTTGCTTTTAATAATAATAAAAAAAAACTATATAAAGGGTGATTAACATGTGGAATTCACTGCCACAGGAGGTGGTGGCAACTACAGGCATAGCCAGCTTCAAGAGGGGGTTAGATAAAAGTATGGAGCAGAGGTCCATCAGTAGTTATTAGCCACAGTATGTATGTGTGTGTGTATGTATATTGGCCACTGTGTGTGATACAGAGTGTTGGACTGGATGGGCCGTTGGCCTGAACCAACATGGCTTCTCTTATGTTCTTATATAAAAAACCAAAACATTTTTCTATAACTGCCCCCTGCTTAAAGATACTTGAATTTCCTTTTTAAACAGAAATTGAAACCACGGTGTTTTAAGATGAAGCTTGAGAAGAAAAAGGATCCCCCCCCCTGCAACAGTGTCCTGTGTTCAGGTCCTGATTCTTGAATGACAATAAATGGTGATACACATTCAGAAGATTCTGTGGCCCAGATGCATTGCCCAGTGAGCTCCAATGAGTTTCATATAGGGAGACCAGTCCTCCTACTTGATAGGATGGCAGGGGGAAAGTGGCGAGGGCAATCTGATATCACATTGATACGTGATGTCACTTCCAGCACATAGCCGGAAGTGATGTCATCACATCGACACGGTGGGCTTCCATCACCCACCCTTTGTCTAAACAATTCTTAAACGCCTTCTCAATTTGACCCAGAAAGAAGTCCAGTTTTCTGGTTAGATCCCAGTAGGCAGCCGTGTTGGTCTGAAGCAACAGAACAAAGCAGCAGATAAGTGCCCCTTTAAGACCAACTAAATTTTATTCAGAATGTAAGCTTTCGTATGTTCTTAAGCAAACTTCATCAGACAAGGCATATAATGAATGGATTATAAATATCACCTAATTGCTGAACTTTAGTTATTACATTTTGTTTTTAATTTGCACATGTCGGAGAGGGGAACCCAGCCACCCATCTTCCTCTTATGTCATTAGCAGTTCAATCCCTAGGAATGCCAGCTTCCAGGCAGGAAATCCAAAAAACTACCATCTAGACTTTAGGGTTTGTAGAATCTTTTGGGCTCAAGTGCTGTGTTCTACTGGAGAAAGTTTTCCTTCCAGACGTTTCGTTCTCAGCTGCGGAGAACATCCTCAGTGGCGTTGCAGCCGGAGCAGGTGCTCTGACCTTCTTGGCTGCTGTGCATTGAGTGGGGCCAGGACTGCTGGAGAGCTGCTATTTCTAGGCTGGAGGGGGTGTGGTGAAAGGGCAATTGGTTTGTGGATGTGCCCATTGTTTGGTGGGGCTTCCTGGAAGGGTAGTGATAAGGAAACTGGCTGTTTCACCACACCCCCTCCAGCCTAGAAATAGCAGCTCTCCTGCAGCCCTGGCCCCACTCAATGCACAGCAGCCAAGAAGGTCAGAGCGCCTGCTCCGGCTGCAACGCCACTGAGGATGTTCTCCGCAGCTGAGAACGAAACGTCTGGAAGGAAAACTTTCTCCAGTAGAACACGGCACTTGAGCCCGAAAGAGTCTACAAACCCTAATGATGTTACCAGCCGTGAAAACCTGAAATCTTTGATTCCATCTAGACTGGTTGACTACCGTCTGGACTGGAGGAAATCGGGCCGATATAGCTGATACAGTCGATACAGCTGACATCTCTTGGACACCACATTATCCACATTAACCACATTATCCATTGTCCACATTATCCACACTGCCTAAGTTAAATCCGAGTTACTGGTTTAACTGTTTTTAACTTTTAATATGCCCTAATTGTTTGTTTTACTGTTTTACTGTTTATTTATTGACCGTTCTAGTGTAATTGTTGGTTTTAAGTTTTGATATGCTGGAATCCGCCCTGAGCCCAAATTGGGAAAGGGTGGAATACAAATCGATAAAAATAAATAAATAAATAAAACAACTGCGTCAAAGATACCAGCCTCCAGATGGGGCCTGGAGATCTCCTGGTTTTACGACTGATTAAGTTTTACACTTAATGCAAGATACAAAATCTATATCTATTATGAGAGGGCATAAGCATCCAAAAATTCATACGTGAGTAGTAAAATTAATAGCCCTACACACAAAGTCCCATGCAGAACAAAATAAACCAGTAGAGAAAGAAGTCCTTTTCTCCCTTTCTCACAATACAAGAACTCGTGGGCATTCGATGAAATTGCTGCGCAGACAGGTTTAAACGGATAAAAGGAAGTCCTTCTTCACCCAAAGGGTGATTAACATGTGGAATTCACTTCCACAGGAGGTGGTGGCGGCTACAAGCTTAGCCACCTTCAAGAGGGGTTTAGATAAAAATATGGAGCAGAGGTCCATCAGTGGCTATTAGCCACAGTGTGTGTGTATATATATATATATATATATATATATATATATATATATATATATATATATATATATATATATATATATATATATATATATATAAATGTTGCCACTGTGTGACACAGTGTTGGACTGGATGGGCCATTGGCCTGATCTAACATGGCTTCTCTTATGTTCTTAGTTTCATGAAGTGACTCCGAAGAAATTCACAAATCTTTGTGGAGTAATCCTACTCCAAAGTAATCCAAAAAAGTGGAGTCCTTCCACTTATGTTTGCTTCTAAAGGAAAAATCACCTTCACGTGATTGCCGCCTTGTTACCATGTTCCGCTGCGTTGCAGCTTCTTCATAATCCAATTTACAAAGTCCTCCGGACCAGTTCTCTTACACGCTCATTTCCAGTTTCAAGCCGTCACTTCTTCAGGCAGTTCATCAAAGGGGTTAATTATTTCAATTGGCTGTGCTCTTGTCTCCAATGGATCTGACTCAACACTTCTATTTGCCCCGGGCTTCTCTTGAAAAGGGCCCTGTAGGTTGGCAACTATAGGTAAGAGAGAGATGAACGCTTACCTCCCTGTAGGGTTGCCAGCCTCCAGATGGGGCCTGGAGATCTCCTGCTTTTACAACTGATCTCCCGGTGGCAGAGATCGGCTCCCCTGGAGAAAATGGCTGCTTGGAAGGGTGGACTCTAGGGCTTTGTACCATGCTGAGGCCCCTCCCCTCCCAAAGCCCCACCCTCTCCTGAATCCACCCCCTAAGTTACCAGATATTTTCCAACACAGACCTGGCAACACAGACATACATCCCTGGCACATTTTGTTTTTCTGCAGATGTCTCTCCCGCAATTGCCACTTTGTAAATCAGAAGCAATCAGTCTTGTAAAAGTATTTATTAGTATTTGATGGTTAGTTCTCAACTCATGTTAAAATCAGAGAGGGAGAAAATGACGTAGACGAGCTTTTATGTGGCAGTGTTCTTTCCCTCCTCCCAGCATTTCACACTTAAAATCAGGTCTCATTCTTGGCAGGAGCTCACAGGAGCGGAGCTCCAGAACTTCTAAATTTTATTGAGCTCTTTCATCCTTACTCCTCCACCCACTCCCCCAAAAAATACTTGGCTCTGGGCTCCATTGTTCAAACCCCCTGTGAGAACTTTGCTGAACTCTAAGATCTGACAAACTATCTAAGATTTTTCCCCAAAAAAAGAAATGGTAAAATAATCAAACCATATAAAGCAGACAGATGGAAATCTTCCTCATGCCACTGTGGCCACATAGGAGAAAGTCGTTGAAAAAGTATGTGGGGAGTAAAGTTTTATCAGGACAATTATGGGTGTTTTTACACTGACAGTTTGTGACTCTATGACCGCATTGGAAACTCACCTTTTACATTACTTAATGTTCTCACAACAGTTTTGCATCCTTGCTTGCCGAAGCGTCTACATTTGTTTCGGTGAGATGGGTTCTGGCGCTGCTGCTGCTGCAACGTTTTTCTTGAAACTAGTTTTGATCCGGTCATTTCTCTACAGGCGTTTCAAACTTGTAGAAGTTTTCATGCGTTTTAAAAGACCCCTTCAAAAGCCACCACAAGGTGCAGTAATTTGCATGAGAACTGACAGCACTTGAAATTTTTACATATCATTGCTTGCCTCATCTTGTAATTTAAATGTGTATTGTTTTTTGCAGTGTTGACACGATTTCCAAGCAATCGTATACATTTAACTAAGCACTGGTATTCCGGCTGCCCTCTGATCAGAGACACACCCCCCCCCCCAATTGAAATGCTTTCAGCAAGCAATATAAAAGTTCGGCTACACAAAACATAAGAACATAAGAGAACTCATGTATATATATATACACACACATATATATATACACACGGTGGCTAATAGCCACTGATGGACCTCTGCTCCATATTTTTATCTAACCCCCTCTTGAAGCTGGCTATGCTTGTAGCCGCTGCCACCTCCTGTGGCAGTGAATTCCACATGTTAACCCTTTGGGTGAAGAAGTACCTCCTTTTATCCGTTCTAACCCGACTGCTCAGCAATTTCATTGAATGCCCACGAGTTCTTGTATTGTGAGAAAGGGAGAAAAGGACTTCTTTCTCTACTTTCTCCATCCCATGCATTATCTTGTAAACCTCTATTATGTCACCCCGCAATCGACGTTTCTCCAAGCTAAAGAGCCCCAAGCGTTTCAACCTTTCTTCATAGGGAAAGTGTTCCAACGAGCAGAGTAAGTCCACCATTGTAAAAGGAAAATAATTAAAGTGGAACGGTGGCAGGCAATTTGAAGACTCTAAAACTCTGGATCAAATTGAATATAAAAACACCCTATAATTCAAGAAGCATTTTAAGGTAGATGCTGAGCTGATATGATTTAGTCCACCTTCCAGTTATGTCAGGGGCATGTGGCAGATACAAAGAAGTTGTGCTAATGAGCTTCAGCACCTCTTTTTCTACAAAATAACCCCTGCTTAAAATGAAGAATGTTTGGCAGCTTCTAGGCAGGAGAAAAGGGACAAGGGGAGCGGGGTCCAGGTTCTTAAACCTTCACTAGGTCTTGCAACTTCAGCAAAAAATATCTATAGAATTGCAAAACATGTACTAAAGTGTGAAAACAGCTAACAACTGCTGGTAAAAAATTTCAACGCAACCGTACTTCTAAGTAATAGAATTTGAAGTCACTTTGATACATTAACGTACGATTGAAAAGGCAGAGAGTATCCACTATGAAGCAAAAATATCCTTGTAACAACAAATGGGTTACATAATTGTCTTCTTTTTTTTAATTCTCTGCTCAAAGCGATGTTCAGTTTATTTCTTCTTTGAAAATGGACATGACATATGCTTCATAAAGGGTTGTGTTTTTTACCTTCTGCAAATACTGCATTGCTGCCTCAAGAATTCACTGTAGAAAAATCATTTTGGTTTAATACCGCGTTTATTGTTTCAAATAGATCAATACATCTCCGCAGCGGGGATATATCGCTTGTTGTTAGGAAATTAATAGAATGCCAATTATTGTTACAATGGAGAGATATTTCAGTATCATTTTCACGGGGCTTTAGTTGTTGCTTAATCTTCGGGAGGGGGGAGGGGAGCTAGAATTTCAACCAATCTCCAGATTCCATAAATAACTTTATTATGGATTCATTCGTTTAAAACATTTATTCCACTTCTCTTGGGGGAAATGGCTGCTTTGGAAGGTGGATGGTATTGCATTTTATCCTACCGAGGCCCCTTCCCTCCCGAAACCCAATTCTCCCAGGCTCCACCCTCAAGTCTCCAGGTATTTACACCCTTGGGTTGGCAACCCTAGACATCAAGTCTTGGATAATGTAGTACATGATCTCACAGCATTCCAAGTTTCCCATCTGTTAGAAGAGTTCTTTGGCATGTTGCATGTTGGTAGTAAGAATTCTGCGGTTTCGCGTGATCTTTCTATCTCGTGATAGGCGGCTTTCAGTAGTTCTTGGTTAAAGAGCTGTTATTCCAAGCCTTCTGAAAGAAGGGAGACTATCTAGCTATCTGTGGCTGGATCCAGTTCGGTGCAGGTCCAGATCTAGGGGCGGGCAGAGGGGGATGTTTGCCCGGAGTGCCAATGGTGAGGGGCGCCAAATTGGGTATGGAGTCCATTCTAATCTAGTCTAACAAGGGGACGTCATTTTTTAAACCCCCCCCCCTCAAAAAACTTGTAAATCCGGTCCTGGTTTGGTGTGGTGGTTGAGTGTACGGACTCTTATCTGAGAGAACGGGGTTTGATACCCCACCCTCCACTTGCAGCTGCTGGGATGGCCTTGGGTCAGCCATAGCTCTCGCAGGAGTTGTCCTTGAAAGGGCAGCTGTTATAAGAGCTCTCTCAACCCCACCCACCTCATAGGGTGTCTGCTGTGGGGAGAGAAAATGCAGGAGATTGTAAGCCACTCTGAGTCTCTGATTCAGGGAGAACGGTGGGGTATAAATCTGCAGTGTTTTTCTTCTTCCTTTTTAAAGGACTCTTAACTGGGAGAACTGACTTTGTTTCCCCACTCCTCCACTTGCAGCTGCTGGAATGGCCTTGGGTGAGTCATAGCTCTCGCAGGAGTTGTCCTTGAAAGGGCAGCTGCTATAAGAGCTCTCTCAACCCCACCCACCTCACAGGATATCTGTTGTGGAGGAGGAAAGTAAAGGAGATTAAGAGTATAAGGCGGGATATAAATCCAATTTCTTCTTCTTCGAAACCGCCAGCTTGGGTCACACAGGAGCAAGGCGTCCTGAACCGGGCTGGCTCAAAATGGGGCAGCAGAAGCCCATCCACACACTCCCCCGCAAAGCACCCATCTCCTGCATGGGAGGCGCTTTGGTGTGGTCAGACAGCCGTAGTGCACCATCCCCTCAGCTCAATTTGGGTTTCTTCCCCCCCCCCCATTCATTTCAGTGGTCATGTGCATATGCATTTTAAAAAAAGAAGAAGAAGAAGCACCTCGGGGCAGCCTGGCAGGATCACACCGTGAATCCGCTTCGTTTGCGTGCTCCGGCGTCCAGACACCAGAAAGGTGGATGGTGCATGGCGCAAAAATTTGCTACCGCTTCAGAAGTGGCGGCTTTTTGAGGTGTCTCAGAGATGCCTAAGAACGGGGTGAGTATGGGAGCGGGATGGGAGGCAGATGTGCTTGTTTGGACTTGATTTTTTGATCCTCCTGGGAACCGTCCCTGTGTCGGCTTCAAGTGCTGGTCTGGACCCAGCCTGTGTGTCTTTCTTTTTCCTTCAAAGTAATGGCTTCTACCACTTTCTTTACATAGTTAGCAACAAAGCTTTGCTGGGTGACCTTGTTACTCCTCAGCAGTGTTCCCTCTAGGCTGAGTTAGCGTGAGCTAGCTCAGAGATTTTTAGCTTCCAGCTCACACATTTTTGTCTTAGCTCAGGAAATATGGCCCCAGAGCAAACTAATTTCTGCAACAGCTCACAACTTTCATGCCAGTAGCTCACACAGTAGAATTTTTGCTCACAAGACTCTGCAGCTTAGAGGGAATATTGCTCCTCATACTTCATAGGGTTGTTGTGAGGATGGGAGGAGGAGAGTCGGATTTATACTCTGCTCTTCATTCAGAATCTCAGAGAGGCTGACAATCGCCTTCTCTTCCTCTCTCCACAACAGACACCCTGTGAAGTAGGTGAGGCTGAGAGAGCCCTGAGAGAACTGTGACTGACCCAAGATCACCCAGCTGGCTGCATGCGGAGGAGTGGGGAATCAAACTCCGGATTAGAGTCCACTGCTCTTAACCATTACATCAGATTGGCTCTCATACAGAACCATGTAAGCCTCCCTGAACTCCTCGGAGAAAGACATGGCAGATCCATCATGGCTACAACCTCTGACAGATGAATGAAACACAAGTACCTGGTTTGTCTCCAGGGCAGCACAGTTTAAGCAACAACTTCAGCTTGTGTAAAATGGCTTTTTTCCTCGGTAAGGCAAATTTAACATAAAGCAGTGGCCCCCAACCTTTCAGGCACCATGGACCAATTTTGTGGAAGACAATTTTTCCACAGACTGGTGGGGGTGCTGGGTTTTTTGCTGCCCCAGACTACCCCCAAGCCCACACCCCATCCCTGCCCCCCATGGTGGTCTTTAAATAAGAATTAGGCCTTATTTAAATAAGGAGTAGGCAAAGGTCTTTTGTTCCTTGGACATTTGTTCCAAACGAAGGACGTTTATTCCTTGGGAGGACAGCTATGGCGAACCTGGGCAGTATAATAAAAAGGAGAGACATCACCCTGCCAACAAAAGTCCGTATAGTCAAAGCGATGGTATTCCCAGTAGTAATGTATGGCTGTGAGAGCTGGACCATAAGGAAGGCCGAGCGCAGAAGAATAGATGCTTTTGAGATGTGGTGCTGGAGAAGAATCTCGAGAGTCTCTTGGACTGCAAGAAGATCAAATCAGTCAGTCCTAAGGGAAATCAACCCAGACTGTTCCCTGGAAGGTCAGATGCTGAAGCTGAAGCTCAGATCCTTTGGCCACCAAATGAGAAGGGAGCACTCCCTGGAGAAGATCCTGATGCTGGGAAAGACAGAAGGCAAAAGAAGAAGGGAACGGCAAAAGATGAGATGGTTGGACAGTGTTTACTGATGTAACAAACACGAATTTGAGCAGACTTCGGAGGATGGCGGAAGACAGGAGGGCCTGGCGTGACTTTGTCCATGGGGTCGCAAAGAGTCGGACTCAACTTGCATCTGAACAACAAGGTGGCTCAGTGAGTAAAAGGAAAGAAAAACTGAGGGAAAATCTTGCCTCTGAGGGAGGGAAAGTAGCTGGGGCCTTCATAACAGGTTAAAAGACTCAACTTCTCAGAGCAGAATTTAGACGCTCTTTGATAAGAGCAAGAGGTGACTTACTGCCACGTTCGGAGCCACTTAATTCTGACCTCCTTCAGAGGAGGGCAAATTCAGTTTTGTTATCTGTCTCAGATGTATACATTTTACAGAGCGCTTGTGACTTATAATTGGGCAGCTCGTACGTTAGGGCACATTATAGCCAACACATGAAGCCAAACCCCAGTCTTCTCTACCATAAAGCATTCTCGCAAGCTCCTTCCCAGTAGTAATGTATGGCTGTCAGAGCTGGACCATAAGGAAGGCTGAGCGCAGAAGAATAGATGCTTTCGAGCTGTGGTGCTGGAGAAGACTCTTGCGAGTCCCTTGGACTGTAAGAAGATCAAATCAGTCAGTCCTAAGGGAAACCAACCCTGACTGTTTCCTGGAAGGTCAGATGCTGAAGCTGAAGCTCAAATACTTTGGCCACCCAATGAGAAGGAAGCACTCACTGGAGAAGTCCCTGATGCTGGGAAAGACCTAAGGCAAAAGAAGAAGGGAACGGCAAAAGAGGAGATGGCTGGACAGCATTACTGATGTAACAAACAGGAATTTGAGTAGCCTTCGGAGGATGGCGGAAGACAGGAGGGCCTGGCGTGACTTGGTCCATGGGGTCGCAAAGAGTCGGACTCGACTGTGCAACTGAACAACCACAACAGGCCACGAACCAGTACTGGTCTATGGCCCAGGGGGTTGGGGACCGCTGATAAAGCACGAAACAGACCTAGCTCACCCTAACCTGGATAGCCCAAGTAAGCCCGATCTCATTAGACCTTGGAAGCTACGAGGGTTGACTCTTGCAAGTACTTGGATGGGAGGCCTCCTTGGAATACCAGCAGTTGGGAGGGCAGGGCAGGCTTTCATCAGCTACCTCTCTGAATATCCTCCAGGGGTCAGTCACCAGAGGTTGCCATGACTTCCAGGTGCACACACACACACACACGTACATTTTTAAAAATACAAAAATACAAAAAAAAAAAACCAACCCAAAACACCAACCAGTCATATCTCACATAATACAATCCATAATTCAGATGGCAAATCTGCACTTTACCGCTTAGCAACAAGGCTGGTACCAAATAGAGCTGACAACTTTCCTGGTGCCCATCAAGTGTTTGTAGAAAGCCAGTGGGGGTCAGGCGGGGCTTTCTACTAGGGTTGCCAATCCCCAGGTGGGGACAGGGGGTCCTCCAGTTTGGAGGCCCTCCCCGCACTTCAGGGTCATCAGAAATCGGGGGGAGGGAAATGTCTGCTGGGCACTCCGTTATTCTCTATGGCGACTGATCCCCATAGGGTATAATGGAGAATTGATCAGTGGGTATCTGGGGCACTGGGGGGGGGGCTGTTTTTGAGGTATATGCACCGAATTCTCAGCATAGCATCCAGTGCCTCTCTCCAAAATACTCTCCAAGCTTCAAAAGAATTGGACCACAGGGTTCAATTCTATGAGCCTCAAAACCAGGTGCCCCTATCCTTCATTATTTCCAATGGAGGGAAGGAATTTAAAAGGCATGCGGTCCTTTTAAATGTAATGGCCAGAACTCTCTTTAGAGTTCAATTATACTTGTCACAACCTTGAGCCTCACTCCACCCCCAATGTCTCCTGGCTCCACCCCCAAAGTCCCCAGATATTTCTTGAATTGGACTTGGCAAACTTGCTTTCTACAAACACTGTGGGACCAGGTGAGGCTTTAGCACAGCAGGTCTTCTGATTGGCCATTGGAGATATAAGTGGCTGTGCCAATGTTTAAAAACATTGCTTTGGCAGTCACTGCCACCGTGGCAGAAGGATCTTCACTGTGTGACTGGAGGGAAGCTACGGCAGCCATTTTGTGGCTGGCTCTGCCTCTTGCAGGAGCTGTTTTGTAGCAGCCATTTTGTAGTCACGCTCATCACACTTTATCAAAATCCCAAAGGCGCCTGTGGTCTCAGAAGTTGGAGGCCTCTGAAAGAGGCAGGACGAGAATGAGGAAAGAGTTGTCTCAAAAGTTCTTAAGTGACAAGCAATCGCATTTCTGTACCTTGACAGTTCTCTTGACCTCCCTGCTGTTCATCATCCTTTCCATCAAAGTTTTCTCAAGCTATTTGGTTTTCTTTTATCACCTGCCCTCATCTGTTGAGAAGGATCAAACCCCGTGACCTCCTTCTAAACCGTCGTCACATTTCCAGATGAGACGGGTGGGTTTTCAAGGCAGTGCCAAAGGACAACTGGTCTGTACTCACTTCCTTTGATAGAATCCTTTCAAAAGGGCAGCTTTTTCTCTTAGGTTTTTATATTTTTTTATTGATTTTAACTACAAAAAGGAAAAGCAAAAGCAAAGATACATAAAAGGGGGGAAAGGGCATTAACAGAGTGGGGAAAACAGAAACAGAAAAAAGTACAAATATATCAATTATAATTCTACCTCCAAATAAAATACCCAGATCATTCTATCTGAAAGTATAAAGTTCTTCATATATTTTACCATCTTTCAGTATAGAATTTTTTTTCTAAACTGATACTAGCAATATAAATCTAAACAATTCTTCTTGAACACAAATAAGTATATAAAGCAAAAAATTCATAGCCCATTCAACACAAAGCTGTCTGATTTAGCTTAACCATGTTATAAGCACAAACTAATTTGTTGGTTTAACAATACCCTTAACAAAATAAGCACATAAAAATCATATCTTTCTCCTTAACAAATTAAAACAGATACAACATAATAATTTGTCTATCTCAGTATAAACAGTTTCTCCAAAGGAGCATATTGGAAACAGATCTACCAAATTGCAAAACAATTGTGCTATCCGCCTATTTAACAATTAATCCAACTCTTATATCATTATGAGCAATTTCACCAAATAAACATACCAAGAATAAATCTGCTATGTAAAAATAATTGTGTTGTCTGCACTCTTTAGCACTGATCCAAATTAATTGTATATTTAACTAAAATTTTAGCAACACCCTTCCTTCCTTAGAATTTCCTCTGGTCTTTTAAAATCACATATCAATTCATTAGTAATAATTCCATATTTATTTACCCAAAAGGAAAACCAGAACTCAGGAATCCTTCTTCCCAAAATGTAAAAGTTTTTGGATTTCTTTAGTTTCTATATCTATATTACACCAGAGGAAACCAACTTAGAGTCACCCAGCCATCTCACTTTGCCTTTTAAAACCGCATGTCAGTTCTTATTGAGAGTTCCATATCCAACTATCCACAAAAAGGGAAAACGTTCAAGAGTCCTTCTTGAAAGATTTTCACGTCTTAATTCGCTGGCCAGGATGCAACTTCTCTCTTTTCAATGTGGCCTGCCCTCTCGATAATGGGAAGAAGAATTCAACGCCATTTCTTCCTCTCAGCATAACTTCACTCAATCTTAATTTCTGGTCTTGCTTTGTAAATGCGCCCTAGGGATCCATTTTGGTTTTCTTTTGTTCGTTTCGGAACAGATCACTTCCCCATTCTAATTCCGCAGACGTCACCAGAGTCTCTTTAGCACTCAGCTCCTGTAAATTTGGAAGTTCGCTAGCTTTTAGCATAAAAGCTTCCATTTGCAGACCCCACAGAGCTCCAGATACCTGCAGGTCAATTCTCCATTATACTCTATGGGAATCAGTCTCCATAGGGAATAATGGAGTGCCCAGCAGACATTTCCCTTCCCCCTCCCACTTTCTGATGACCCTGAAGTGGGGGGGAGGGGCTACAAACGAGGAGATCCCCTGCCCCCAACTGGAGATTGCAACCAAAACAAGAGCAATGCGGATAACAGAGCAGGGAATAAAGGTTACCACGAACCTCCCCACAAACCAGCCTCAAAATTGATACACCTTAAATATCACTCATAACACTCAGTAATAGGGTTGCCAAGTCCAATTCAAGAAATATCTGGGGACTTTGGGGGTGGAGCCAGGAGACATTAGGGGTGGAGCCAAGATCAAGACTGTGACAAGCATAATTGAACTCCAAAGGGAGTTCTGGCCATCACATTTAAAGGGACGGAACACCTTTTCAATTCCTTCCTTCCATAGGAAATAATGGAAGGATAGGGGCACCTTCTTTTGAGGCTCATAGAATTGGACCCCCTGGTCCAATCTTTTTGAAACTTGGGGGTTATTTTGGGGAGAGGCACTAGATGCTATACTGAAAATTTGGTGCCTCTACCCCAAAAAACAGCCCCCCCCAGAGCCCCAGATACCCGCAGATCAATTCTCCATGATTTTCTATGGGAATAAATCTCCATAGGGAATAACAGAGTCCCCAGCAGACATTTCCCTCCCCTCCCCCCCCCCCGCTTTCTGACGACCCTGAAGCGGGGGGAGGGCCTCCAAACCGGGGGATCCCCTGCCCGCACCTGGGGATTGGCAACCCTACTCAGTAATTATATAGATTATCAAAATGTCATTGAATCAATCAAAAGGTTATAGAAGATATTAAGGAACCAGAATCCACGTCCACAGTCTTTAAAAAATAAATAAATAATAATGTCGAAGTAATATAGATTACGGGGTGCAGACAGAAATTGGAAACTGACCTTGTAAGTGATAGCACTGAAATGGTGTTAAAATTTCTTCTAGGAAGCTCTTAGAAGCATTAGCGAAATGCGGACTGAGTACTGCTGTGTCTCTTTTATCTCCTGTGCCTGGCTGTACAGAGGATAAGATTTATGGAGCATGGAAGAATTCTTGAAGTTCAATTGGAATACATTAGGAGCCGTACCTCTTGAAGACTCTGCCTCTTGAATTTCTGTCTTGAATTTCATCGATTCAATGAAATTTTGATAATTCCTGAGTGTTATGAGTGATATTTAAGGTGTATTAATTGTGAGGCTGGTTTGTGTGGAGGTTCGTGGTAACCTTTATTCCCTGCCCCAACAGGAGATTGGCAACCCTACCCAGACCCCACCTTCCCCAGTCTCCGCCCCCAAATATTTGGGAATTTCCCAATCCAGAGCTGGCAACCCCAACTATTGGGATACTCACTTTCTCTCAATCTTATTTTCCTGACAGGAAAAAAAGAAGGATGAGGCATAGAGGGGGTAGGCCTGAAGTATGGTTGCCAAGTCCAGTTTAAGAAATATCTGGGGACTTTGGGGGTGGAGCCAGGAGACTTTGGGGGTGGAGCCAGGAGACATTGGGGGCAGAGCCGAGAGCAAGGGTGTGACAAGCATAATTGAACTCCAAGGGAGTTCTGGCTATCACATTTAAAGGGACTGCACACCTTTTTAAATGCCTTCCTTCCATAGGAAATAATGAAGGATAGGGGCACCTTCTTTTGGGGCTCATAGAATTGGTCCCCCTGGTCCAATCTTTTTGAAACTTGGGAGGTATTTTGGGGAGAGGCACTAGATGCTATACTGAAAATTTGGTGCCTCTATCTTAAAAAACAGCTCCCCCCCCCAGAGCCCCCGATACCCACAGATCAATTCCCCATCATTCCTTATGGGAATCGTTCATGGAGGTGCATGATGGCTCTGGGGGCGGGGCTTCCCCCGCCGGCCAGCTGGCTGGGGAAGAGGGGAAGCCTGTAAAACCAGGGGATCCCCCTCTGGGACCTGGGGATTGGGAAGCCTAGCCTGAAGCCAGTCCTGAGACTGGTGCCCCTTATTGAATTTGCAGTAGCCCTATGCAATTTTCCGGATTGACACTGCAGCCTCCTCTTTCTATGTGCTCATTGGCAACTCTTCCAGGTAGGCAAGAAGAAGCAGAAGAAGAAGAAGAAGATATTGGATTTATATCCCACCCTCCACACTGAATCAAGTGGCTCACAATCTCCTTTTCCTTCCTCCCCCGCAACAGATGCCCCATGAGGTAGGTGGGCCTGAGAGAGCTCTCCAAGAATGCCCCCTTTCAAGGACAACTCCTAAGAGAGCTATGACTGACCCAAGGCCATTCCAGCAGCTGCGAGTGGAGGAGTGGAGAATCAAACCCGGTTCTCCCAGATAAGAGTCTGTGCAATTAACTGCTACACCAAACTGGCAAGGAGGGCGCCCGTGGGGCAAGCTGGCAGGAGGGCTGGCATGCGGGATGTGCCAATCCTCCTGGCATGGCCAGGCACAAGCAGCAATGTGCCCGTCCTCTTCTCCTGCTGGTGCTTCGGTCCCCTTGTCAGCACCAGTGTTCCCTCTAAGCTGAGCTAGAATGAGTTGGCTGACTTTTTTTTAGCCTCCGGCTCACACGTTGTCCCGCCCAGCCCGGGCAGGGACTGCGCGGAGGAGACCCCCCGGCGCCTGCCAGCCGCTCCAAGCCCCCGGCATCGCCCCAAGAGCCCCCCCCACCTCTCCAAGCCCCTGTGGAGGCCCCACCCCTCACCTCGACTGACGGGGCGAAAGCAGCCACCCGAGCGACGCCTCCCAGACGGCGAGCCCAGCTTCGAGTCCGTGAGGTCTGGCCGGGGCAAGACGCCGGAGAGCAAGAGGGAGAGCCATTCAGCTCGTCGCAGCACGAGACGCTCCCTTGCAGCACGCCGCTGAGGGCTGGGACGCCTGAGGCACGCCCAGTCAGCCCGGCCCCGACGCACCTCTCCTGGGCGTCTGGGGCTTTGAAGGGGGGAGGAGCCAGAGAGGGGCAGGTCCTGGGAGGGGGGAGGATGGGTCGGGAAGCATAAAAGGAGGGAGGGAGGAGGTCGCTGAGGAGAGCTGGCTGATGCGCAAAGAGGCTGCCTCGCGAGAGAGAGGGACAGGAGCCATAGCACAGCCAGGAGGGAACGGGGGCCCGCGGTGAAGTAACCCAGTGCCCACCCCCCTGTTTCTGAGACCTCCGGGGAACGCCCCAGAGTGCCCGGGTGGGGCAACGGCGACGCCGGGGGACCGGGAGGGGCACCAAAGACCTGACAACGTGGTGGAGGAGGCGGGCACTCTCCCGAGCCTAGGACGACCACGCCCCCATATTCCGGCCCCGCCCGGGTGGCACTCAAGCCGAGTGGCGACCCCAACCATTGAGCCGGAGTCCAGCGAGTCGTCGACGGACGAGTCAAGTGAGGACTCCGTGATACACGTGGGGCGGACCGCCGCCATGGACACTAACCCCGCCCCCGTGGATTTGGCCCAGTTTGGGCAGTGGCTCGCAGACCACCAGGCGCAGCTCCTACGGGAGGTCACCCAGCAGCAGACGGCGGCCCAAGCCACCCTCGTGCGGGATCTTCACCAGGCGCTCCTCGCCCGCCCGGAGCCGGCGGGGCCAACACCATTCGGCACCGGGAGGAGCCCCTGGCCCCCTCTAACGAAGCTGGGGGCGGAGGACGATGTCGAGGCATACCTGGAAGCGTTTGAGCGAGTGGCTGAGGCCGCTCATTGGCCCAGAGAGCAGTGGGCCTTTATTTTGGGACCCTACCTGACCGGGGAGGCCCAAGCTGCCATGAAGGCCCTGGAGCGGGCTCAGGCGGCGGACTATACAGCGCTCAAGGCAGCCATCCTGGACCGCCTGGAGATCACGCCTGAGGCCCACCGCCAGAAGCTGCGTTCCTGGCTGCCTACGGGGGAGACGCGACCACGCTCAGCAATAGCGACCCTCAAGGATGCCGCCACCCGGTGGCTCAACCCCACCACCAGCGACGGGCGGCGCATCGTGGAGCTGGTGGTAGTGGAGCAGCTGCTGCAGGTGCTGCCGCCGCGTACCCGCCATTGGGTGGCCTGCTGGAAGCCAACCCGTCTCAGCGAGGTCCAGGAGCTGTGGGAGAACTTTCAGGCCGCCGACCACCGCGGCCTGCCCTTCCGCGCAGAGGGCGGCAAGCCAGGGAAGGGCTTGCCCCCACCCGGCGGACGGGCCGCCCCAGGAGCGACACCCGGGAGGGCGCCCGGGGCCGGAGACCGGGGGGGCCGGGCGCGGACGCCGCCGGCCCGTGCCACGCCGGGGTGGTGGAGGCCCGGAGCACGCCCGGCGCTACCCGGACTTGGTCTACGCCCCGGAGGCCGCGAGGGGGAGAAGGAGGGGCACCCGCCGCCGGAGGCCCGCCGTCCAGCAGGAGACATAGGGCCCTGCTTCACCTGTGGCCAGTGGGGCCATCTCAAACGCGAGTGCCCCCTGATGGAGTGCGACGTGAGCTGGGAAGAGTCCTGGCAGACGGCTGAGGCGGGGGCTCGCCCCCCCCCCTGGACGATCCCGGTGTCCTTGGGAGGGCGGCAACTGCAGGCCATGGTCGACAACGGCAGCTCGCTGTCTATGATACGAGCCCACTTGGTGCCCGCCCCGCTGCCTGTCATCCGCACCGCCGCCATCCGGTGCGTCCATGGGCACATCGAAAGAAGCCCGGTGGTGTCCATCCCACTGAAATACTTAGGCCGCTACTGGAGCGTGCCGGTCGCCAAAGTAAGCAGCCTGCCCTACGCAATACTGCTCGGGCGGGACGCTCCGCGTTTTGGCGACGTAGTGGAAGCAGCCAACCCCGGCCGACCAGGCCAGCCTGCCGGGGCCGGTTATGATGACGCCGCCCCCGCTGGGGAGACAGAGGACAGCGACCCCGGGGAGGGCCCGTCCAACGCAGAACGTCCCGTGGCGGGTGGCCGAGAGGCGTGGCCGGCGGACCCGCAGTTCGTGGAGGCTCAGGCCGAAGACGAAGAATTGGAGGCGCTGCGGCGGCACGAAGCAGTCCGAGACGGGGTGGTTGTAGACGAGCGCCGGAGCCGGCGCCTCCCTCGAATCATCCGGGAAGAGGGCGTGTGGTTCAGAGAGGTAAAAGGGCGGCTGGGCCCCGGGAAGCAGCTGTTGGTCCCTCACAGGTACCGGCCCGAGGTCCTGAAGGGCGCCCACGACCACCAATGGGCGGGCCACCAGGGGGTGAAGAGTACTCTGACCCGGGTGCTAGCCAACTTCTTCTGGCCTTCCGTAGCCCGGGAGGTCCAGGCCTACTGTCGCTCCTGCGGTATCTGCCAACGCCTCGCGTCTAGGGCCGAGCCGCAAGCCCCCCTAGCCCCCTTGCCCATAGTGGGGGTCCCGTTCGAACGAGTGGCTATGGACTTTGTCGGGTCCCTACCCCGCACCCCGCGTGGGGCCCGCTACATCCTGGTCCTCATGGACTACGCCACCCGGTACCCGGAGGCTATCCCCCTGCCCACCATGAAGAGCGCGGGCGTGGCCAGGGCCTTGATGCACTATTTCGCACATGTGGGGTTGCCCCGGGAGATACTCACAGACCGAGGCACACCCTTCACGGCGAGCCTCATGCGGCAGGTGTGCCAGGCGCTGCACATCAAGCAGCTCTTCACCTCCGTCCACCACCCCCAGACTGACGGGCTGGTGGAGCGGATGAACCAGACCCTGAAGGCCATGCTGAGGAAGACAGCATATGACCACCCCACTGCCTGGGACCTCTATGTGGACCCGCTGGTCTTTGCCATCCGAGAGACGCCCCAGGCATCCCTGGGGTATTCCCCGTTCGAGCTGCTGTACGGGCGGCAACCCCGGGGCATCCTGGGCCTGCTCGGAGAGCAGTGGGTGCAAGGCAGAGCAGTGCCGGGAGAGGCCCCGGAGGAGTACGTCAGGCAGCTGCAGGGACGCCTAGAAGACGTGCGGCGGGAGGCCCGGGAGAACCTCGCACAGGCCCAGGAGGTCCAGAAGAGGCGTTATGACAAGGGCGCTAGGGCCCGCGGGTTCCAGGCGGGAGACGATGTCCTGGTCCACAGGGGAGCGATGGGCCAGAGCCAGGGGGACCCGTGGCGGGGACCCTTCCAAATCACCCGAGTCCTGGGTCCCCTGACGTACGAGGTCCAGTGCGGGCCTCGTGCTCGCCAAAGGAAGACCCTCCATGTGAACAGCCTAAAGGCCTGGGTGCGGCGGGAGGCGCAGCCGGAGCAGGGGCTCGTGGCCGAAGATCCGGGCGAGCTCCCGGACGGAACCCTGCCCTGGACGACCGCGGGGGGCGCCGGGGGAGGCCCGGTGTTGGACGCCGCTCTCACCCCCAGCCAGCGACAGGAGCTGCAGAAGGTCCTGGCCGAGTGCCCGACGGTATTCTCCGACCAGCCGGGCCTGACCACCCTGGTCAAGCACCGGGTAGTAACCCCTGCAGGCCAGGTGGCACGCGCCCGGTGGAGGCCCATCCCACAGAAGCGCTGGGACGTGATCGCCCGGGAGGTAAGGGAGATGCTGCGCCTCGACGTCATCGAACCATCACAGAGTGAGTGGCGCAGCCCGGTGGTCCTGGTGCCAAAGCCCGACGGCAGCGTGCGCTTCTGTGTGGACTATCGGGAAGTGAACAAACTGGCCAAATTCGATGCCTACCCGATGCCGCGGGCCGATATCCTAATCGACCAGCTGGGGGAGGCCCGGTACCTCTCCGCCCTGGACCTCACCAAGGGCTATTGGCAGGTGCCCATGCACCCGGCCGACAGAGAAAAGACCGCTTTCGCCACCCCACAAGGCTTGTTCCAATTCAAGCGCATGCCCTTTGGCTTGAATGGGGCTGCGGCCACATTCCAGCGGCTGGTGGACAAGGCCCTAGCCCAATGCGAGGGTTTCGCTCGGGCCTATATCGACGACATCGTGGTGTGCAGTCCCACCTGGGAGGCCCACCTGCTCCACCTCCGCCAGGTACTCCACGCCCTGCAGGCCGCCGGGCTCCACGCTAACCCGCGGAAAAGCCGCCTCGGCTTCCAGGAGCTAAAATATCTAGGGTTCCTGGTAGGGAAAGGCCAACTCCGACCCCTGCCCGAGAAGGTCGTCACCCTGGAGCAGCAGCCCCGCCCGCGCACCAAGAAGCAGCTACGGCGCTTCTTGGGATTCGCGGGCTATTACAGCAAATTTATCCCCAACTTTGCGGCAGTGGCCACCCCGTTGACGGACTGCCTGCGGAAGGCGTGCCCGAACGTCCTCCAGTGGGGGCCAGCCCAAGACGCAGCGTTTGAGGCACTGCGTACGAGCCTCTCCCGAGACCCCGTGCTGAGAAACCCGGACTTCTCCCAGCCCTTTGTGTTGCACACAGATGCTTCGGGGACCGGTATCGGGGCAGCCCTGCTCCAGGGGGGCCCTGGGGACGAACGCCCGGTCCTATTCATCAGCCGCAAGCTCCTGCCCGCCGAGCGGGCGTACTCCACCGTAGAAAAGGAGGCCCTGGCGGTCAAGTGGGCCGTCGGGGCATTGAAATTCTACCTCACCAACAACCCTTTCCGGTTGGTGGTGGACCACGCCCCCCTGCTGTGGATGTCGAGGATGAAGGACTCCAATGACCGAGTCCTTCGCTGGTATATGTCTCTTCTCCCCTTTTCTTTCACAGTGCACCATCAAGCCGGGGCCGACCACCGCGTGGCCGACTACCTCTCCCGGGTCTTCGAGGAGGAAGCGGAGAAGCAAGGGACACGGGGGGGGGGTGTGTCCCGCCCAGCCCGGGCAGGGACTGCGCGGAGGAGACCCCCCGGCGCCTGCCAGCCGCTCCAAGCCCCCGGCATCGCCCCAAGAGCCCCCCCCACCTCTCCAAGCCCCTGTGGAGGCCCCACCCCTCACCTCGACTGACGGGGCGAAAGCAGCCACCCGAGCGACGCCTCCCAGACGGCGAGCCCGGCTTCGAGTCCGTGAGGTCTGGCCGGGGCAAGACGCCGGAGAGCAAGAGGGAGAGCCATTCAGCTCGTCGCAGCACGAGACGCTCCCTTGCAGCACGCCGCTGAGGGCTGGGACGCCTGAGGCACGCCCAGTCAGCCCGGCCCCGACGCACCTCTCCTGGGCGTCTGGGGCTTTGAAGGGGGGAGGAGCCAGAGAGGGGCAGGTCCTGGGAGGGGGGAGGATGGGTCGGGAAGCATAAAAGGAGGGAGGGAGGAGGTCGCTGAGGAGAGCTGGCTGATGCGCAAAGAGGCTGCCTCGCGAGAGAGAGGGACAGGAGCCATAGCACAGCCAGGAGGGAACGGGGGCCCGCGGTGAAGTAACCCAGTGCCCACCCCCCTGTTTCTGAGACCTCCGGGGAACGCCCCAGAGTGCCCGGGTGGGGCAACGGCGACGCCGGGGGACCGGGAGGGGCACCAAAGACCTGACACACGTTTTCGTCTCAGCTCAGGGAAAGTGGCCCCAGAGCAAACCAATTTGTGCAGCAGCTCACAATTTTCATGTCAGGAGCTCACAAAGTAGAATTTTTGCTCACAAGACTCCACAGCTTAGAGGGAGTACTGGCCAGCACCACTGCCTTGCTCCTCCTCTGACTGAGAGCCTCACAAAGCACCCCAGTGCCCCCTGGAAAATTCCTGGCTACGAGCCTGGGGGGGGGGGTATACATACCACTATAAAATCCTTTGGGAACAGACAGAATAAAAATCTAATAGTAAGAGGCCTTTCATTTGTGCTAGTTTGGTGTAGCCAATTTGGTGTAATAGTTAACTGTGCGGAATCTTATCTGGGAGAACCGGGTTTGATTCCCCACTCCTCCACTTGCAGCTGCTGGGATGGCCTTAGATTAGCCATAGCTCTCGCAGAGCTGTCCTTGAAAGGGCAGCTTCTCTGAAAGCTCTCTCACCCCACCTACCTCACAGGGTGTCCTTCCTTCCTTCCTTCCTTCCTTCCTTCCTTCCTTCCTTCCTTCCTTCCTTCCTTCCTTCCTTCCTTCCTTCCTTCCTTCCTTCCTTCCTTCCCTTCCCTTCCCTTCCCTTCCCTTCCCTTCCTCCCTCCCTCATCTTGCGGCTTTCAAACACCTACTGTTCCTGTCTTGCTGCTCTCAAACATCTGGCATTTATTCTGTGTGGCTCTTTCATAGAATCAAAGAGTTGGAAGGGATCTCCAGGGTCATCTAGTCCAACCCCCTTCTTCTTCCTCCTCTCTTAAGTTTATTCACAGCAGAAGCCAGCAAAAACAATACAGATAAAACCAATGCCGGTTACAGCAACTCATATAAATTTTGCTGCAAGAAAAGAGGTAAAATTGCTACAATCACTTATAAAACATACATACAGTTTATAATGGAATTAAACATTTTAAAAACTACCAGCTAAAGAGAAAGAAAATGCCTAGCTATTACCCTTCAGAGCTATGAGTGACTTCCTAGTTCTGGTGGCAAGCCAGCCTAATTTAGGGTTCATGTCATTCAGAAGATCCTTCAGTTGTTGCATTTCTTGATTAAGAGTGGTAGGCAAGATTGCAGGAAACAGATTTCACGGTGAATGCTGTACACCTTGCAGTCATCCAGGACATTCTGTGTGGCTCTTTCATAGAATCAAAGAGTTGGAAGGGATCTCCAGAGTCATCTAGTCCAACCTCATTCTTCTTCTTCCTCTCTTAAGTTTATTCACAGCAGAAGCCAGCAAAAACAATACAGATAAAACCAATGCCGGTTACAGCAACCCATAAAAATTTTGCTGCGAGAAAAGAGGTAAGATTGCTGCAATCAATTATAAAACATACATACAGTTTATAATGGAATTAAACATTTTAAAAACTACCAGCTAAAGAGAAAGAAAATTCCTAGCTATTACCCTTCAGAGCTATGAGTGACTTTCTAGTTCTGGTGGCAAGCCAGCCTAATTTAGGGTTCATGTCATTCAGAAGATCCTTCAGTTGTTGCATTTCTTGATTAAGAGTGGTAGGCGAGATTGCAGGAAACGGATTTCACGGTGAATGCTGTACACCTTGCAGTCATCCAGGACATGCACTAAAGATTCTATCCCTTCATTACAGCAGGGGCATATACGATCTTCAAAAAGTATTTTGTGCTAATATTTGTATCCATGCTCTGCCTTCCGTTCCCAAGGCCTACTGTCAAGCATGCGAGTTCAATGATGAGTCGAAGTTGATACAAAGACTACGTTTATTGATAGACCGATACTTTCTGTGTAACAGGTTCTTGAGAGTAAAGCTGCAAATACATTGATACAATACTTTTAAGGCTTACTTCAAAAGGATTCCAAAGCTCTCACACATAAACTATCATAAATGTCTACATTCTCATAGTGTTATCAGGACTCTGTTCTTGCTTTCCCCAGATGTGTCGCACTCCCTACCAGGAATGTATGGGAAGGTGCTGATTACTTCTTCTCAAGTTAGTTTCATTTCTCACCACTTCTACTTTTCAGGCAATAAAGCAAGAAGGGGGGAGGGAAAGAATAACAGAGCTAGCAAAGCTTGGTCCTCCATGATCCTTCACAGACCAGTGTTAGGCAGGACCCTATAACAATCAATTATCAATGGAATTTCACCATGCTTGACACCTACTTGGTTTTGCTCTGAATCATAGCCTGCTTTATACGCAAATACGGTGGGTGGGGAGAGACAAAAGACTGAAGAAAATAAACCAACTAAGTCCCAAACGAATTGCTGTGATTTATGGCAGTGTTGAAAAGAAGCAGGGAATGGCCAGACACAGAAAACACACAAAAGGCTGGCATCCAAATTAGACAAAATACATGACAGGTTGATAAGAGATCTAATTCTTCTCTCTCCCACAAT